>NC_086454.1:153891969-154219052 GCF_028390025.1 Pseudophryne corroboree | reverse complement strand
AGTGGTCAGGATCTCATCTGCACATGCACCAGAGAATACGTCTGTCGCCAAAAGCCAGGATTTTGCTCCTCTGGTGGCTACAATTACCTTATCTTCTGGAGGGCCGCAGGTTCGGGATTCAGGAATGGGTCCTTCTAACCACGGATGCGAGCCTTTGGGGCTGGGGAGCAGTCACTCAAGGAGTAACTTTCCAAGGAAGGTGGTCAAGTCTGGAAGCCGGCCTGCCCATCAACATCCTGGAACTAAGAGCTGTCTACAACGGTCTTCTTCAGGTGGCCCATCTACTAAGAAATCGGGCCATTCAAGTGCAGTCGGACAATGTAACGACAGTAGCCTAAATAAACCGACAAGGCGGAATGAAGAGCAGAGCTGCAATGTTGGAGGTGACAAGAATCATCCTCTGGGCAGAAAGACACGTGTTGGCGCTCTCAGCAATCTTCATTCCAGGAGTGGACAACTGGGAAGCAGACTTCCTCAGCAGACACAATCTCCATCCAGGGAAGTGGGGTCTCCATCCGGAGGTGTTCAAGGAAATAACAGACCTTTGGGGGTTACCCCAAATAGACATGATGGCCTCTCGTCTCAACAAGAAGCTCCGGCACTATTGTTCCAGGTCGAGGGACCCACAAGCAGTGGCAGTGTACGCCCTGGTGCCTCCGTGGGTGTTCCAGTTGGTGTATGTGTTTCCACCACTTCGACTCATTCCAAGAGTTCTAAAGCTCGTAAGTAGAACAAGAGTTCAAGCGATCCTCATTGCTCCAGACTTGCCAAGTTGGGCTTGGTACGTGGACCTTCTGAATCTCTTGCAGGAAGAGCCGAGGCCTCTTCCTCTTCGGGAGGTCAGCTGCAGCGGGGCCGTTCGCCTATCAAGAATTACCGCGGCAACATTTGATGGCATGGAGGTTGAGCGCCTGATACTTGCTCGGAAGGGCATTCTGAAGAAGGTCATTCCTACCCTAATACAGGCTAGGAAAGGGGTGAGGTCTAAGCATTACCATCGTATTTGGAAGAAATATGTCTCTTGGTGTGAATCCAAGAAGTTTCCTACAATGGAATTTCAACTCGGATGTTTTCTCCTCTTCCTGCAAGCAGGTGTGGATATGGGCCTGAGGTTGGGATCTGTGACACGTCAGCAGTTCCTTCCAAAGGCTGTGTCAGCATTTCATATCAACCAACCTATTGTGGTGCCAGTGGCTACTGACTCCTCAATTACATCAAAGTCCTTGGATGTTGTGAGGACTCTGAAGATATATGTGAAGAGAACTTCTCGTCACAAAAAGTCAGACTCTCTGTTTATCCTGTATGATCCCAAGAAAATTGGGTGTCCTGCTTCTAAGCAGACGATCTCTCGCTGGATTAGGTTCACAATTCAGCACGCTTATTCTACAGCAGGATTGCCGTGTCCAAAATTTGTTAAGGCCCACTCTACTTGTAAGGTGGGGTCTTCCTGGGCAGCTGCCCGGGGTGTCTCGGCATTGCAACTTTGCCGAGCTGCAACTTGGTCTGGGTCGAACACGTTTGCAAAGTTTTAAAAGTTCGATACTTTGTCCTCTGATGATCTGAAGTTCAGTCAATCAGTTCTGCAGGAGCCTCCGCGCTCTCCCTCCCGTTCTGGGAGCTTTGGTACATCCCCATGGTACTAATGTGGACTCCAGCATCCTCTAGGATGTAAGAGAAAATAGGATTTTGGTTACCTACTGGAAAATCCTTTTCTCGTAGTCCGTTGAGGATGCTGGGTGCACGCCCAGCACTTTGTTTTCCTGCAACTGTTATCTGGTTCAGTACATCTTTGTTTAGGTATGTACTGCATTGTTACTTGGTAAGTAATGTTTCAGCAGTTGCTGAGTAGTTCAAGCTAGTTAGCTTGATGTGCCTTGTATGTGTGAGCTGGTGTGAATCTCGCTACTATCTGTATTAAATCCTTCTTTCGAAGATGTCCGTCTCCTCGGGCACAGTTTCTAGACTGAGTCTGGTAGGAGGTGCATAGAGGGAGGAGCCAGCCCACACTCTCAAACTCTTAAAGTGCCAATGGCTCCTGGTGGACCCGTCTATACCCCATGGTACTAATGTGGACCCCAGCATCCTCTACGGACTACGAGAAAAGGATTTACCGGTAGGTAACCAAAATCCTATTATCTCTTACAATTTTATCTCTCTCCAAGCTTTGAAAAATACTGAGTCTGAATGTATGTGGCTATGTGTACACCTTCCAATAGAGGTGGCATTTCTAGGGAATTGTTAATAAATAAAAAATGACAACATTGTGTGTAGTCAGACATTTCAGAACTTAATCCTTCTTCAGAGACCAACATAATACAATAACAACTTACCTTAAATCGAATACATGATCACCCCAGAGCGTGCAGACAGACAGGCGTGCTTCCGGGTTTGGTGCGGCATATGATGTCATCGGGTGCTACCTGCATACAGTCCCAGCCTTCCCCGATCAGCAGCAACATCGAAACCAGCGACAACAGAAAGAGCTTAAGCCTGCAGACCATCCTAGCATTAGTAAATGAAACCACTTAAATGGCATGGTCAGATTTCATGCAACTGCGCCGTCCCACCCTGTCCCCCCGTTTTTGACGAGGATATCCGTTCTGCAGATGTGCATAATATAATGTTTAAATATTTTAAAAAATACCTTTTCAACTTTATTAAATAAAATACATTTAAAAAAACAATATTGTTAACGCTTTTGAAGGGAAAAATCGTCAGTTAAGTGGTTTTAATAAACAGACACAATGTACTTAAACGCATCTGATACAACGACTGGAGCGCAGGTGGTTCCGGGCTGTATTTCGGGGCGGCCATGTGATGTCACATGCGGCCGCTGCAACAGGTAAGATAGCCGCAATGTGTTTGCCTTTGCATCCATGTGGTGCAGGCAGGGGGCTTCACTTATTTTGTGAGGCCCGCAATGCTATCGCAATTGAATTGCGATCGCATTGCTGGCAGGCATTAGCATGCTGGGAGGCCTTGCCCTGTGCTGATCGCCCCCCAGCATGCGATCGTCAGCAGTTATCCAGTATTTTGGGGAGAGGGGTGGGGGTGTGCCCTTATCCAGTATTTCCAGATTATGCCAAGTAGTTAGTCTAACAGCTTTCCATACTGACTCTTTGGATAAAGGTGGTAAGGTGAGTAAATATGGTAGCCACACATCAAAAAAAGTTTGGGCTTTAGATTCCACATCTAGAAAATATTCAGACCAGTCCATTTGGTATAAATACAGAAGGCGTGGAGTCATAAGGATAAAGGAGACAGGTTTAGATGTAATCCATTGTGATAGAATAGTTTTCTTTGATACAGCGGTTACCCTCGCTAGTAAAATACGGTTACCTTTAGAGATAGGGGAAGAACTGGAAGAAGGATACTGGTTCCATAAAGCACAGGCCACGTGAATCGTAAAAGAAATATGTAATTCGTCATTAATGTATGATATTACTTTATCCCTGACAAATGTACGAATCAAAGGATTCTAGGGCAAGATTGAAGAGCAAGGGAGAGGGTGGCAATAGTTAATGTTCTTAATAATATTATCCGGAATAATAACCAGCAAGGTGAATCATTTTACCAAGATGAAGAAGCTTGAAACATCCATCCTGAAATATTAGCAGCTAAATACTTGTATAACATTTATTTTAATCTAACCATCCCATATTAGTACCGTGGGGTATAGACGGGTCCACTAGGAGCCATGGGCACTTTAAGAAATAGTATACACTGGCTCCTCCCTCTATGCCCCTCCTACCAGAATCAGTCTAGAAACTGTGCCTGAGGAGACAGACATATCTTGAGAGAAGGATTCAGAAAGGATCGTGGTGAGATTCGAACCAGCACACACAAACAAGAAGAAAATCATGTTAACCCAACATGAACAGGAACAGCAACAGCTGAACCAACAACAATACTTAACCAAGTAACCATGCAGGAAACACAAAGCACTGGACAGGCACCCAGTATCCTCTACGGACTACGAGAAAAGGATTTATCGGTAGGTAATTAAAATCCTATTTTCTCTTACGTCCTAGAGGATACTGGGGTCCACATTAGTAACATGGGGTATAGACGGGTCCACTAGGAGCCATGGGCGCTTTGAGAAATCAATAGTGTACACTGGCTCCTCCCTCTATGCCCCTCCTACCAGACTCAGTCTAGAAACTGTGCCTGAGGAGACAGACATACAGTTGTGCTCATAAGTTAACATACCCTAGCAGAATTTGTGATTTTCTGGCCATTTGTCAGAGAATATGAATGATAACTCACAAACTTTTCTTTCACTCATGGTTAGTGGTTGGGTGAAGCCATTTATTGTCAAACAACTGTGTTTACTCTTTTTAAATCATAATGACAATAGAAACTACCCAGATGACCCTGATCAAAAGTTTACATACCCTGGAGATTTTGGCCTGATAACATGCACACAACTTGACACAAACAGGTTTGAATGGCTACTAAAGGTAACCATCCTCACCTGTGATCTGTTTGCTTGTAATCAGTGTGTGTGTATAAAAGGTCAGTGAGTTTCTGGACTCCTGAAAGACCCTTGCATCTTTCATCCAGTGCTGCACTGACGTGTCTGGATTCTGAGTCATTGGTAAAGCAAAAGAATTGTCAAAGGATCTGAGGGAAAAGGTAATTGAACTGTATAAAACAGGAAAGGGATATAAAAAGATATTCAAGCAATTGAGAATGCCAATCAGCAGTGTTCAAACTCTAATTAAGAAGTGAAAAATGAGGGATTCTGTGGAAACCAAATCACGGTCAGGTAGACCAACAAAAATTTCAGCCACAACTGCCAGGAAAATTGTTCGGGATGCAAAGAAAAATCCACAAATAACTTCAGCTGAAATACAGGACTCTCTGGAAAAAAAAGTGGTGTGGTTATTTCAAGATGCACAATAAGGAGGCATTTGAAGAAAAATGGGCTGCATGGTCGAGTCCCCAGAAGAAAGCCATTACTACACAAATGCCACAAAGCATCCCGCTTACAATACTCCAAACAGCACAGAGACAAGCCTCAAAACTTCTGGAACAAAGTCATTTGGAGTGATGAAACCAAAATGTAACTTTTTGTCCACAACCATAAACGTTACATTTGGAGAGGAGTCAACAAGGCCTATGATGAAAGGTACACCATTCCTACTGTGAAACACGGAGGTGGATCGCTGATGTTTTGGGGATGTGTGAGCTACAAAGGCACTGGAAACTTGGTAAAAATTGATGGCAAGATGAATACAGCATGTTATCAGAAAATACTGGAGGAAAATTTGCACTCATCAGCCCGGAAGCTGCGCATGGGACGTGCTTGGACGTTCCAACATGACAATGATCCAAAACACAAGGCCAAGTCGACCTGTCATTGGCTACAGCAGAATAAAGTGAAGGTTCTGGAGTGGCCATTTCAGTCTCCTGACCTCAATATCATTGAGCCACTCTGGGGAGATCTCAAACATGAAGTTCATGCAAGACAGCCCAAGAATTTACAGGAACTGGAGGCTTTTTGCCAAGAAGAATGGGCAGCTTTACCATCTGAGAAAATAAAGAGCCTCATCCACAACTACCACAAAAGACTGCAAGCTGTCATTGATGTTAAAGGGGGCAATACACGGTATTAAGAACTGGGGTATGTAAACTTTTGATCAGGGTCATTTGGGTAGTTATGATTTAAAAAGAGCAAACACAGTTGTTTGACAATAAATGGCTTCACCCAACCACTAACCATGAGTGAAAGAAAAGTTTGCGAGTTATCATTCATATTCTCTGACAAATGGCCAGAAAATCACAAATTCTGCTAGGGTATGTAAACTTATGAGCACAACTGTATCTTTTTTTTTTTTAAACATTTTATTTACACCAAGAGAGACTGAAAAATCTACAATATACAGAATCAATTGCATAATAAAATATGAAAGACAGTCTACATGGTGTTGGTTTTTCAAATAATTTTGTGCATATTGAAACAGGAAAATAAGAATTTCTCCCGGTACGGGAAGCATATACATGGAGAAAGCAGGAACATCAGGTAATAATGATAGAGGGGGGGGGGGGGACAAAGAAAGAGGGAGAGAAAAGGGACAACAGAACCGTTCCATGCTACATTAGAAGCAAAATATCTGATATATTCATGGAGAGTGTATACGCTAAACACAGTATAAGCATACCTGCAGGTTATGTATCATTACATATCCAATAAAGACCTGGAAGGGCAAGATGGTGCCCGGAGGGAGGGCCCAGGTGCAACCCGGTCAGCGTCCTGGCAGGCGGGTCAGAAGAATGGTTTGGACCTCATAATGGGGGAGACATCGCGATTAACCAGGGACCCCAAACGAGCTCAAATTTGTGGGGACAGTCATGCAGATAATACGTGATTTTTTTCCATATTAGCTACGAACCAGATATAGTTGTTCAGAGCTGGTATAGTGGGAGGGGCAGTGTTTTTCCAATTTTTAGCTATTAAAGATTTAGCCGCTACTAATATATGGGAAAATAATTTATTCATTAGGGGATCAAGGTCTGGGTGTGGGCGGGCCAGTAGAAACATCCACGGGTCCAATGTGAGCATAAGTCCAGATAAGGAGTTCAGTATGTGAAGTACTTTTTTCCAGTAGTTAACAATACGTGGACAGGTCCACCAAATGTGGAGGAGAGTACCACGTTGACCGCATCCCCGCCAGCAGACCGGGGTGGCAGAAAGGAACATCCGAGATAGTTTGTCTGGGGTATAATACCAACGATAATACAATTTATAGGATGTCTCCTTGAGTCGGGTAGAGATAGAGCTTTTAGCGATGCCCTCCCGTACTTCTTCCCAACAGGCTTCGTCTGGAGGGGGACCCAGGTCCCTCTCCCACTCCCGTTCATGGCGGGTCTGCGGTCCAGAGGAGGTCCCAACCAACATGGTATATATCTGCGAGATCAGTCCTCTGCTTATGGGTTTTGCAAGACATATAGACTCAAAGGGAGTAAGGTCCCGTTGAGTGTCGACCTGAGGCAGGGAGAGGAGGAAATGACGAAGTTGAAAATATTCGTAGAAGGGGGGGGACAGTGAGGGAAATTTGGATTTAATATCGTCTATTGACATCCAATGACCTTGTAGGAATAGGTCGTGAGCCACAAGGATCCGGGCGTTAAACCAAGATGTGAACTTACGGGGAGGGATCCCAGCGGGGAAATCCGGGTTGTCCCATAGGGGTGTAAGAGGGGAGTGTGAGGAGGACAGATTATATTTCGCAAGAGATTTATGCCATATAGATAGGTGAAATTTAAGGGAGGGGGAGGCGTTTCTGATTGCCAGCAGATGTGATTTGCCCAGGCCCCACAGCGAAGCCAGTGAACGAATTCCCATAGAAAGCGCAGTAAGATCAACCCAGGCAATACAGCCGCGGGGTACAAATGAGGCCACTATTTGACTTAGATGGCTAGCCAGATAATACAATTTGACATCGGGAAATCCTCGACCCCCCTCGGAACGGGGGAGCCGGAGCACAGTGAAGGCTATCCGTGGGGGTTTATCGTTCCAGACAAACTTCACAAATGAGGCCTGGGCATCTCTGAGAACCTTCTCCGGTACCCTCACAGGTAGAGTTTGGAAAAGGTAAAGAAGTTGTGGCATAACTGTCATCTTGAGGGCAATAATCCTACCCAGCCAGGATATGATATATGTTCTCCATCTTGCCAAATCAGATTTGATCTTGGTCAGTAACCGCGGGAAATTTTCAGAGTACAGGGAATTATAATGAGAGGTAATATTAATACCCAGGTACTTAATCTTATTGGTCTGCCATCGAAGGTCATAGGAGGACTGCAGGGAGCGTTTGAGATCTCCAGGCACATGTAGTAACATGGCTTCAGACTTAGTAAAATTTATTTTATAGCCCAACAGGGAACCATATTCCTCTATAATCCGATATAGGGCGGGGAGGGAAGACTGCGGCTGAGTGAGAGATAGTAGTACAACGTCGGCGAAGAGCGAGATCTTAGACTCCTGTGAGCCCATCTGCACTCCCCGAACACTACCGGACTTTCTTATCATAGCCGCCAATGGCTCAATGACCATGGCAAACACCAGGGGGGAGAGAGGACACCCCTGCCTAGTCCCATTGGCTAACGGGAAGGAGGGGGATAGTATTCCGTTAGTGAGGACTTTTGCTATTGGAGAGGAGTAGAGGGCAGAGACCCCAGTCAGAAATTCCGCCGATATCCTAAATGCCTGAAGAGTCTGAAATAAGAATGGCCAAGAGATACGGTCGAACGCCTTCTCGGCGTCGAGAGAAAGGATAATAGATGGGGTTTGCCTGCCATTCAACAAATGGATAATGTCGATCGCTTTTCTCGTGTTGTCCCTGGCCTGGCGTCCTGGGATAAATCCCACCTGGTCATAATGTATCAGACCAGGAAGCACACCATTAAGACGGGTAGCCAAGATCTTAGCGTAGATTTTGATGTCTAGATTCAATAAGGATATCGGGCGATAGTTAGCGCAATTTCGTGGATCTCTGCCCTCTTTGTGGATGACTATGACTCTAGCCTCCAACATATTACTTGGGAAAGGGGTGCCATGTAGTACTGCGTTGAACAATACCCTGAGATGGGGGACCAACAAGGGGGCAAATTTTTTATAGTAAGAGGCCGAGAAGCCATCAGGCCCCGGGGCTGTAGAAGATTTTAGATTTCTTAGGACGGCAGTTATTTCTTCCTCTGTGATATCTCTATTTAGCTCCGCAGAGTCGATGTCAGATAGTCGAGGGAGATCGGCTTGACGTAAGAATTCTGAGATTAAAGCGTCGGGGGGACCGGGATTCAGAGCAGTGGGGTTTAAATTATAGAGTTTTTTGTAATAGTCTCGGAACACCCTGTTTATACCCCCTGGGTCATACGTGACTTCACCAGAGTCGGTGTGCACCGCTAGGATATTATTTCGTGATCGTTGTGCTCTAAGGCGGGAAGCCAGGATTCTATCGGCCTTGTCTCCTTTCTCATAGAAGGTCCGGTTAAGTCTCTGGAGAGTCTTTGCCGTACGTTCCGACAGAGAGAGTGACATTGCATTTCTAGCTTCTAACAGGGGCTCTAGGTTAGTCGGGGTAGGAGAGAGTTTATGTTGGCGCTCAAGGGCTTGGAGTTTAGTTGAGAGGGAAAGGAAGCTAAGCTCCCGGGACTTTTTAAGTCTAGCTGCCTGGCTAATCAAATGACCACGTAGCACAGGTTTATGCGCTTCCCATAGAGTGGTTGGAGAAGTTTCCGGGAGGTCATTGAGAAGAAAGTAGTCAGCAATGCAGTCTCTGATCTGGCTGGTGGTTTCCTGGCTATGTAGTATGGAATCGTTCAGACGCCAGGAAACGGGAGGAGGACGTGGGGTGGTGGATTGGAGGTCGGCAGTGATCTGGCAATGGTCTGTTGAATTCTCTTGGATTAACTAAATTAACCATCTTGTTGCTGTTTGGGTTGTTAGGTAAAATTAATGAATTGAAAATGGATTTATAAAAATCAATTATTATTTATTCAAAGGGCCACGCCCGTATACAGGGGAGAGGTAGCATTCTCTCGTCCTGTGTCAAATCATTTAACAACAACATACACGTATCAACAATGAGTTTTATATAATACAAAGTAACGCCCCTTTTGTATATCCCTCCCATATGATTTCATTCTTCTGGAATACAATGTTAGGCAATATTGGGACAATTGTCAAGAATACTAACAAGATACTCGTGATATATTGAACTGTGTCCATATTAGGAATTACATCTGGTCTCTATGAGCTTTTAGAAAGTGCGTAGTTGGAAACAATACTCAGCCAACAAAGTTGTTTTTCTCTCAGGGTGTGTATAAAGTTCAAGATGAATTTGCTATATCATCTAGCTAGAAACAAGATGGATTCTGTTATGCTTTCATATTATACTAGTGAATATGAGAACCCTTTGCTTATTGGATGTATACATAATATACGTACTATCCCGTAGTGCACACACATAACTGTTAGGCCTTCAGCAGGTTGCCTCTGTCACAGTATTCGACAGCTCCACCCTTTGATCAGGGACATTATACATGTGCCCTGTCATCTCAGGAGAATTTCTGGGAACGTATAGTTAGCTAATAATCACTTCATGTAGTATTGCTATTCTGCATTTGACAGTAGCCTTCTAAATACAACATAGGCCGCACCTGTATGCGGTGAACATCAAATGACTGTCTATAATCACATCGGGGTTACCAAAGAATAAACCTCATCACAGAATACATCATCACATACAATCACATACAATATACTTAAAAAAAAAACATTTTCCTAATCCTGAAAATTGAATACTAGGATTTAAACATTTATCTTTTCCAGTCCATATCATAATGCCTTGGTTAAAGTTCTTTTATATCATGGACCTCCTTTATATATTTGGCATTACACGTATCAGGATCCGTAATGTCTTTGGTCAAATAAGCACAGCATTGAGCTTAAAGTGCTGTTTCCGGACATCAACAATATCCTCCAATTTGTGGTATTAAAGAATGTAGAACAATATGGTATCGTAATAGTTCATGTCCAATGTCCTGGAATCATCACAAATGTCCACAGTTCTGGAATATCCTATCATAAAGTTCAATCATGTTATCAATAATTTAATTGAAATAAAACGTCAACTTCCAGTTGATTAATCATACGACTTCATTAGCCATAGGAGAACTTATTAGCCACCTTTACCACTTCGAGGTTTTATTGATATTCTGGTGGCAGGAACATGTTTCCTGATTACTGAGTCAATTACTCTTTTTAGGAATAGTTCATCCTGAAAGAAAACTTTTCTCAAGTTATTATGTGTTTTTGTATAAAATTGCTAAATCAATCTTCTTAAATAACAAACATTTTTAGAATTAATAGGTAACCAATTATATATCATATCCTAAGGACATGGTGACAACTACCATTCCCCGTTATGTATGATATCTTCTTTTAACCTTTGAATCTACTCCTAGTAAAATACATATTACATCATAAACTTTAATGAACATCATATGTAACCATTACTATATATATACCTAACTCATTATATCTAGCACATCTAGAAACCTTAGGTTAGTATATTGTAACAATTCTTTCACATTCCCTTAAATCAACCTTTTCTATCTACATAAGATAATTTTTTTTCTGTATTCTTGACCTATTTTATTTCCACTAACTGAAATACACCCGATATGTGTAGCTAATATTATCACCAGTGGTTCTTTCCTGAGATACTGTTGTATCTATACACATGTACCGTGTTTCACTATTATCACGAGTCACGACTCTATAAAGTTTTGGTAATCACATCAAATGTAAATTGCATAGAGAACTTTGGCCTGCTAGTGTCTATGTATACATATCTAACAATTATAATAGTCTTAAATAATGATTAGCAATACAATTTATATAGCTGCAGTACTTAAAATCTTTCCAACAATTAATGGTATTGCTGGACTGGATACTCCTCAGAATAATATCCTAAATTATTAAATTATCCATGCATTAATCTATACATCTGTCTTCAAGTGGAGTATAATACTCACAACCACGTTTTTCAAAGTGTGTGTTCGTTACACCGGTCATAAATCCCTCTGGATTTCCTGCTTAGAAAAGAAAAGAGGAAGGAAGGGTCTTATTGAAATAATTCCCATCCACAATAATGGATGAGTACTCATACCTACACCACACGTTTGCTCGCTCTCTCTTCAAAGAAAAATAAATAAATTAAGTCCTAATGCTGTTATAAATAACGTCGCTCCCGTATACTTTCAGAAAAGTTAAAAGTTCTGTAGGATATTAGCTTATAAGCACATAGTCTATTATCAATGATCATAATCATCTCTATATTGATTGAAGGGTTCATTCAAATACAACTCTGTGGTAGTAACAGTAGTAACAGTCTCTGTATTGTATCTCCATACCAGTGATTTTCAACCTTTTTTTACTCGCGGCACACCGTACAGTATTTTAAAACTGCCAAGGCACACCATCAGTTCCCCACAGGAAAAAAACAACACACACACATATTGGCCCTCACAGTGAAAAAATAAATAAAAAATCCACACATACATTGGCCTACACAGAAAATACAATTACCGGTCAGCTGTCCTCCTCCCTGTCCCTCAGTGGCGAGGGTTATTCATAATGGAGTGCTGCAAATACTGAGCAGCGGGCGGGCAGGCAGGTGTGGATGTGGGTGGGCAAGGAAAGCTGTGGATGCAGGCGGGAACTGGGAGTTGTGTATGCAGGTGGGTGGGCTGGCTGAGTGATGAGACGTGGTGGCCGTGACCTATGATATCACACCGCTGCGTCACCAAGGCATAGGTCATGGCCGGAGCATGACTGATCCTCTAAGAAGATCCCGGGCCAACAGTTCATTCTGAAGGTGCAGGAAGCTGCTCTGGCTCCGCGGCACACCTTGCAACTGGTCGCGGCACACTAGTGTGCCACGGCACACTGGTTGAAAAAGACTGCTCCATACAATTGTTTTTAGTGTTAGGTTCCTTTAAGCTCTGGTCTCTGACCTTTTCATTTCATTGCAAGCTCATGGATCTAGGTGTCCTTCTTCTGCAGCCTTTGCAACGGCTGTATCAGAGTCAGCGGTACTTTGCCAAGGACCATCCTATGCGATCTGTAATGGAACCAAAACATAAGCAACTTCTCACCATAACACCGTCTTCACTCTCTTAGTGATTGTCCTGTGCCGGACTGTGTGTTTTCGTGTTGGTTAAATATCTTTCCAAGGTTCTTGCAGCTTTTGATATTCTTGTAACTGTTTAAATAATTTGTGTGACACATTTGAATCGTCAAATCATTTTGTAGTTTTGAATCAGTCTTTGGATAATATATCTTTGCTGGATAACATATCTTTGCTGGATTCCAAAAAGAATAACAAAAAAAATGATATAGAAGAGAAACAAAGCAGAGGCTTAGGTGTAATTCTACCACTATTGAACCAACAATTGGACCATGCCATGATTCAAATTCTGCCTTTCCTGTCTCTTTTGTAGATTAATAATGCTTAATTCTTTAAACTTTCCTTGTCACATTATGACTTTTTATTCTCAACATTACACATATTAAACACAAAATATTTTTCAAACTCCTATAAACTCTATCTATCAGTAAAGAAACTTTACTGTCTTTGAAACAATAGCTCACACCTCAGGCCTTATTATTCATTTCTCAAAAACCCCCTTAACACCTGTTACACATACTATAGTTCCTTATTTTTGCATTAAACTATGTTGTATTAAAACAATGTTGTTTTTAATCAACCCAACCATCTGCAGTAAACATGCTATAGCTTTCTTTATCACCATCACGATCCCTCTTATTATCACATAAATTATTTTGGTCCCATGCCAAAACACAATGTACACTTCTCCATTAAACTTCATCCCACTATAGAAAGCTTGTGAATCTATTTCAACAACACTTTATTATTAATAATACTAATTCACTAATTCACCATCCCATTATCCCCTATGGATGCTCAAGAAATTATTCTCCTGTTAATCAGTTTGTTTGTTTTTGTTTTTTCAATTCCTTTAAATGCAATGTGAAATGCGATGTAATCATTATAATTGTCTTACTCATCCACATTATATTCCTTATACTCCCCACTTTTGGGGGTGAGGAAGACAAGTATGCAGCTGTATCTAAGTTGTCCTGTGAATCATCAGCAGGAAACACTCTGAGCTGGGCATCACTGTGCCACCAGAGGAAACCCTACCAGGATAGGTTCTTGGACAGGGGAATCGGGTGACGAGGGTCAGTGAAGCAAGTCATAGAGAACTGATACGCTGAATAAACCATCTGCGGTGGTGCCTAGGCTATTTTCAGCCTCGGACCCATGTTGCTTCTTTAAGCTAGCCCAACGCAATCCCATTATATGGTGAGAGATTTACATCTATTGCACGGTCACTTTAACTGGTCCAGATTCACCCATGCACTTTATGTATGTAGTATGTCAGTGAGTTTATGTGTCCTAATAAACACATTTTTCATGGAACAAATCCTTTGTTACAATTTCCCTGTTGGTTCATATATCCCCTATTGAATGAAGGGATATATCTTTAAACCTGAAATCCTTCTGTAAGCTACACTATTGCATTTTATATCTAAGTTGTATACTGTCAGAGGTAAAATGTACACATCATATAAAATCTACTGCTTAACCTCAGTATTAAACCTATATACTCAGTATTAAACATATATGTTCTTGCTTATGCATAAGTGGATGGTTTGGCTCTGACTGTGTATCCATAATGTTTTATTTATGATAAAGTGTAATATTGTATTACCTTCTATAATTTCTTTGGTTATGAACTTGAATGTATGCATATAGCATTTCCAAAAAAAAAATTACTGTATCTAGAGATTTATCATCTGGTCATACATATCTATCTATCAATAAATGTATACCAAGGCTCCACCCTCTAAGGGTTTTAACTATCTTTGGCCTAGCGCCAAATAATGATCTAGGTAGTTAACTATGTCAGCACACCGTTGACTTTTATCTTGCGACACCTTGTGTCCTTTTTTTCTGCAAGAAAACACAACTGTTTAGTATCTGACCCCAATACTTCAAATAATTTATAGCACAAAGGTATATCATCCACATACTGGTTACATTTCTTTACTTATCTCAACATATCATTCAGACTGGCCAGTCCACACAAACTGTACGTTTCTCATGCACACCAATTATGTGCTTCCAAGCAAACTTTTCTTGGACTGTGTCCATCCTATGGAATGTCTTGGCACATATACATATTCACTGAAAAATCACTTACAAACTTAACAACGCTCCTGCTCACATTTCTATCTGTATAACTATTCTATACAATCATATCCCCACACTTCCTGGAATCTTTTGAAATACCTAATCTGTGATGTAGTATGATTTTACACTGTAACTTTTACATTAGGTTCCTTCAAATAACTTTGAAGAATTGTCTAAAAGTATGTTAATACTGGAATCGTAGTGATTAATTGCTTGTCGCAATGTTTGATTTACAGCATATACATTAAAGAATACGTATTCCTTTATCTTTCCCTATGATTTTAGCTGCTGCTTCTGCTGCCTTGAAAACTTTAGCTCACCAGAGATAGGGCGTTGTCTTCTTGACTGTCTGCCAGATGCAGATCTGTTAGCGTTAACCCTGTTAGCGCTGACATCTCTAGCCCATATCTGTTGCTGGGATTTTTTTGTTCTTATATTTTCTGATTACAGTTATGCTGTAGAAAGAAATTGGCAGCATTTTCTACAGGTTATCTGGTAAAGATATTAGCTTTTTATATTAAAACTAGAGTAGATAGTTTGTATAACAAACATTTCTAGAGTATTGCTTATGCAGAGGTTCCCAAACTGTGAGCCGTAGCTACCTGGGGTGCCTAGGACACTTTCAGGGGTGCCCTGGGTTGATGGTCTAGTACCAATTCAAATTATTCAGTGCTGGTGGCTGCCAGTCATAAAATATGTGGCCAAACAGAAGCAAATATCCCTCACCACACAACTGACTCTAAGGATGACATATAAACGCCATCTACTTAATGTAATATCTATTTTTACATTTCTCAATAATACATTTTTTTTCCTAGGGGTGTTGTGAAAAGAATTCTGATATTCTAGGGCCACATGATTAAGAAATTTTTTTGGAAACCACTGACTTAAGCTTATTATGATCTATCTTGTTAGATGAAAAAAATCAAAGCTCACTGAACACTTTTTTTTTCTTTACTGCGTCATGGCTTACACTGCTGCTGGAAAGGAGGGGGCACGTTTCTGCACTGTTACAGCTCTCCGTGCTTCACAGCATTGGAAACTGAAGGGGTTTTCTTTTCTTTTTTTTTTTTTTTTTCTGCTGGTAGACCTTCTCACAATATATTGCATTAAAGAATATTTGCGTATTAAACAATACCATATGGAAACTTCACTTCATAGTTAGATAGTAACATTAGATAAACACATTTTTTTTTTTAACTACAGATCTGCCAAAAGCCATTTGAACACGGACATCAACTTTTGTTTCCTCCGTTCACAAATAAATATATATATATATATATATATATATATATATCCCTTGTTTCAAAACTTGTAACCATGCCAATCACAGACAGAAGGTTTCTATTAAACACAGATCTGAGAATATACTTAACTGAACATTATGTTCCACACCCAAAATCATAACACAAAAAAAATTTAAATACAGTTTGCAAACTTCAATTTCTTGCAGATTTCAACAGTTTTGCCGATTTCAAAATACGCTTAGTATTGGTTGATCAGGCCAATATTGTACAGCATGATTGAAATGCAAAACATAGACTGTACCCTTTGTCACAGTACTATACAAAATTAGTGCTTCTATGGAATATTTCTTCCATACATGATATGCACACTTAGGGTTAATGCCCTTCCCATACGCTGGAAAAATTCGCAATCCCTGCAATTTTTTCACACACGCGACACGTCTGTCAACTGGGAAGCTGCAGTAGATCCTCTTATCACAACTACAATCATAAAGCAACATGCCTTGTTATGGTTAGCACAACACCTCTTATGGTTAAAACAACCAGCAGCTCTTAGCAGCTCAGTATTGCAATATATACTTACACTCAGTTACATATAATCCCTATAACCTCGGGTTGTTCACTCTATTTTTTTCTAATGTACCCTTCTTATACACGTGTAGCTGACTAACAAGGGGAGGTGATCTATGTGCTTTTTACTTTATTTGGCTCTTGGTCCAAAGCACTTATTCACGCAATCATTCATAGAGTGAAAAACACAGGTCACTGTTTCTTTGCTCAAATCTTTGAATTAATTTTGGTATTCTTATTTACATGCAACAGCATCTGTCAATCATCATTTCCGAGTTACTTGGTCCTTCAACCGATTTGGACATAATTTTGGTATTAATTTTACAAACAAGCAACAACAAACAGGTCCCTGAGTTATTTTACTAGTTTTTTTGTCAATCTCTCCACTTCTCATTCTCATATTATAAAAAATACAATCACACAGACAGCTGGCAGGTATAGAAACAGCATGTACTGGAATACAGCACATACCATGGTATTCTATACTTACCAGTGCTGTAATGACTTGGAATGTTCCTTCCATCATCAGCTGCTGGCTGGCTGGCACACCCCTTTGAGAATTTGATGAAGAGATCGAGATCTATAGTTCCAACGATTGCGAGCCCCCATCTGTTGAATTCTCTTGGATTAACTAAATTAACCATCTTGTTGCTGTTTGGGTTGTTAGGTAAAATTAATGAATTGAAAATGGATTTATAAAAATCAATTATTATTTATTCAAAGGGCCACGCCCGTATACAGGGGAGAGGTAGCATTCTCTCGTCCTGTGTCAAATCATTTAACAACAACATACACGTATCAACAATGAGTTTTATATAATACAAAGTAACGCCCCTTTTGTATATCCCTCCCATATGATTTCATTCTTCTGGAATACAATGTTAGGCAATATTGGGACAATTGTCAAGAATACTAACAAGATACTCGTGATATATTGAACTGTGTCCATATTAGGAATTACATCTGGTCTCTATGAGCTTTTAGAAAGTGCGTAGTTGGAAACAATACTCAGCCAACAAAGTTGTTTTTCTCTCAGGGTGTGTATAAAGTTCAAGATGAATTTGCTATATCATCTAGCTAGAAACAAGATGGATTCTGTTATGCTTTCATATTATACTAGTGAATATGAGAACCCTTTGCTTATTGGATGTATACATAATATACGTACTATCCCGTAGTGCACACACATAACTGTTAGGCCTTCAGCAGGTTGCCTCAGTCACAGTATTCGACAGGTCAGACCAAATCATAGGGAGAATGCTGGCAGATTTCAGTTTAGAGGATAGATCCCGGCTGAGTAGGATCATGTCAATTCTAAAGTAGGACTTGTGTACAGAGGAAAAGAAGGTGTAGTCTCTGGTCAGTGGTTCAGATAGCCTAAAAGAGTCAAAAAGCAAATGAAGTTTCAGTAGATCTAGCAGAGCAAGAGATGCCGAGGTCGGGCGGGGGCGGTCAGGAGACCGAGAAAGAGGAGGGGAGGTCCTATCTATGGAGGCATCCAGCACCTCATTAAAATCTCCCGCCACAATGACCTTTCCTCTACCAAGTCTAGTCAAATGTGCACTCAGCCTCCCAAAGAATGTAGCTTGATTTTGATTTGGGGCGTAGACATTAACTAGGGTACATAGGCTATCATTTAGTTTCCCAACAAGAATAAGCCATCTACCTGATTTATCTGCATGACTGTCCAACAGTTCAAACGTAAGGTGGGCAGCTATCAGAGTGGAGACCCCCCTTTTCTTGCGTGTAGCATCACATGCATGAAATGTAAGGGGGTAGGCTTTGGATTTTAAATCAGGGTGAAGGGATTTCTTAAAGTGGGTTTCCTGTAGGAATACCAAGTCACCCTTGGCCTGTTTAAGAGAGAGGAATAGCTTGGTACGTTTGTTGGGGCTGTTCAAACCTTTGACGTTGTGCGAATAAACTTTAAGAGCCATGGCTAGCCAGGTCTCGAACCGCTTCATCACCTCCCTCCGGACACCGCAACCCAATGAAAAACCAGATCAAAAACATTGTGAGTATATATGACACTCGGCAAACAGCTTTACACGAACGGACAAGAAAAGGATAAGAACATAAAAACAGAAACAGAAACAGGGGGAGCAAAACATGGGAGAGATAGGGAAGAGGGGAAGGTTGGAGACCAGAAGAAACTACATCTGGCCAAACGCGCCGGTCAGGGGAAAACCAAAGGGGGTCACTAAGTGACAACGACCGGACTAGGGTATAAGACCCAGTTATGGGGACGCGGCCTGGCCGGGCCAGGTGCATCAGGGGTGACGGGCACTCATCATGGTGCCCCGAGTCCGGGCACTAATATTTAAGGAATATAGGAGTAAGCAACTGTTCCCAATCCCCACCATCCTATAGGATATCTAGTAAAATAACAGTGGCTAACCAAGGCTGAAACAAATATTACCTTGAACGGGGGTTAGCATTAACACACATTAATAAAATAGTAGTGGATATCCAAATCCGTAATCGGAGGATAGTACCTACTCTTGATATAACAAGAGTTACAAGTCCCAGTACAAAGGGATACCCTCCCCACTGGGGGAACTTCAGCTCTATACTCTCTTCGCACACCCGGCTACAGTAGCAAAGGCTAAACGCCTAGTTAGTTGTGCCAGGTGCCCGGGGAGCCGGGCCAGTGGTGGGACTAAGATAGAGAAAAATTACATCACAACAAAATAGGCACACGTGGAGGTAATATAATATGTAAATAAAACAATATTTGAGCGGGTACGGCATCAAGCGCTGGGGCCAGCAGAGGCGGATTTTCGTGCCGAGGACACTCGTGACCAGTCGCGGTTCAGGGAACGTCTCGGAGTGTCATTCGCCTCCACAGAAGGAGCCTCGTTCATCTGCTGCGGAGACTCAGACAAGGTTGGAGGCGGGGTAATGCCTAGGTTGCGTAAGAGTCCTTTAGCTTCGGCTAGGTCCCTAGCCGAGTGGAGGCGGTTATGATGCCAAACAAGAATGCGAAAGGGGAAACCCCACCTATAGCGAATGCCACTGTCCCGAAGAGCCAAGGTAATGGGTCGGAATTCCTTTCTTTTAAGTAGTGTGCTAGGAGCAATGTCCTGGAATATTTGAAGGGAGTGACCCAGGAAATCCAGCTTGGAAAGCTTTCTAGCCTCCCTAAGCAAGTCTTCTTTAGCCGAATAATAGTGGCAGCGCAGAATAACATCTCTGGGTTGGACTTGATCTTGAGAGCGAGGGCGGAGAGCCCTATGGGCCCTATCCAATAGAAACCGATCTGGCGGGGTTGAAGGCGACAAGTGCACAAACAGTTTCTTGAGGTAGTCGTGAAGGGATGACATATCAACGTCCTCGGGGACCCCCCGGATGCGAAGATTATTCCGGCGCGCCCGATTATCCTGGTCCTCCTGACGTTCCAGGAGTAGGTGCATTTCTTGCTTTAGGCTCTGAACATCATCGTCTACCCCCTGTTGGAAAGCGACCACTTCGTCCATTTTAGACTCCAAGTGATCTGTCCTGTCTCCGAGATCCGTAACGTCAGCTTTAAGAGAGGCAATGGCCGAGTGTACCTTTGCCTGTACCGCCTGCACAGATTTCCTCGTCTCCTTAATTTCGCGGAAAAGCAAATGGAGATCCTTTCGGGTCAATGGAGAATGGTTGGAGTCCTCCGAGTTTGAGACATCGGGTTGTGAGGGAGTCCCCTGACCTGGAGATTTAGTATCTGAGTAGGCAAATTTCTTCAGGCTCTGGGTCACAGCTGCGCCATGTTGCTTTTTATTACCTCTAGTCATGGTGGACATGTGTGCGTATAGGGCGGTGAGAGAGAATCACTGCATCAATATGTTAGATAAGTCCCGGTAGTAGGGATAGGACAGCGTTACTATTATGACATAGGCGGTCCCAAGACTCGGGGCAGGTTCCAGTGGATCACATTATGAGAGAAGCAGGGACTGACGTGGAGCCGAAATCAAACATTAGAGCTGCCAGTAGATGGAGCTCCAGCCTCAAATATCATAGGTGAAACAAGGCATAGAGTTATTGGCAGCGGAGGCCTTTGCAGCATATAAATAACAGGTCCAAGGGGTCCCCCCTGCTCTTATTTTCTGCAGTCCTGTGTGAACTGATCCCCCCCAGTGATAGGGTGGTGGGGAGCAGTGAGATAGCGTCTGGGCGAGATGAGAGGAGACTCAGAAATGCACTATTTCCCCGCACTGCCACAGGGGAGCATATTGGAGGCAATAGATATGTTCCAGCAGGTAGAGCCCCCCAGCCACGGTCCAGCCGACGACCAGGGCTCCCCAGCCCCACTTCCAGCCGCTGAAGACTCCAAATGTGTCCCGGGTCCTATATCCAAAAATGGCCGCCAGCAGCCAAGTGCACCGCCCCAGGCCGCCGTGAGGGATTCTGTGGGACTTGGAGGTATGGAGGGCAGGCGGCTACAGTGCGGCAAAGGAGAGCCGCTTCCGACGTCAGTCACCCGGCGGGGGGGGGGCGGCCGCCGGATTCCAGCAAGCCGCTGCGGTCGCCCCGGCAACACCGGAGCTCCGTGCAGGCGGCTGTTCGCGCCGGGTCTCTCACCTCGCAGGGCGGGGACGGATCGCCTCCCGGCGCACACGGAGCCTACAGACGAGGGTACAATGCGGAGAGCCGGTCCCGATGAGGTATGGATCTTACCGCCGGGTCATACACCACATGTCCGCCGCGGTCGGGATCCCAACACTAATCTAGCCCCCGGCTTTTGTTCGGCATGTAGGCCCCAACCCGCAAGGAGGCAGGAGGCCTCCCCCGGCTCCGGGACCCGTCACACTGGGTGCAGGGGGGCTAGAGTAACAGACAGAGGCCAAATGGGCCTGGATATGGGCCAGAGAAAGGGCTAAAAGGGAGATATTCCACCCAGGTACCAGGAGCTGGGCTCAAGCACGTCTGTCCAGCTTGCTAGCCAGGCCACGCCCCCCGCACAACTGTATCTTGAGAGAAGGATTCAGAAAGGATAGTGGTGAGATTCGAACCAGCACACACAAACAAGAAGAAAATCATGTTCACCCAACATGAACAGGAACAGCAACAGATGAACCAACAACAATACTTAACCAAGTAACCATGCAGGAAACACAAAGCACTGGGCAGGCGCCCAGTATCCTCTACGGACTACGAGAAAAGGATTTACCGGTAGGTAATTAAAATCCTATTTTCTCTTACGTCCTAGAGCAGGCCTGGCCAACCTGTGGCTCTCCAGCTGTTGTGAAACTACAAATCCCAGCATGCCCTGCCACAGTTTTGTTATTAGGGAATGCTAAAACTGTGACAGGGCATGTTGGGACATGTAGTTCCACAACAGCTGGAGAGCCACAGGTTGGCCAGGCCTGTCCTAGAGGATACTGGGGTCCACATTAGTACCATGGGGATGTACCAAAGCTCCCAAACCAGGTGGGAGAGTGCTGAGGTTCCTGCAGAACTGATTGACCAAACTGAAGGTCCTCAGAGGCCAAAGTATCGAACTTGTAGAACTTAGCAAACGTGTTTGAACCTGACCAATTAGCTGCTCGGCAGAGCTGTAAAGCCGAGACACCCCGGGCAGCCGCCCAGGAAGAACACACCGATCTAGTAGAGTGGGCCTGTACAGGTTTTGGACACGACAAACCTGCCGTGGAATAAGCATGCTGGATAGTAAGCCTGATCCAGCGTGCAATTGTCTGCTTTGAAGCAGGATACCCAATTTTATTGGGATCATAGAGAACAAACAGCGAGTCAGATTTTCTGTGACAAGCTGTCCGCTTCACATAGATCTTCAAAGCCCTCACAACATCCAAGGACTTTGAAGTAGCAGAGGTGTTGGTAACCACCGGAACCACAATAGGTTGGTTGATATGAAACGCAGACACCACCTTTGGAAGAAATTGCTGACGAGTTCTGAGTTCACCCCTATCTTCATGAAAAATCAAATAGGGGCTTTTGTGAGACAACGCCCCGAGCTCCAACACACGCCTCACAGAAGCCAAGGCCAGCAGCATGATGGCCTTCCACGTAAGAAACATGACATCAACGTCCTGTAAAGGCTCAAACCATTCCGATTGCAGGAACTGCAACACCACGTTGAGATCCCAAGGTGCCAATTTTTTCTGGAAGAAAATGGATAAGGCCGAAATCTGGACTTTTATGGAGCCCAAACGTAGGCCCACATCCACACCTGACTGCAGAAAAAGGAGCAAATGTCCCAGTTGAAATTCCACCGCAGGAAATTTCCTGTACTCACACCAAGAGACATATTTTTTCCAAACATAGTGGTAATGTTTAGACATTACCCCATTTCTGGCTTGGATCAGGGTTGGAATAACTCTATCCGGGATCCCTTTCCGGGCTAGAATTTGACACTCAACCTCCATGCCGTCAAATGTAGCCGTGGTAAGTCTTGATAGACGAACGGCCCCTGTTGGAGAAGGTCCTCGCAAAGAGGTAGAGGCCACGGGTCCTCTAGGAGCATCTCCAGCAGATCCGCATACCAAGCCCTTCTTGGCCAGGCTGGAGCAATGAGAATTGCTTGAACCTTGCCCCTTTTTATTCTATTGAGAATATTTGGGATCAATGGGAGTGGCGGAAACACGTACACCATCTGGTAGACCCATGGAGTCACCAGAGCGTCCACCGCCACTGCTTGCGGGTCCCTCAACCTGGAACAATACCGCTTGAGCTTCTTGTTGAGACGAGAGGCCATCATGTCGATTTGTGGCATTTCCCACCGACATGTCAAGCACCCGAACACTTCCGGGTGAAGGCCCCTCTCTCCGGGGTGGAGGTCATGTCTGCTGAGGAAGTCTGCTTCCCAGTTGTATACTCTCGGAATGAAGATCGCGGACAACGCCACAGCGTGTCTTTCTGCCCAGAGGAGAATCCTTGTTACCTCTGGCATTGCTGCCTTGCTCTTCGTTCCGCCCTGTCGGTTTGTGTATGTTACTGCCATCACATTGTCCGACTGAACCTGAATGGCTTGAGCTTGAAGAAGATTCAATGCCTGTAAAAAGGCATTGTATATGGCCCTTAGTTCCAGAATGTTGATTGGAAGAATGTCTTCCAGACTTGACCATTTTCCTTGGAACTGTTCCTCCTGGGTGACTGCTCCCCAACCTCTGAGGCTTGCGTCTGTGGTTAGCAGAATCCGATTTTGAATCCCGAACCTTCGGCCCTCAGTCAGGTAAGAAGTCTGTAGCCACCACAGAAGAGAAATACTGGCTTTTAGCGATACAGACGTATCCTCTGGTGCATGTGTTGATGCGAGCCGGACCATTTGTCCAGCAGATCCAGCTGGAAGGACCTTTGCATGAAACCTTCCGTATTGCAGTGCCTCGTAAGAGGCTACCATCTGGCGAATGCACAGATGTACCGATATCTAGGGCGGCTTTAGGACGTCCCTATCCATTGATTGAATTACTAATGCCTTTTCCAGAGGAAGGAATACCTTCTGTACCTCCAGATCCAGTATAATCCCCAGGAACTTGTTGGTTCCATGTGACATTTTTGCAGATTTAGAATCCACCCGTGATCCTGTAGTAGTCGTGTGGAGAAGGAAATGCTGTGTAACAACCTCTCCCTGGACAGCGCTTTTATCAGCAGATCGTCCAGGTACGGTATTATGTTCACTCCCTGCTTGCGGAAGAGAAACATCATCTCCGCCATTACTTTGGTAAACACCTTCGGTGCTGTGGAGAGCCCAAAGGGCAGGGCCTGGAACTGGTAGTGACAGTCCTGTAACGCAAACCTTAATTAAGCCTGATGAGGCAGCCAAATCGGAATATGAAGGTACGCATCCTTGATATCCAGAGACACCAGGAATCTTCTCCA
This sequence comes from Pseudophryne corroboree, assembly GCF_028390025.1. Lineage (NCBI taxonomy): Eukaryota > Metazoa > Chordata > Amphibia > Anura > Myobatrachidae > Pseudophryne > Pseudophryne corroboree. Next base: position 154,194,628 of record NC_086454.1, on the reverse strand, counting down.
GACCTGAGATTACCGCTCTCAGCGACTCCATCTTGAATTTGAACACCCATAAATATGGGTTCAGTGACTTGAGGTTTAAAATGGGCCTCACCGAACAGTCCGGTTTCGGTACCACAAACAGGTTGGAATAGAAACCCTTGCTTTGTAGATGAGGAGGAACTGGAACAATGACCTGAGTCTGTGATCCATACGTGACTGAAATATCGTAACCGGGCTCCCACCTGCCTGTTGACCAGTGTCACGATCCGGGTATCTGGACGCCATTTCTTACCCATCAGATGCCTCCTAAGGCTGGCTCAGCGCTCCAGGACCGGATCCCATCTGTTATCCTGATGTGTACATTCCTGTATCCTCTCCTGTCACTCTGGGACGCTGTCACAGTAAACGCCATATTACACCTGGCATGGCGTCTCCCGCGGCCTCCGCCGCCGTCCCTGAACTTCTGCATGCAGAGTGTCTGAGTGGCGATTACGTCAGCCGCGGCCTCCGCTGTGTCCGCGTGGTTGGATGTGCATCTGTCAGCCTGGCGCCTCCTGTCTCCGGTGGCCGGCGCCGCCATTACTGTTTTCATTACCATATGGATTACAAACCAAACTTCCCTCCAAGTGTCTGCATGGGCGCAGCCATCTTGGATTCTGTCAGCTGATCATTTCCACCAATCTGTTCTCAGTATTGATAATCTGCATAATTGCCTAGCCAATCCCTTCCTTGCTGCAGGTATAAATACACTGTGCCTGAGCAAGGAAGGCGTCAGTGCTTTGGTTGTCAAACCTAGTTCCTGTTTGTCTCTCTCCTGTGATTGTCTTCCAGGTTCCAGCTCCTGTCTCAAGACTTCCACCATAGAGACCCGCACCAGCATTCCACCTGCGGTGTAGCCTGACTCTCCAATCCATTGTGGATTCATCTGTTTCCAGCTACAACATTACCTGCTTCCAGCTCAGCTTCCAGCAGAGTACAGCTTCCCTTAAAGGGCCGGTGTCCTTTCTACACTTTACCACTCTCCACCGGTATTATTATTTCTCCGCTCTCAAGTTCTACATTTCAGTTCATATTTCATCGCTCCCAAGTTCATTTATTATTTAACTGGTTCCAGCCAGTATCCACTCCGTGCTAACAACAGTCTGGTTCCAGCCAGTATCCACAGCAGCTGTTTTATCTTCAGCAACCCAGCTTTTCCTGGAACACCAGCTGGCACAATCCTGGGTTATCTCCATTGCTACAGTCGGGCCTGGTAAGGACTTTCCATCTAGAAGATCATAAGAACTATCTCACACTACCAGTGCCCTGTGGCTCCTGCCATCCTGTAGTACCCAGGAACTGTATTTATTCTTTGCTGACTTTTACGTTTTCTTTTACTGCTGCTGTGTTGCGGAGTTGTCATAATAAACATCATTGACTTTTATCCAAGTTGTCGTGGTCACGCCTTCGGGCAGTTATTATTCATGTTACTTACATGTCCAGGGGTCTGATACAACCTCCCAGGTTCCGGTACATCTCAGCCCCTACAACTGAGGCTGCCTCCCGTCAGCTCAGGCCCTCAGTTGTGACAGTAAGCACTGACCTAATGAATCCAGCCGGAGACCAGGATCAAGCGGCCAGGCCGATGCAAGAACTGGCAGCCCGACTAGAACATCAGGAGGCTGCACAGGGCCACATCATCCGCTGTCTCCAGGATCTCTCTACTCGGCTGGATGGGATTCAGACAACTCTCCGTGGATCAGGCGCGTCTGGTGCGTCAACCACAGTGACGCCAGCTATAACCCCACCCACCTTACCCATTTCTGCTCCACGTCTTCATCTTCCAACGCCAGCAAAATTTGACGGATCTCCAAGATTCTGCAGGGGATTTCTCAACCAGTGTGAGATTCAGTTTGAGCTACAACCTGGCAATTTTCCCAGTGACCGTACAAAAATTGCCTACATTATTTCTCTTCTCAGTGGCTCAGCCCTTGATTGGGCATCACCGTTATGGGAGAGGTCCGACACCCTGCTATCTTCCTACACTGCCTTCGTGTCAACATTCAGGCGCATCTTCGACGAGCCAGGCCGGGTAACCTCAGCTTCATCCGAGATTCTCCGTTTACGCCAGGGGTCACGTACTGTAGGACAATATCTGATACAGTTCCAGATCCTGGCATCCGAACTGGCATGGAACGACGAGGCCCTGTATGCTGCATTCTGGCATGGCTTATCTGAGCGTATTAAAGATGAGTTAGCTACCAGAGACTTACCTTCTAAGTTAGATGAGCTAATCTCACTCTGCACGAAAGTTGATTTACGTTTCAGAGAGAGAGCAACTGAGCGTGGAAGATCATCTGCTCCAAAATCTTCTGCTCCTCCTCCTCGTCAACTGTCACCATCTAAAGATGAGCCCATGCAACTTGGCCGTTCCCGTTTAACTCCTGCTGAGCGCCGAAGACGTCTCTCCGAGTTTCTCTGTCTCTATTGTGCAGCTCCGTCTCACACCATTAATGCCTGTCCCAAACGTCCGGGAAACTCCAAATCCTAGCTCGCCAAGGAGAGGGCCGGCTAGGAGTAATGATCTCCTCTCCATCTCCTCAAGATTGTAATCTCCCAGTCTCGCTTCAAGTTGCTCAACGTTATCGGAACGTCATTGCCCTCCTTGATTCCGGAGCAGCTGGGAACTTTATTACCGAAGCCTATGTTAAACGGTGGTCCCTACCCACCGAGAGACTTCCTTCGTCCATTTCTTTAACTGCCGTGGATGGCAGCAAAATTTTTGATGCAGTTATTTCTTTAAGGACTCTACCAGTTCGTCTGAGAGTGGGAGTTCTTCATTCCGAACTTATTTCTTTTTTAGTGATTCCAAGAGCCACACATCCTGTGGTCCTGGGCCTTCCATGGCTCCGTCTTCACAATCCTACAATTGATTGGACGACTACGCAAATCCTGGCATGGGGTTCCTCCTGTGCTGAGACATGTTTGTTTAAAGTATTGCCTGTCTGTTCTTCCTCCCCCAGGTCGTCTGATGTTCCACCTCCTCCATATCAAGATTTCACGGATGTGTTCAGTAAAGCTTCTGCTGATATCCTTCCTCCTCATAGAGAATGGGACTGTCCGATTGATCTCGTTCCAGGGAAGGTTCCACCTCGAGGCCGAACTTATCCGTTGTCTCTGCCTGAGACGCATTCTATGGAGGAATATATTAAAGAGAACCTAGCAAAGGGGTTCATTCGACCTTCTTCTTCTCCAGCCGGCGCAGGCTTCTTTTTTGTAAAAAAGAAAGATGGTGGTCTGCGGCCGTGCATCGACTACAGAGGTTTGAACGACATTACCATCAAGAACCGTTATCCTTTACCCCTGATTACTGAGCTCTTTGACAGAGTTAGCGGAGCTACCATCTTTACAAAGCTGGACTTGCGAGGTGCATACAATCTCATCCGGATCCGTGAGGGTGACGAGTGGAAGACCGCCTTTAACACCCGTGACGGACATTATGAGTACCTCGTCATGCCCTTCGGATTGAGCAATGCTCCAGCTGTCTTCCAGCATTTTGTCAATGAGATCTTCAGAGACATTCTATACCGTCATGTCGTGGTCTATCTAGACGATATCCTCATTTTTGCCAACGATTTAGAGGAACATCGTTTTTGGGTTAAAGAGGTTCTGTCCCGTCTCCGTGTCAATCATCTCTATTGCAAATTAGAAAAATGCGTCTTTGAAGTCAAGTCCATTCCGTTTCTAGGGTACATTGTGTCCGGTTCCGGACTAGAGATGGATCCTGAGAAACTACAAGCAATCCAAAATTGGCCGGTACCCTTAACCCTCAAAGGGGTCCAGAGGTTCTTAGGGTTCGCCAACTATTACCGAAAGTTTATACGAGACTTTTCCACCATTGTGGCGCCTATTACTGCTTTCACTAAGAAGGGTGCTAACCCGTCCAAGTGGTCTGAAGAAGCCATGCAAGCATTTCATCTTTTAAAACAAAGGTTCATCTCTGCGCCTGTTCTGAAACAGCCTGACATCGACTCTCCTTTCATCTTAGAGGTGGATGCCTCCTCCGTTGGAGTAGGAGCGGTGTTATCTCAGAGGGCTAAAGATGGCCATTTACACCCTTGCAGTTTCTTCTCCCGGAAGTTCTCCCCAGCTGAGCGCAACTATGCCATTGGCGACCAGGAGTTGCTAGCCATCAAGCTCGCTCTAGAAGAGTGGAGGTATTTGTTGGAGGGAGCTTCTCATTCAATCACCATACTTACAGACCACAAGAACCTTTTATACCTGAAGGGCGCACAATGTCTCAACCCTCGTCAGGCCAGATGGGCACTTTTCTTTTCCAGGTTCGACTTTAAACTCCAGTTCTGTCCGGGCTCTCAGAATCGCAAGGCCGATGCCCTTTCCCGCTCATGGGAGCAAGAAAATGAGTCAGAGTCTTCAGACAAGCATCCTATTATAAATCCGTTGGCATTCTCCACGGTAGGGATGGACTCTACGCCCCCATCAGGGAAACGTTTTGTGAAGCCGATGCTAAGGAAGAAGCTCATGCATTGGGCCCATGCTTCCCGTTTTGCCGGACATACAGGTATCCAAAAAACCCTGGAGTTTATCTCTAGGTCCTATTGGTGGCCAACTCTGAAAAAGGACGTCTTGGAGTTTATTGCATCTTGCCCAAAGTGTGCCCAACATAAAGTATCCCGCCAGTCGCCTGCGGGGCAACTGGTTCCACTATCCGTTCCCCGTCGACCATGGACCCACTTGTCGATGGATTTCATTACAGACTTACCCATGTGCAACAAGTTCAATACCATCTGGGTGGTAGTTGACCGGTTCACCAAGATGGCACACTTCATTCCTCTCACCGGTCTTCCGTCAGCTTCCAAGTTGGCTCAAGTATTCATACAAGAGATCTTCCGACTCCACGGTCTTCCTGAAGAAATTATCTCAGATCGAGGAGTTCAATTCACAGCCAAATTCTGGCGAAGTTTATGTCAAGTCCTCCAAGTCAAGCTAAAGTTTTCCACGGCTTACCATCCTCAGACCAATGGTCAAACCGAGAGGGTGAATCAGGACTTGGAGGCCTTCCTCCGCATCTATGTGTCCTCCTCTCAAGATGACTGGGTTCAATTACTTCCCTGGGCCGAGTTCTGTCATAACAACCAGTATCATTCTTCATCTGCTTCAACACCATTCTTCACTAACTTTGGATTCCACCCTAAAGTCCCTGAGTTCCAACCGCTTCCAGCAACTTCTGTTCCCGCAGTGGATATCACCTTGCATCAGTTTGCCAATATCTGGAAGAGCGTACGATCAGCTCTGCTCAAGGCATCGTTCAGGTACAAGAAGTTTGCGGATAAGAAGCGTCGAGCAGTTCCTGCTCTCAAGGTGGGTGATCGGGTATGGTTATCCACGAAGAATTTGAGGTTAAGAGTTCCCAGTATGAAGTTTGCACCTCGCTATATCGGTCCTTTCAAGATTGAACAAGTCATCAATCCTGTTGCTTACAGACTCCAGTTGCCTCCCTTCTTAAAAATACCCAGGACATTCCATGTTTCCCTGTTGAAACCGCTGATCTTGAATCGGTTTCATTCCTCACTTCCTCCAACTCCGAAAGTCCAAACTCAACGAGGCGTTGAGTATGAAGTGGCCAAGATCCTGGACTCACGTCACCGTTACGGTCAACTACAATATCTTATTGACTGGAAGGGTTATGGTCCTGAGGAACGTTCATGGACCAATGCTTCTGATGTCCATGCTCCTGCCTTGGTCCGGAGATTCCATTCCAAGTTTCCTCAAAAGCCAAAGAAGTGTCCTGGGGCCACTCCTAAAGGGGGGGGTGCTGTCACGATCCGGGTATCTGGACGCCATTTCTTACCCATCAGATGCCTCCTAAGGCTGGCTCAGCGCTCCAGGACCGGATCCCATCTGTTATCCTGATGTGTACATTCCTGTATCCTCTCCTGTCACTCTGGGACGCTGTCACAGTAAACGCCATATTACACCTGGCATGGCGTCTCCCGCGGCCTCCGCCGCCGTCCCTGAACTTCTGCATGCAGAGTGTCTGAGTGGCGATTACGTCAGCCGCGGCCTCCGCTGTGTCCGCGTGGTTGGATGTGCATCTGTCAGCCTGGCGCCTCCTGTCTCCGGTGGCCGGCGCCGCCATTACTGTTTTCATTACCACATGGATTACAAACCAAACTTCCCTCCAAGTGTCTGCATGGGCGCAGCCATCTTGGATTCTGTCAGCTGATCATTTCCACCAATCTGTTCTCAGTATTGATAATCTGCATAATTGCCTAGCCAATCCCTTCCTTGCTGCAGGTATAAATACACTGTGCCTGAGCAAGGAAGGCGCCAGTGCTTTTGTTGTCAAACCTAGTTCCTGTTTGTCTCTCTCCTGTGATTGTCTCCCAGGTTCCAGCTCCTGTCTCAAGACTTCCACCATAGAGACCCGCACCAGCATTCCACCTGCGGTGTAGCCTGACTCTCCAATCCATTGTGGATTCATCTGTTTCCAGCTACAACATTACCTGCTTCCAGCTCAGCTTCCAGCAGAGTACAGCTTCCCTTAAAGGGCCGGTGTCCTTTCTACACTTTACCACTCTCCACCGGTATTATTATTTCTCCGCTCTCAAGTTCTACATTTCAGTTCATATTTCATCGCTCCCAAGTTCATTTATTATTTAACTGGTTCCAGCCAGTATCCACTCCGTGCTAACAACAGTCTGGTTCCAGCCAGTATCCACAGCAGCTGTTTTATCTTCAGCAACCCAGCTTTTCCTGGAACACCAGCTGGCACAATCCTGGGTTATCTCCATTGCTACAGTCGGGCCTGGTAAGGACTTTCCATCTAGAAGATCATAAGAACTATCTCACACTACCAGTGCCCTGTGGCTCCTGCCATCCTGTAGTACCCAGGAACTGTATTTATTCTTTGCTGACTTTTACGTTTTCTTTTACTGCTGCTGTGTTGCGGAGTTGTCATAATAAACATCATTGACTTTTATCCAAGTTGTCGTGGTCACGCCTTCGGGCAGTTATTATTCATGTTACTTACATGTCCAGGGGTCTGATACAACCTCCCAGGTTCCGGTACATCTCAGCCCCTACAACTGAGGCTGCCTCCCGTCAGCTCAGGCCCTCAGTTGTGACAACCAGGCAGTGCTGTCCACAGTCATGCTAAAGGCTTTGCGGAAGTAGAACCTGAGGCCTGATCCCGTGAGACTGCATTTGCAGGCTTTCTGGGCTTACCACTATTGCCTATGAAGTCAGTAGAAGAACCCTTGGCCTTACCTTTAAATTTCTCTGTCCGAAAGGACTGTAAAGTAGGTACAGAATAAGATTTTCTAGCCGGGGGTGCTGCGGAAGGAAGGTATGTAGCCTTGGATAACCACGTATCCAGCTCATCTCCAAAAAGGGCTTCACCTGTGAAAGGAAGGCTTTTCACGCCTTTACTGGAAAGCGCATCCGCAGTCCACTGGCGTAGCCACAAGCCCCTGCGTGCACACACTGCCATGGCAGTGGTGCATGCGTAGAGCAATCCAATCTCCTTTCTGGCCTCCACCATAAAGTTAGCAGAATCCTGTATATGCTGTAGGAGTAAAATAATCTCCCCTATGGATAAGGAATCTAATCCATCAAATAGATTACCATACCATTTTGCAATGGCCCTAGTGATCCATGCACAAGCTATACTGGGTCTTTGAGCCACCCCGCCGCTGTGTACAGAGACTTGAGAGTGGTCTCAATCTTGCAGTCTGCAGCATCCTTCAACGAAGCTGCCCCAGGAACAGGTAAAACTATCTTACGTGACAGCCTGGAAACCGAAACGTTCACTATCGAGGGTTTTCCCATTTTTTCCTGTCATCCTGAGGGAACGGAAAGGATGTAATTAACCTTTTTGGAATCTGAAACTTCCTGTTAGGATTAACCCAAGTTTCTTCAAAGAGGGAATTTAATTCCTTAGAAGCAGGAAAAGTAGCAGAGGATTTCTTTTTGACATTAAAAAAGGATTCCTCCTCATCCTCTGACACCTTGTTAGGAATGTGTAAGACCTCTCTAATTGCTTCAATCAGGGCCTGTATTCCCTGTCCTAAAGCTGCATCCCCCCCATCAAGTCCACCTCCCCCTCCTCTGGGTCTGATACATCATCATCGGTATCAGCCTGCATGATTTGGGCCAGAGTACGCTTCTGTGGACAAATAGCAGGGGTCTGAGACACCGGGATGACCACTGGATCTCTATTCATCAGGTCATCCACAGATTGCCTTAAATATTGTGTCTCCTTTTCATTTTGGGACAATTTGTTTGAAATATTTGAATTATCCCCTTTAAAGAATCTAACCATATAGGTTCAGATCCACTAGCCTGAGAATGCGTACTGTCCTTAGTACACTGTAATGATCCCCCCAATTGAGAAATCACTCTGCTGTGCATGATACATACTCCTTTGACATAATAATGTAAAAGAACACACACACACACACACACACACACACACACGAATAGGTTAAAAGCACAGTTAACCCACACAGATCCCTTCTAGGGAGACACAGAGTATTGGAGCCAGCCACACAGCGCCCCTATAGCTAAAGTATAGACTTAGCTGGGTCGCAAACTGAGTACCCTTAATAGGGTTCAGTACACCAGATTATTGCTCCCACGCCTTTACTATGACCCCCTGGTACCACTGAGGTGCTCTGGAGTTCGTGTGGAGGAGCTGCGCTTTCCTGTCAGGCTGCCTGTTGTAAGCTGCAGAAGGGAAAATGGCGCTGGTGAGCTGCTGGATCCGCTCATAGTGAAGGCCACACCCCCTTAATGGCGCACGGCCTTCCCGCTTTTTATACTGGCTGAGGTGACAGAATAAGGGTTACAGTGGGTTAGAACCCCTGTAATATGTGCCAGTAGTGGGTAATAACATTGTCTCCAGCTGCCCCTCACAGCGGTCACACAGTGCCCCTGAAGCCTGGAGCGCAGCGTGCATGCAGCGTGCATGCAGCGCGGCGCTCCTACCCTGATGCCGCCATTACGCTAACCGGGACGCCGGCGTCCTACTCATCACTCTTCAGTCTTCTGGCTTCTGGGGTGGCGGCATGCTGCAGGTCTGTACGCTCGCCATGGTGGGGCTTTTGAATAGGACCCTCAGGTGCTCCGTGTCCTGTCAGCGGGGAACGGAACCATTAACCCTAGGGAGGTTGGGGCGTTCCTCCCCCTAAGTCCCACGAAGCAGGCAGTCTGGTGCCAGCCAGACCTGCCTGAAAAGAATAAAATAGAAAATAAATGCAGAAAACTCTTCAGGCGCTTCCCAAGCATGATCGGCTCCTCTGGGCACATTTTCTAAACTGAGTCTGGTAGAGGGAGGAGCCAGTGCACACTATAGATTTCTAAAAGTGCCCATGGCTCCTAGTGGACCCGTCTATTCCCCACGGTACTAATGTGGACCCTAGTGTCCTCTACGACGTAAGAGAAAATATATTTATAGTTTGATTAGTTGCAAGGCCACGTCCACTTTTCCAGGAGTGTGCATGGTGGTGGTGGGGGACACTTCGAAAATTTCTCGCTCAGGGCACTGGCCAGGGTCGATCGTTAGTCCCAATCCATCTCGGGCCACTCCTTTTACAACATGTTATATACGAGGTCTGATAATGCAAACTCACAACTGTGTGCTTGCCGTGGCAGCACTGGACAGAAACCCGAGTATGGTTTTATGACGTTGGCATATCAGCGTTTCACAGCTGTGTTGTTGTTGATCTACGGGCAATCTCTTCCTGGGTGGCGTCTATTATTATCTGTGTGTTTTGATGTACTGTCGCGGGAATGACTGAGCTTTAATTAGAGCAATGAACAAACATTACATTTCTTGTTAATATTGGCAAGAGTGGAAGCGAAATCAGAGAGCTGTTAGTGCAAGTTTTCGGGGATAATGCTATGAAGAAAAGAGCAGTTTACAGGGTGAATTTTTTTCTGAGGGAAGAGAAAGTGTCACTGACGATGACACTTCATCAGGACGGCCAGAAATGAGAAGTGACGAACATTGCAAAAGTTTGTCAAATTGTGTGTGAAAACGGTCAGGAGCATAGCAGAGCATGTGAACATCGACAGAGAAACAGGAAAATCTTAACTGAGGATCTTGACATGAGCAAAGTGTGTGCAAAAATGGTCCCAAAGGATCTCACTGAAGAACAAAAACAAAAAAGGGTCGAATTTGTCAAGATCTTTTGGAGAGGCAAGATGACATTATGGGCCATGTGATCACAGATGAGGAAACATTCATAGTCAAACACCAGTTGCCCGGAAATCCCCCTTTATAGCTTGTCACATGCTAACTCTCCAGCCTCCATGGACTGGTGTGCAATTGCTGTAAAATAAAAACATGGACCTACCAATGAAGCAACAAAGTGCACAATGGAAAACTTCCAATTCTCCATGACAAAAAAAGGCCCGTCAGTCCAAATCAAGAGTCAAAACAATGTTGATAACTTTTTTTTTAATATTAGAGGGATTGTTAATTATGACTTTGTACCAACTGGACAAACAGTCAACCAAGTTTACTATTTGGAAGTACTGAGATGGCTGCATAAAAAGTTAAATGGAAACAGCTCGAACTCTTTGTAAACAACTCATGGATGTTGCATCACGACGATGCACCTGCTCACACGGCGCTATCTCTGGGGGAGCTTTTATCTAGTAAACAAATAACTGTGTTGGAACACCATCCCTCTTCACCAGATCTAGCCCCCAATTACTTTTTTCTGTTGCCAAAGATAAAGTAAATATTAAAAGGAAGGCATTATGATTTATGATGACATTAGGAGTAATATGATGGAAGCTCTGAAGGCTATTCCACAAAACTAGTTCCGATATTGTTTTGAAGGGTGGACTAGGCGCTGGCATCGGTGCATAGCTTCCCAAGGGGAGTACTTTAAAGGTGACCACTGTGATATTCAGCAATGAGGTACTATATGTAGCACTTTTACCAATATGAGTTTTTATACTTAATTGACAGACCTCGTATATATGTTAACAAGAATAATAAACATTATATTTTTGTGGCTTCTGTCTTTCCACAGGTTAGGGTGATAGTTTGTAGCCTGTAGATGAAGACCCCTCAGAATGTTGTACTGTTAATTGCCTGTGTCCAGGACTAATACCCCTTTCAGACTTATGACCTGAGAATTTCCCTGCTTCAGTCCCGGGATTTTTTCTTCAGCAAAAACCCATTTTTTCTACATACCCCCTTTCACACTACACCACAGACCAGGGAAATTCCCGGGTTGGCCCCTTTCAGACATAAGTTGTTTTTTCCAGTTTTGAGGGCAGTCTCATCATTTTAAGGGGACAGTTTGCATGCACACAATAATGAGGTCATGCAAAGGGGAGGGCAGGCTATAAATGGACTGGGTGTGGTGCACATAATGCATTGCTGGATTCATGGCGGACAAGCATTTGTGTGGCATGGAGAGTTTGATTGCTGTGATGGAGTTGCTGTTTTACACAGCAAATGATGCTCTCATGAAGATGCTCACCCTGTTCTTAATTGCACAGAGTGTGCTGAAAAGGAGAAGGGAGATATTTTTGGGGGAGAGGGAGACCAACTGCCGACATTATTTACGCCGGAGGGCCTTGATCATGACTAGCATCTCGTCCACATTGCGGAAAACTGGAGGGTCATCTCGCACACTTTGGGCTTGAGATCGCAGACATGGTGAGGCCTTTTGGGCTTCGGTGGAGGCAGTTACAGAGAACCAGTGGAAGGCACATTTTAGGATGTCACATGGCACCTTTAATTACCTCCTGGGACTCATCACCCCAGCACTTACCAGGAACACCACCCGCTGGAGACAGCCCATTTCCAAAAGCAGAAGATTAGCGATCATTTTGTGGTTGTATGCCACCCATGGCGAGTACCGCACCGTCTCCTGCTTGTTTGGTGTCGGGATCTCCACTGTGTGTGTTTTGGTATGTGAGGTAACCAAGGCAATCCTGGACACCTTGTATCACCGGTTTATTGCCCTACCCCAGGGGCAGCGACTGGATGAGACTGTGTCTGAGTTTTTGCATCACGGTTACCCACAGTGTAGAGCGATTGATGGCACCCACATCCCCATAATAGCTCACCCAGACAGCCCAGCTAACTACCACAACAGGAAGGGGTGGTATTCAATTATTCTACAAGCAGTCGTTGACCATAGATATTGGTAAGTCACTTTCATATTTTTAATTTGGATGTATACTTACATGCAATGTAAAGGAACTATGGTGGTCATTCCGAGTTGTTCGCTCGGTAATTTTTTTTAGCATCGCAGCGATTTTCCGCTTAGTGCGCATGCGCAATGTCCGTAGTGCGACTGCGCCAAGTAAATTTGCTATGTAGTTAGGAATTTTACTCACGGCTTTTTCATCGTTCTGGTGATCGTAGTGTGATTGACAGGAAGTGGGTGTTACTGGGCGGAAACTGGCCGTTTTATGGGTGTGGGCGAAAAAACGCTACCGTTTCTGGGAAAAATGCGGGAGTGGCTGGAGAAACGGAGGAGTGTCTGGGCGAACGCTGGGTGTGTTTGTGACGTCAAACCAGGAACGACAAGCACTGAACTGATCGCAGATGCCGAGTAAGTCTGGAGCTACTCAGAAACTGCTAAGAGAGGTGTATTCGCAATATTGCGAATACGTCGTTCGCAATTTTAAGAAGCTAAGATTCACTCCCAGTAGGCGGTGGCTTAGCGTGAGTAAATCTGCTAAAAGCAGCTTGCGAGCGAACAACTCGGAATGAGGGCCTATATGTGTATATTTGTAACAATATAATATCTGTATTTCCCAGCTTTACTGATGTCTTTATTGGCTGGCCTGGTCATGCACATGACGCTCGTGTGCTAGCCAATTCGGATCTGTTCAAGATTGCGGAGGAGAGACAAAATGGGTGGCTGTTTCCTCGTTTCCTTGGCCCTGACTCCGCAACACAGCACCTGGCCTGCCAGCCTGGAAGCCCCGAGATGGCTAATGTAACGGATAGAGTGGGTGATATCACGGAGGGTAATGTCAGGACGCTGAATCAATGTAAAAGGTGACAGTGCTGTGCAGTGCAGTGGGTGTGCAGTGTTACTGACACGGCACAGCACTCTCACCTTTTACATTGATTCAGCGAGTCAGTCAGTTCTGCCAGCCAGTCAGTCACTATTGTTAGCGCCGGTGTCCCAACGCACCGCATTACAGGGAAGTAGATGCACTAAATAAACTACACCTCCCAGCAGCCCTTAGCGCAGGAGCATTCCCATGCTAAGGGCTGCTGGGAGCTGTAGTTTATTAAGTACATCTTCCCTGTAATGCAGCGCGTTGGCACACCGGCGCTAACAATGGTGACTGGCTGCTTGGCTGCTGTGCGAGTCTCTGGGAGAGCCACTGCCATAGGGAGGACAGCAGCCTAGCTGCTTCCAGGAGGAGAAGCAGGATAAGCATTACCCTCCCCTCCCCTCCCCTACTTGCAGTACCTCTGGACCCCATCCGTGGCACCCCCACACCCCCCTCCACCACCTGCGGTAGCTCCAGACCCCCACCCACAGCACCTCCACTCCTGCCCACCCCCCACCCATGACATCACTGCACCCGCCCCTCCCCCGCCCGCGGCACCACAGCACCAGCCCATCCCCCACCCACGGCATCCCCGGACCCCTCCCACTTCCGCGTCTCCCCCGCACACACCACTCCCCCAAACACAGCACCTCCTAGGTGATTCATCAGGTCCTCGGTACGCTGTTTACGCCGTTGCAAGCGGCTACGACCCCTTAACCATTGCACGCCCTTTGTCCGTGCAATATTTAACCACTCACACATATAATAAAAATATTGCACGCCACAAGGGCGTACAAGGGTTAAGGAAGCGTAGCCCTTACGTTGGTGTGAAGAGCGCCCATAGGGTGTGATGAATCACCTAGTATGTACTATTCTGATTTGCTTTTATGAGCAAACTGCATTTACATTGGAACCTGTGCAAGCAAGGATTTTTTATTTCCTTTACTAAATTGGTTTGTCTGGATAAGGGGTGTCAAACTAGTGACCCTGCAGCTGTATTGGAACTTCACATCCCAGCATGCCTTGGCATTGTTTTTGGATTAGGGGCATGCTGGGATGTGTAGTTAGTTACAGAACAGTTGGAGTGATACTTGTGCTTGGTAGTAAGGAATGCATTTCTATATGCCAGGTTCTCGACCGCCAGAATGCCAGCAGGGGTGCAAGTGCAAGCAAAGGTCTTGGACACCCTGTACTGGGAATAGCTGTGGTAGCACTGCTGACATTCTGGCAGTTAGGATGCCAGCATCGGTATTCTTACTACATCCCTTCACAAGTTCTCCATGTGTACTGTAATGTGTTACAAATATATTATGCAAGAATATGGCCAGATACTTGTATTGATATCAGTGGCGAGTACACGTTCCAAAAGTATATAGCCGTCAGGGGCGGATTGGGATCGAACACCAGCCCAGGAAATTTATGGAAGCAGCCCTAATGGGGGCGGAGTCTGTTGATGGGGAGGGGCCTGTCAAGAGAGCGGGGTCACTCCTCAGAGGTCCTGATTCTGAGATAGACAGTTAGGGCCTCCTTTGCTTTACGTTATGCTAATGTTTACCTGCAACTTTATGCATATGCTGCTACAATGCACTTCCCTGATGTACATCTGTACATCTGAATATACAAGGACTGATATGCACTTTCATTGTCTACTGACTGTAATGCCTTTATTCTACTTCTGATTTTATTGATTTTCCATTCTAGAAACCCCTTTTTTTTTTTTTTACTTTATATGTTTCAAAGTACAGGGAGGGGGAGCACACACTACATACAGCGCAGTACATGGAGGGAGCACACACTACATACAGCAAAGTACAGGGAGGAAACACACACTACATACAGCACAGTACAAGGAGGGAGCACAAACTACATACAGCACAGTACAGGAAGGGAGCACACACTACTTACAGCACAGTACACGGAGGGAGCACAAACTACATACAGCACAGTACAGGGAGGGGGAGCACACACTACATACAGCACAGTACAGGGAGGGGGAGCACACACTACATACAGCACAGTACAGGAAGGGAGCACACACTACATACAGCACAGTACAGGGAGGGGGAGCACACACTACATACAGCACAGTACAGGAAGGGAGCACACACTACATACAGCACAGTGCAGGGAGTTAGGACACACTACATACAGCACAGTGCAGGAAGGCAGCACACACTACATACAGCACAGTACAGGGAGTTAGCACACACTACATACAGCACAGTACAGGGAGGGAGCACACACTACATACAGCACAGTGCAGGGAGTTAGCACACACTACATACAGCACAGTACAGGTAGGGAGCACACACTACATACAGCACAGTGCAGGAAAGCAGCACACACTACATACAGCACAGTACAGGGAGTTAGCACACACTACATACAGCACAGTACAGGGAGGGAGCACACACTACATACAGCACAGTGCAGGGAGTTAGCACACACTACATACAGCACAGTACAGGGAGGGGGAGCACACACTACATACAGCACAGTACAGGGAGGGAATTTGTTTTTTTATACATTTACCAAGGGGCACAGAACATGTACTCTGTAATGGTTAGCCAAACCTCTGTGGTGGCTGGCCGCACTCCCACTGGAGCTTGGCCACACCCTTAAGCATAGGCCCCTACAACAGCATTCCCCTGGTGGGCCCTTCATGCCCCAGTCCGACACGGGCTACAATGCCCTTCCCTGATGTACATCTGTACATCTGAATATACAAGGACTGATACGCACTTTCAGTGTCTACTGACACTGCTGTCATGCCTTTATTCTACTTCTGATTTTATTGATTTTCCATTCTAGAAACCCCTTTTTTTTACTTTATATGTTTCAAAGTACAGGGAGGGGGAGCACACACTACATACAGCGCAGTACACGGAGGGAGCACACACTACATACAGCAAAGTACAGGGAGGGAACACACACTACATACAGCACAGTACAAGGAGGGAGCACAAACTACATACAGCACAGTACACGGAGGGAGCACACACTACATACAGCACAGCACAGGGAGGGAACACACACTAGATACAGCACAGTACAAGGAGGGAGCACAAACTACATACAGCACAGTACAGGGAGGGAACACACACTACTTACAGCACAGTACACGGAGGGAGCACAAACTACATACAGCACAGTACAGGAAGGGAGCACACACTACATACAGCACAGTACAGGGAGAGGGAGCACACACTACATACAGCACAGTACAGGGAGGGAGCACAAACTACATACAGCACAGTACAGGAAGGGAGCACACACTACATACAGCACAGTACACGGAGGGAGCACAAACTACATACAGCACAATACAGGTAGGGAGCACACACTACATACAGCACAGTACAGGGAGGGGGAGCACACACTACATACAGCACAGTACAGGAAGGAAGCACACACTACATACAGCACAGTACAGGGAGGGGGAGCACACACTACATACAGCACAGTACAGGAAGGGAGCACACACTACATACAGCACAGTGCAGGGAGTTAGCACACACTACATACAGCACAGTGCAGGAAGGCAGCACACACTATATACAGCATAGTACAGGGAGTTAGCACACACTACATACAGCACAGTACAGGGAGGGAGCACACACTACATACAGCACAGTGCAGGGAGTTAGCACACACTACATACAGCACAGTACAGGTAGGGAGCACACACTACATACAGCACAGTGCAGGAAGGCAGCACACACTACATACAGCACAGTACAGGGAGTTAGCACACACTACATACAGCACAGTACAGGGAGGGAGCACACACTACATACAGCACAGTGCAGGGAGTTAGCACACACTACATACAGCACAGTACAGGGAGGGGGACCACACACTACATACAGCACAGTACAGGGAGGGAATTTGTTTTTTTTATACATTTACCAAGGGGCACAGAACATGTACTCTGTAATGGTTAGCCAAACCTCTGTGGTGGCTGGCCGCGCTCCCACTGGAGCTTGGCCACACCCTTAAGCATAGGCCCCTACAACAGCATTCCCCTGGTGGGCCCTTCATGCCCCAGTCCGACACGGGCTACAATGCCCTTCCCTGATGTACATCTGTACATCTGAATATACAAGGACTGATACGCACTTTCAGTGTCTACTGACACTGCTGTCATGCCTTTATTCTACTTCTGATTTTATTGATTTTCCATTCTAGAAACCCCTTTTTTTTTTTACTTTATATGTTTCAAAGTACAGGGAGGGGGAGCACACACTACATACAGCGCAGTACACGGAGGGAGCACACACTACATACAGCAAAGTACAGGGAGGAAACACACACTACATACAGCACAGTACAAGGAGGGAGCACAAACTACATACAGCACAGTACAGGAAGGGAACACACACTACTTACAGCACAGTACACGGAGGGAGCACAAACTACATACAGCACAGTACAGGAAGGGAGCACACACTACATACAGCACAGTACAGGGAGAGGGAGCACACACTACATACAGCACAGTGCCGGGAGGGGGAGCACACACTACATACAGATACAGCACAGTGCAGGGAGGGAACACACACTACATACAGCACAGTACAGGGAGGGAACACATACTACATACAGCACAGTACAGGGAGGGAACACACACTACATACAGCACAGTACACGGAGCGAGCACACACTACATACAGCACAGTACAGCGAGGGAACACACACTACATACAGCACAGTACACGGAGGGAGCACACACTACATTCAGCACAGTACAGGGAGTTAGCACGCACTACATACAGCACAGTACAGGGAGGGAGCACACACTACATACAGCACAGTACAGGGAGGGAGCACACACTACATACAGCACAGTACAGGGAGGGAGCACACACTACATAAAGCACAGCAGTGGCGTGCGGTGAGGTCAGAGGCTGGTGAGGCACTACAGCCATAATGTCCGCCGAATCCTGCCGATGACCCCTACCGCCGCCGAGCCAATGCCTGCTACTGCCTCTGAGCCGATGCCTGCTGCCACCGCCAATGGCTTACAAACTCGCCCACCATCAACTGACCCAGCCCTCCGCCACTAATTTGCATCTCAATCCGATGCCGCCAATGCCCGCTGCCTGCCTGCTCATCATACTTGTGATATATTGCACATTTTTATAGAAAAAAATTAAAATTAGTGTTTGGGAAGGGAGTGGGAGGAGGACATGAATGCAATTTTGTTGTCCAGGGCTTCCATTAACTTAATGGAGAAGGGTCTGAATGGGTTAAAAAATGTAAAAAAAAAAAATGCGTGAGGTCCCCCTTCCTAAGTATAACCAGCCTCGGGCTCTTTGAGCCGGTCCTGGTTGTTTAAATACTGGGAAAAAATTGGACAGGGGTTCCCCGTATTTAGACAACCAGCACCGGGCTCTTAGACCGGTCCTAGTTCCAAAAATACGGGGGACAAAAGATGTAGGGGTCCCCCGTATTTTTAAAACCAGCACCGGGCTCCACTAGCCAGGGACATAATGCCACAGCCGGGGGACACATTTATGTAGGTCCCTGCGGCCGTGGCATTACCCCCCCAACTAGTCACCACTGGCCGGGGTTCCCTGGAGGAGTGGGGACCCCTTAAATCAAGAGGTCCTCCCCCTCCAGGCACCCAAGGGCCAGGGGTGAAGCCCGAGGCTGTTCCAAGCACCCCTGGGCGGTGGGTGCCGGGCTGATAGCCATAAGTGTGTATAAAAAAGAATATTGTTTTTTGTTGTGGAACTACAAGGCCCAGCAATCCTCCCCCGCTTGCTGGTGCTTGGAGAACCTCAAGTACCAGCATGCGGGGAAATAACGGGCCCGCTGGTACCTGTAGTTCTACAACAAAAAAATACACACACACCGTGAAAGTAAAAATTTATTAAAACACACTTACACACTCACACATACTTACCTACATCCCACGCCGGTCACGTCCACTTGTCCAGTAGAATCCAATAGGTGGTTCCTGTAAAAATGAGAGAGAGATTACTTACCTACATCCCACGCCGGTCACGTCCACTTGTCCAGTAGAAGCCAATAGGGCCAGTACCTGTAAAAATGAAAATTATACTTACAAACAAAGTAATCCACAGGAGGAGAGAGAGAAATTAATGAATATTATACACTCGCTGACGCGGGAGGGCGTTAGCATAGACAGTGGAGAGTGCTGCTGCTAGCTGGGATGATGGAGCAGGCTCCCCCAATAGTTGTGAGCCTAGTAGCTGTACCCCTAGTAGCTTTGCCCCCTGTAGCAGTGCCACGAGTAGTTGTGCCCCCAGTCACTGTGACCCCTGTAGCTTTGCCCCCAGTTGTGCCCCAGTCGCTGTGCCCCCAGTAGTTGTGACCCCAGTCGCTATGCCCCTTGTAGCTTTGCACCCAATAGCTGTGCCCCCTAGCTGTGCCCCGAGTAGTTGTGCCCCCAGTCGCTGTGCCCCCAGTCGCTGTGCCCCCTGTAGCTATGCCCCCAGTAGCTGTGACCCCAGTCGCTGTGCACCCTGTAGCTTTGCCCCCAGTAGCTGTGCCCCCAGTAGCTGTGACCCCTGTAATTGTGCCCCCAGTTGCTGTGCCCCTTGTAGTTGTGCCCCCCAGTTGCTGTGCCCCTTGTAGTTGTGCCCCCCAGTTGCTGTGCCCCTTGTAGTTGTGCCCCCCAGTTGCTGTGCCCCTTGTAGTTGTGACCCACAGTTGCTGTGCCCCTTGTAGTTGTGCCCCCCAGTTGCTGTGCCCCTTGTAGTTGTGCCCCTTTTGCTGTGCCCCTGTTGCTGTGCCCCTTATAGTTGTGCCCCTGTTGCTGTGCCCCTTGTAGTTGTGCCCTTTGTAGTTGTGCCCCTTTTGCTGTGCCCCTTTAGTTGTGCCCCTGTTGCTGTGCCCCTTGTAGTTGTGCCCCTTGTAGTTGTGCCCCTTTTGCTGTGCCCCTTATAGTTGTGCCCCTGTTGCTGTGCCCCTTGTAGTTGTGCCCCTTTTGCTGTGCCCCTTATAGTTGTGCCACTTATAGTTGTGCCCCTTTTGCTGTGCCCCTTATAGTTGTGCCCCTTTTGCTGTGCCCCTTATAGTTGTGCCCCTTATAGTTGTGCCCCTTTTGCTGTGCCCCTTATAGTTGTGCCCCTTATAGTTGTGCCTCTTTTGCTGTGCCCCTTATAGTTGTGCCCCTTGTGCTGTGCCCCTGTTGCTGTGCCCCTTGTTGTTGTGCCCCCCAGTTGCTGAACCCCTGTTGCTCTGCCCCCAACACACACATAAAAAAAATTAAAAAAACACACACACATACTTACCGCTCCAGCAGCGCAGCTCCATTAGCGCTGTCCTCCGTCTCCGTCCGCCGGCTCGTCTCTGCTGTACTATGGGAGAGACGTCATGACTCATGACGTCTCTCCCATAGTTGCGCCGCTCAGCGGCGCTGGCTGCAGCGGGCGCCCACACAGCCCACGGCGCCCGCTGCAGCCGGGAAGGGGGCTCGCTAGTGATTGGACAGCGGATCCAGCACTGGATCCGCTGGGCCAATCACATCTGGGGCACTGACAGGGGCGTGCATTCATCGGGGCTGAATGCACGCCCCTGTCATTGCGGCACCAGTATAGGTGTCGCTTCCCCATTCATTTTCAATGGGCTTTCACAGCCCATTGCTGCGCCCCGCCCCCTGCCCGCCCCCCGCTGCCCGGACTTTTAGTGTTAGCAGCGGGAGGCACCTCTCCCGCTGCCTCCCACCCTCACAAGCAGCCACAGGGGTGGGAATTATTAAAATAATGAAAAAAGATATTTATAACAGACTGTGTTATAAATATCTTCTTTTTATTATTTTAATCATTATGACAGGGGAGGCACTGCCTCCCCTGCCTCCCCTGACTGCACGTCCCTGAAGCACAGTCCTAGGAGGGAGCAAACACTACATACAGCACAGTACAGGGAGTGAGCACACACTACATACAGTACAGTACAGTACAGTACAGTACAGTGAGGGAGCACACACTACATACAGCGCAGTACAGGGAGTGAGCACACACTACATACAGCACAGTACAGGGAGTGAGCACACACTACATACAGTACAGTACAGTACAGTACAGTGAGGGAGCACACACTACATACAGTACAGTACAGGGAGTGAGCACACACTACATACAGCACAGTACAGGGAGTGAGCACACACTACATACAGTAGGAGAGAGTATTGACTGTATAGGAGAGGAAAGAGTTAAACATCTGGGGAGGGGTGGACCCAGCTGTGAGGAAAGTACAGCCTTCTTTAGGGGGAGGGTTTGCTATATATAGGGAAGGCGAGGCCATCTTAAGTCTCTTGGTGATTTGCTTTAGGTGAGTGCTGCAGTGCAAGCAAAATTTTGTTTTATTGGGGGATTCTTGCTGTGCGATTAGTACATAGACTGACCCTCACTTTGGGATTCTCCTCTCCAGAGTAACCCCTTATAATTAATTCTCCTTCTCCCCTCCTGGTATTTGTTTGTCTGCCGACATGTCTCGCCCCCAGC
This sequence comes from Pseudophryne corroboree, assembly GCF_028390025.1. Lineage (NCBI taxonomy): Eukaryota > Metazoa > Chordata > Amphibia > Anura > Myobatrachidae > Pseudophryne > Pseudophryne corroboree. Next base: position 154,173,134 of record NC_086454.1, on the reverse strand, counting down.
GCGTGCTCAGGGCCCCGGCTCGGTACAGTGGGTCGGACGGCCGAGCGGGCCCTGAGGCGGCAGTGGGCGGCATGAGGGACGGGGCTCCGTCCTCTAGGGCCTCGCCGAACGCGGCCGCTGGCAGCACGGACAGGGCCCGGGCGGGCTCGCCGCCGGGTGTCGGGTCGGGCACTCCGGCCGGACGAGGGCGGCGTGGGGGACCAGGGGTCCCCTCGGGCCGCTCGAGGATCGGCGGGCGGCGGCCGTCCCCTCCGGGAGCCGCCGAGCCCGAGATCATGTCGGGCGCCCGCGGGCGCGCGCGTGCGGGCCGCGGGGGGCGCCCGGGAGTGGCAGGCTCTGGCTCTCCTTCCTCGCCACGGCCGAATGTTCGTGCCGGGCGGGGGGAGAAGACGGGTGAGGGAGCTGGCGGTCGCCGCGCGGGGCCTATGCAGGAACCTCGCGCGGCGGCCGATGAGGAGGAACAGTGCGGGAGGCCGTTGGCGGGTGGGCGTGGGACGCGCGCTCGACGTGCGCGCGCGCCCACGCTCGCTCCCGACGCCGCTGGCCGCACACGTGCGCACGCAGCGGCGCCAGCATCACACAGGCCACCCGCTTCTTCTCCCCGGATGCCGGAATCTGGCAGGGGGAGAGAGCCCATTAGGGGGGTGCAGCGTATGCCTCGGTTAGGCAGCGCTGGGCGCACGGAGAGGGCGATAAGAGAGGGGGCACAGCAGGAACTACAAGGGGTGGCCAGGAGCAGCAGGCGGGTGCGCTTTCCGCGGGTCCGGTGACACGCGGGGGAGCACGCGCGGGGGGGCAGCAGGTCCCTGTGACTACCGCAGGACGCAGCGGGTCCCGCGGCAGGAGGGGAGACAGGGAATGGGTCAGCGGCCGCAGGGCCGCGGCACGGGCCGCTGCGCACGACAGCGGGTCCTCCCCAGGACCAGGGGATTCTTCTGCTTCCCTGGATAGGGAAGGCGAAGGATCGGAGATGGAGAGCGGTTGGGCCGGCCGGGGGGCACTTGCCTTCGGGTTAGAACATGAGGGGCAGGGTCCCCGGGGCGCATCGGGCGGTCGGTGGGCGCGGGCTCGCGCCCAATCAAGGACCGGTCGTCCTTCGGGCGGCGTTTCCGGGGGTCGCGCCGCACGGGATCCTCCTGGGGCCATAGCGTCAGCTCTGGCCACGGTGGTGGAGGCTCTGGGGCCATTAGCTACAGTGGCCTCCCCTAGGGCGATGGCGGATTTCGGCCAGGCTGCGGGACGCAGGGGGTCTGGCATTCGAAGGGCATCAGCGGCGCAGCGAGTGGCACGAGCCTGCCGAGAGCTGGGGGCCGCCGCGCCGGAGCTGGAGCTAGGACCAGACCGGGAGCAGCAGGGGCGCACGGTCGCTGCGCATTCCACGCGGGGTGCCCGGCGTGCGCCGCAAGCGCGGGCCGGGCCCTCTTCTGTTTTGTCTTCCACAGAGGGCCGAGGTGAAAGGGATTTGGCAGATTTCGTGGTGGACGATGATTGGACTGAAGAAAACGAAGAATCCGGGTCGGAGAGGTCGATGGCATCCGGTGAGTTGGTACAGTCTATATCAATTTCCACCGCGAGCTCGAGTTCGCGTAGCTCTTCGTCCTCCTCCTCCTCCTCTTCTTTGGCGTCGCAAGCGTCCGACGCTGATAGTCCTGCTAGGGCAAGGAAGGAGGCCGAAAAACTTGCCAAAAGGGCAGCAAAACAGCAGAAGAGGCGTAAGCGGCGCAGGCGAATTAGTGAAGAGGAGCGTAGGGCAAAGAAGCGGCGCGATCTGCCGGGGGTAGTGCGCTGCGAGTACACCGCAGTTATGCGGGGGCTGCGAGACAGCTGCCGCAAGAAGATACGTAGGGGTGACTTTGTGGACTTATTCGGTTTGACTAAGGCCATGAAGAAAGATTACAAAACGGCGGCAGCTACGAAGGGCATGGGGGCAGAAGCTTTCAGGTCTTTTGATAACTGGCTGGCCGGTTTCTGGGTGTTTGCGGCTTGCTATTTGGAGGACAGGCCGGAAGAGCACATGAATATCATCCGGTACCTTCATCTCGTGCACGACATGCAGCGCACATCCTCGGGCTCGGAATGGCGGCGATATGACCAAGAGTTTCGGGAGAAGCAGGACGGGCTACAGGTTATGGATTTTGGGTTCAAAGACGTGGAGGTCTGGCTCAAAGTGACCCGGGCATCCCAGCGGGAGGAGGAAACCCAGAAACAGGGAGCAGGTGGGCGTCGCGGGGGGTCCTCAGCGCAGGGAACGGGCGCGGACGGGGGATTTGCCAAGACAGGCGGATTGGCCGTTCGCATGGGCGGGCGGTCTGCCCCTCGAGGGAAATGCTTCGCTTTTAACAGCGGAACATGTTCATTTGGCAAACAGTGTCGTTTTCGTCACTCTTGCCAGCAGTGCGGTGGAACCCACCCAGCCTCCTCTTGTTTCAAAGGGGGACGACAGGGAAATCGGGGGAAACAACCATACCCTAAGCAGGCCGCGAGCGGGACCGCTCAGCAGAGCACCAACGCCAGTTAAGTTGGAAACGATGGGTAAATGGTTGGGTCTGTATCCCAATAAAAGGGATGCAAAATTTTTGTTAGACGGTTTTAAGTTCGGTTTTCGCTTGCCTGTTGCAAGCGAAGTGTCCGTGCGCGCGCACAGGAACCTTCAGTCTGCCCGAACCTTGCCGACGGTGTTACGGGAGAAAGTGGATAAGGAGGTCAGGTTGGGTAGGATGGAGGGGCCGTTTAAGTCACCCCCGGTGGATGACTTGGTCATCTCCCCGGTCGGGGTGGTACCAAAGAAGACTCCAGGATCTTTTCGGCTCATTCAGCATCTTTCTTACCCGCCAGGGGCATCGGTCAACGACGCAATACCACCGGCTTATTGCTCGGTGGTGTATCAGTCATTTGACGAGGCGCTGGAGATGGTCCGCGGCTACGGGAGCGGGGCCCTCATGGCTAAGATTGATGTTGAGTCAGCTTTTAGATTATTGCCATTGCATCCGGACTCATTCCGTTTTATGGGTTTCCGGATTGGGGCGGAGTATTTCATCGACAAATGTCTGCCGATGGGATGTTCCGTCTCATGCTCGTTTTTCGAGCGCTTTAGCACTTTTCTTCGTTGGTGCGTGGAGTCGACGTCAGGCGGTCACGGGGTTGCACATTACCTCGATGATTTCCTGTGTGCGGGACCGGCTAATGACACAAGGTGCAGCGACTTGCTGTTTAGCACGCGGGCTCTTTTTTACCACTTCGGTGTCCCGGTAGCCAGGGATAAAACGGAGGGTCCGGCCTCCTGCCTATCATTTTTGGGGATTGAAATTGACACCGTGGCGGGAGAGTGTCGCCTGCCCCAGGACAAAGTGTCAAAGCTCCGCGAAACTATTTGCCGTTTCAACGGCTCGCGTAAAGTCACGCTGCGGCAGGCGCAGTCCTTGCTGGGCATGCTGAACTTTGCTTGTCGGGTAATACCGATGGGCAGGGTTTTCTGCCGAAAGCTTGAAAGGGCAACGGCGGGGTGTGCCAGGCCGCATCATTTCGTTCGATTGTCCTCTGAATTAAAAAGGGATTTGGCCGTCTGGGCTTCGTTCCTGGAGGATTTCAACGGGGTGAGCATATGGCAAGCGCCAGCCGTTGACAGCGAGAGTTTGCAGCTTTTTACCGATGCTGCAGGTGCCTCTGGATTCGGTTGTTTTTTGGAGGGATCGTGGTGTGCGGCATCTTGGCCGGGAAACTGGCATAGCGAGGGTCTTACAAGAGATCTGGTGCTGCTGGAGCTTTTTCCCATTATGGTAGCGTTGGAAGTTTGGGGCGATCGGTTGGCTAACCGCAGCATAGTGTTCAGGTGCGATAATCTGGGCGTGGTGCATGCGATTAATAACCAGAGGGCGAAATCGCTAGTGGTGCTGCGGGTGCTCGGACAATTGCTTTTGACGTGCTTGCGTAGGAACCTATGGTTCCGGGCGCAACACGTGCCCGGTTTGGAAAACGGAATCGCAGACGCGTTGTCGCGTGGACAGTGGGAGAGATTTTGGGATTTGGCACCTGAGGCCGAAGAGCAAGGTTTTCACTGTCCTGGTTATGTTTGGCAGGTGATCGGGCCGGACTGGAGGGTCTAGCATTGCGGTCAATCGCGCCGGCCACGCTCAAGGCTTACGGACAAGCTTGGAGTGAATGGGAGGAGTTTGTCCAAGGGCGTCAGCATCAAGGTAAGAGCAGGCATCGGCTGATGCTTTCTTTTATGTGGCAGCTTTACGTCTCCGGTAGGTCACGAGCAGTGGTATCGCGGTATTTGGCAGGCATCTCATTTTTCTGCAAGCTGCGAGGCGTCCCTGACGTAACGAAAAGCGAGGTTCTGCGGAAGGCAATGAAAGGGTGGGCGCGAGTTGCGCCGTCGCCACCGGATAGGAGGCAGCCCATCGATGCGGCTTTGTTGCCGGCCGTCATCGAGGCGGTAGGGCGAGTCGCGTCGTCCAGGTTTGAGACGCTTTTGTTCAGTTTGGCGTTCTCAATGGCTTACCACGGGGCCTTTCGAGTTTCTGAGTTGGTAGCGCCTTCCAAGAGAGCAGATTCGCGCATGCTGGTCGGGGACATGGTAGTGGGTGAGAGGTCCTTGCTGTGCAGGTTGCGACGCTCCAAGACGGATCAAGTGGGGAGAGGGCGCTGGGTTACAATGGTTCCAGCGCTAGAGGAGAGCGTTTGCCCAGTTGGTCTGGCAAGGCAATATGTGGTGGTGCGACCCGTTAAGGAGGGGTCTTGGCTGTTGCATTATGATGGGCTGCCAGTCACGAAATACCAGTTTCGTTGGATGCTGAGTCGTTGTTTGGCGGGCTTGGGCCTCCCACCCACTGCTTTCGGTACCCATTCCTTTCGCATAGGCGCAGCGACGTCGGCTGCTGCGGCGGGTTGCTCCAGAACTGAAATCCAGGCGGTGGGGCGATGGAAGTCGTCAAGTTACAGACGATATATTCGCCCCGTCACATGAGAGGTCGGTTTGCGCTTGGTGCTTTGTTTAAATGGCAATGTATTATGTTGTTCCAGTTCTGTGATTTTATGGTGTTGTGCGTCTGTTGGTGTTCCCCCTTTTTTTTATCCTACTCAGGGATTAGCTACTCGCCGTTGCTGGCGTGAGTCGGCAGCAGGGGTCTGGAGTTATTTGCGATTTTTTGCCTGACTTGACGGACTGAATTCTAATCTATAATTCGGCTAATTTGGTCTAATCAGAGTCCCTCAGCAGGTCTTTACGTTTCACCTCCAGCTGAGTTATTACATGTGTTTCCCATTTTATACCCCCCCCCTCCCCCCCCCTTTTTATTTCGTTTGTTTTATTTGATCTTTCCCCTTTGTGTCTTTAATTGCGCTTTAAATTGGCAACGAAACATGGTGCAGTCGGCTAGTCCGTGACTGCTGCAATGGCGAGATCTAAAGTTTTCTTTTTTGGCAGATCCTTCAGTATAAACAATTAATAAGCCTCTTAGTAATCAATTCTACCCCTCTTTTTCCCTTCAGGATGGTTCAAAGACTATTTGCCCATTTGGGTGGTTGGCCACTCTTACATTTACTGGGCGGCCAGGTTTGTGGCCTCGGAAGGGTCTCAGGCATTGCTAGGAACACAGGGTGTCAGATGGCTTGGCTGGCGAGGAATGATGTGGGGTGAGCTGAGGAGTAGGTTAGTGAGTCAGGCCAGCAAGCATGGAGTCCCTAGGGTTTTGGTTGTCCATCTAGGTGGCAACGACCTGGGGAAGAGGACATCCTTGGATCTGCGGTGGGCCATGATACAGGATCTGGCAAGTGTGACCGCGGCATGGACCAATTGTGTGTTGGTTTTTTCCATGATGGTGCCAAGATTGTGTTGGAGGGGTGTGGCGGATGGTCGCCAGATTGATGAGGCCCGGAAAAAGGTGAACGGAGCGGTGGCAAAGTGGGTGCTGTCCCACGGTGGGAGGGTGGTTCGCCACCCGAGGATACGGTTCAGAGACAGCCACCTTTTCCGGCGCGATGGAGTACATCTATCCAATGAGGGGATGATGTTTTTTCTGGAGGATCTAGGTTTCGCTTTGCAGGAGTTAGGGTAGGTTTATGGTGGCGGTGCGAAAGACTTTGGGGATGAGTCTTTCGCTGTTGGCGGAAAAGAACGGCAGTTTTGTATTGTAGGGAAAACTGTAGTGTTTTTACAGTTTGTTGTGGTTTAGGTGCACTCACCTCCATCGACTTATGGCCGCTTGACCACCCGTCCGGGAAGGCAGCGGCAGGGCACCCAGGAGCGGTGGGTAGTCACTGTGGGGGTTGAGTTGTCACCTATTACCGGTTTATAGTAAGTTTTAGTAAATTTATAGGGTTAGTTATTTAAGGTTAATTCAGATTAATTGAGCCGTTCTTTTGGGCCGCCACCATATGCCAGCTGGAGCGGCATATTAAATTAATTTCTTTATTACAGGTTTCCTAATGGATAGGGACAAATAAATAGCTAGCAATTTTCTGCCAAAATTCAAGTCTCAGTGTCGTTATTTCTGGTTCTAGGTTATGAATGCTTTACTTTCAAAGAAAGGGGTCCACCAAATATCACTAAGATGTTTAGGAGAGAGTATTGACTGTATAGGAGAGGAAAGAGTTAAACATCTGGGGAGGGGTGGACCCAGCTGTGAGGAAAGTACAGCCTTCTTTAGGGGGAGGGTTTGCTATATATAGGGAAGGCGAGGCCATCTTAAGTCTCTTGGTGATTTGCTTTCCCACCCTCCCGCCCTGGTATTAAGAATTTGTGGCACGTGGTGCTTTGGCTTTAAGTTGTTGGCTGTTTTCGTTGGCTATTTATTGGCGGAAAAGAACGGCAGTTTTGTATTGTAGGGAAAACTGTAGTGTTTTTACAGTTTGTTGTGGTTTAGGTGCACTCACCTCCATCGACTTATGGCCGCTTGACCACCCGTCCGGGAAGGCAGCGGCAGGGCACCCAGGAGCGGTGGGTAGTCACTGTGGGGGTTGAGTTGTCACCTATTACCGGTTTATAGTAAGTTTTAGTAAATTTATAGGGTTAGTTATTTAAGGTTAATTCAGATTAATTGAGCCGTTCTTTTGGGCCGCCACCATATGCCAGCTGGAGTGGCATATTAAATTAATTTCTTTATTACAGGTTTCCTAATGGATAGGGACAAATAAATAGCTAGCAATTTTCTGCCAAAATTCAAGTCTCAGTGTCGTTATTTCTGGTTCTAGGTTATTAATGCTTTACTTTCAAAGAAAGGGGTCCACCAAATATCACTAAGATGTTTACAGTACAGTACAGTGAGGGAGCACACACTACATACAGTACAGTACAGGGAGTGAGCACACACTACATACAGCACAGTACAGGGAGTGAGCACACACTACATACAGTACAGTACAGTACAGTGAGGGAGCACACACTACATACAGTACAGTACAGTGAGGGAGCACACACTACATACAGTACAGTACAGGGAGTGAGCACACACTACATACAGTACAGTACAGGGAGTGAGCACACACTACATACAGCACAGTACAGGGAGTGAGCACACACTACATACAGTACAGTACAGTACAGTGAAGGAGCACACACTACATACAGTACAGTACAGTACAGTACAGTGAGGGAGCACACACTACATACAGTACAGTACAGGGAGTGAGCACACACTACATACAGTACAGTACAGTACAGTACAGTGTGGGAGCACACACTACATACAGCGCAGTACCATACCCTCCAACTGTACCTTTTTGGCAGGTACAGTACCTTTTTTTTATGGTCTGTACCAATTTTTGGCTCTTAGAACTTCCATTGAAAGTATAGGAAAAGGCCATGCCCCCTTTACCCATCACCGTCCATGCCCCCTTTTCAGGTTTGCACCGATTTTTGTGTGTAAAATGTTGGAGGGTATGCAGTACAGGGAGGGGGAGCACACACAAGATACAGCACAGTACAGGGAGGGGGAGCACACACAAGATACAGCACAGTACAAGGAGGGAGCACACACAAGTAGTTAAACACAGACACACGGGACCAGCGCAGCGGAATCTGTCCCAGTGGCCAATCCGCCCCTGATTGCATACATAGCCACCACATTATTACTAGAGATGAGCGGGTTCGGTTCCTCGGAATCCGAACCCGCCCGAACTTCATTTTTTTTTACACGGGTCCGAGCGACTCGGATCTTCCCGCCTTGCTCGGTTAACCCGAGCGCGCCCGAACGTCATCATCCCGCTGTCGGATTCTCGCGAGGCTCGGATTCTATCGCGAGACTCGGATTCTATATAAGGAGCCGCGCGTCGCCGCCATTTTCACACGTGCATTGAGATTCATAGGGAGAGGACGTGGCTGGCGTCCTCTCCGTTTATAGAGAAGAGAGTGAGACAGTAGAGAGAGACACAGTAGTAATTTTGGGGAGCATTAGGAGGAGTACTAGACTAGTTACTTGCTGAAGTGATAGATAGTGTGACTGTATTATCTGACTTGTGGGGGAGACACTGACAGTGGGGAGCAGTTAGAGTCTGAGAGCAGGACTCAGGAGTACATATAACGTACAGTGCACACTTTTGCTGCCAGAGTGCCACACTGCCATTGTGACCACACTGACCACCAGTATAATATATATTGTGATTGTCTGCTTAGGAGTACTACTTGCAAGTTGCTGATAGTGTGACCAGTGACCTGACCACCAGTTTAATAATCACCACCAGTTTAATATATATATATATATATATATATATATATATAAAATTGTATATAATATATATATAATATTGTATATGAATATTTTTTTTTTCTTTCTTCTTTATACATACTACTATAGTAGCTTACTGTAGCAGTCTGCGGTGCTGCTGAGCTGACAGTGTCCAGCAGGTCCATCATCAGTCATTACATAATAAATATATCTACCTGTCCGGCTGCAGTACTAGTGTGATATAATATATATTGATTTCATCTCATTATCATCCAGTCTATATTAGCAGCAGACACAGTACGGTAGTCCACGGCTGTAGCTACCTCTGTGTCGGCAGTCGCTCGTCCATCCATAATTGTATACCACCTACCCGTGTTTTTTTTTTCTTTCTTCTTTATACATACTACTATAGTAGCTTACTGTAGCAGTCTGCGGTGCTGCTGAGCTGACAGTGTCCAGCAGGTCCGTCATCAGTCATTACATAATAAATATATCTACCTGTCCGGCTGCAGTACTAGTGTGATATAATATATATTGATTAAATCTCATTATCATCCAGTCTATATTAGCAGCAGACACAGTACGGTAGTCCACGGCTGTAGCTACCTCTGTGTCGGCAGTCGCTCGTCCATCCATAATTGTATACCACCTACCCGTGGTGTTCTTTTTTCTTTCTTCTTGATACATACTACTATAGTAGCTTACTGTAGCAGTCTGCGGTGCTGCTGAGCTGACAGTGTCCAGCAGGTCCGTCATCAGTCATTACATAATAAATATATATACCTGTCCGGCTGCAGTACTAGTGATATTATATATATATATATTAATTTCATCTCATTATCATCCAGTCTATATTAGCAGCAGACACAGTACGGTAGTCCACGGCTGTAGCTACCTCTGTGTCGGCAGTGGCTGGTCCATCCATAATTGTATACCACCTACCCATGTTTTTTTTTTTCTTTCTTCTTGATACATACTACTATAGTAGCTTACTGTAGCAGTCTGCGGTGCTGCTGAGCTGACAGTGTCCAGCAGGTCCGTCATCAGTCATTACATAATAAATATATATACCTGTCCGGCTGCAGTACTAGTGATATTATATATATATATATATTAATTTCATCTCATTATCATCCAGTCTATATTAGCAGCAGACACAGTACGGTAGTCCACGGCTGTAGCTACCTCTGTGTCGGCAGTCGCTCGTCCATCCATAAGTATACTAGTATCCATCCATCTCCATTGTTTACCTGAGGTGCCTTTTAGTTGTGCCTATTAAAATATGGAGAACAAAAATGTTGAGGTTCCAAAATTAGGGAAAGATCAAGATCCACTTCCACCTCGTGCTGAAGCTGCTGCCACTAGTCATGGCCGAGACGATGAAATGCCAGCAACGTCGTCTGCCAAGGCCGATGCCCAATGTCATAGTACAGAGCATGTAAAATCCAAAACACCAAATATCAGTAAAAAAAGGACTGCAAATCTAAAATAAAATTGTCGGAGGAGAAGCGTAAACTTGCCAATATGCCATTTACCACACGGAGTGGCAAGGAACGGCTGAGGCCCTGGCCTATGTTCATGGCTAGTGGTTCAGTTTCACATGAGGATGGAAGCACTCAGCCTCTCGCTAGAAAAATGAAAAGACTCAAGCTGGCAAAAGCACCGCAAAGAACTGTGCGTTCTTCGAAATCCCAAATCCACAAGGAGAGTCCAATTGTGTCGGTTGCGATGCCTGACCTTCCCAACACTGGACGTGAAGAGCATGCACCTTCCACCATTTGCACGCCCCCTGCAAGTGCTGGAAGGAGCACCCGCAGTCCAGTTCCTGATAGTCAGATTGAAGATGTCAGTGTTGAAGTACACCAGGATGAGGAGGATATGGGTGTTGCTGGCGCTGGGGAGGAAATTGACAAGGAGGATTCTGATGGTGAGGTGGTTTGTTTAAGTCAGGCACCCGGGGAGACACCTGTTGTCCGTGGGAGGAATAGGGCCGTTGACATGCCTGGTGAAAATACCAAAAAAATCAGCTCTTCGGTGTGGAAGTATTTCAACAGAAATGCGGACAACATTTGTCAAGCCGTGTGTTGCCTTTGTCAAGCTGTAATAAGTAGGGGTAAGGACGTTAACCACCTCGGAACATCCTCCCTTATACGTCACCTGCAGCGCATTCATAATAAGTCAGTGACAAGTTCAAAAACTTTGGGCGACAGCGGAAGCAGTCCACTGACCAGTAAATCCCTTCCTCTTGTAACCAAGCTCACGCAAACCACCCCACCAACTCCCTCAGTGTCAATTTCCTCCTTCCCCAGGAATGCCAATAGTCCTGCAGGCCATGTCACTGGCAATTCTGACGAGTCCTCTCCTGCCTGGGATTCCTCCGATGCATCCTTGCGTGTAACGCCTACTGCTGCTGGCGCTGCTGTTGTTGCTGCTGGGAGTCGATGGTCATCCCAGAGGGGAAGTCGTAAGCCCACTTTTACTACTTCCACCAAGCAATTGACTGTCCAACAGTCCTTTGCGAGGAAGATGAAATATCACAGCAGTCATCCTGTTGCAAAGCGGATAACTGAGGCCTTGACAACTATGTTGGTGTTAGACGTGCGTCCGGTATCCGCCGTTAGTTCACAGGGAACTAGACAATTTCTTGAGGTAGTGTGCCCCCATTACCAAATACCATCTTGGTTCCACTTCTCTAGGCAGGCGATACCGAGAATGTACACGGACGTCAGAAAAAGACTCACCAGTGTCCTAAAAAATGCAGTTGTACCCAATGTCCACTTAACCACGGACATGTGGACAAGTGGAGCAGGGCAGGGTCAGGACTATATGACTGTGACAGCCCACTGGGTAGATGTATGGACTCCCGCCGCAAGAACAGCAGCGGCGGCACCAGTAGCAGCATCTCGCAAACGCCAACTCTTTCCTAGGCAGGCTACGCTTTGTATCACCGGTTTCCAGAATACGCACACAGCTGAAAACCTCTTACGGCAACTGAGGAAGATCATCGCGGAATGGCTTACCCCAATTGGACTCTCCTGTGGATTTGTGGCATCGGACAACGCCAGCAATATTGTGTGTGCATTAAATATGGGCAAATTCCAGCACGTCCCATGTTTTGCACATACCTTAAATTTGGTGGTGCAGAATTTTTTAAAAAACGAGAGGGGCGTGCAAGAGATGCTGTCGGTGGCCAGAAGAATTGCGGGACACTTTCGGCGTACAGGCACCACGTACAGAAGACTGGAGCACCACCAAAAACGCCTGAACCTGCCCTGCCATCATCTGAAGCAAGAAGTGGTAACGAGGTGGAATTCAACCCTCTATATGCTTCAGAGGTTGGAGGAGCAGCAAAAGGCCATTCAAGCCTATACAATTGAGCACGATATAGGAGGTGTAATGTACCTGTCTCAAGCGCAGTGGAGAATGATTTCAACGTTGTGCAAGGTTCTGCAACCTTTTGAACTTGCCACACGTGAAGTCAGTTCAGACACTGCCAGCCTGTCACAACTGAGGGCCTGAGCTGACAGGAGGCAGCCTCAGTTGTAGGGGCTGAGATGTAACGGAACCAGGGAGGTTGTATCAGACCCCTAGACATGTAAGTAACATGTAGAATAACTGCCCGAAGGCGTGACCACGACAACCAGGATAAAAGTCAATGATGTTTATTATGACAAATTCCGTAACACAGCAGCAGTAAAGGAAACATAAAAGTCAACAGAGGATAAATACAATTCCTGGGTACTACAGGGTGGCAAGGGCCACAGGCACTGGTAGTGTGAGACAGTTCTTATAATCTTCTAGTTGGAAAGTCCTTACCAGGCCTGACTGTAGCAATGGAGAGAACCCAGGATCGTACCAGCTGATGTTCCAGGAAAGGCTGGGCTGCTGAAGGTAAAACTGCTGCTGTGGATACTGGCTGGAACCAGACTGTTGTTGGTACGGAGTGGATACTGGCTGGAACCAGTTAAATAATAAACGAACTTGAGAGCGTTGAAATAATAATGAAGTTTGGAGTTTGAGAGCGGCGAAATAATAATACCGGTGGAGAGTGGTAAACTGCAGAAAAGGACACCGGCCCTTTAAGAGAAGCTATACACTGCTGGAAGCTGGGCTGGAAGCAGGTGATTGTTTGAGAGCGGTGAAATAATAATGAAGTTTGGAGTTTGAGAGCGGTGAAATAATAATACCGGTGGAGAGTGGTAAACTGCAGAAAAGGACACCGGCCCTTTAAGAGAAGCTATACACTGCTGGAAGCTGGGCTGGAAGCAGGTGATTGTTTGAGAGCGGTGAAATAATAATACCGGTGGAGAGTGGTAAACTGCAGAAAGGACACCGGCCCTTTAAGAGAAGCTGTACACTGCTGGAAGCTGGGCTGGAAGCAGGTGATTGTTGTAGCTGGAAACAGGTGAGTCCAGAATGGATCGGAGAGTCAGGCTACACCGCAGATGGAATGCTGGTGCGGGTCTCTATAGCAGAAGTCTGGAGACAGGAGCTGGAACCTGGAAGACATTCACAGGAGAGAGACAAACTGGAACTAGGTTAGACAACCAAAGCACTGACGCCTTCCTTGCTCAGGCACAGCATACTTATACCTGCAGCAAGGAAGGGGTTGGCTAGGCAATTATGCAAATCAACAATACAGACAGCAGATTGGTGGAAATAATCAGATGACAAAATCCAAGATGGCTGCGCCCATGCAGACACTTGGAGGGAAGTTTGGTTTGTAATCCATGTGAGAATTGAAACAGTAATGGCAACGCCGGCCACAGGAGACAGGAGACGCCAGACTGACAAGCGCACATTTAACCACGCGGGCACAGCGGAGGCCGCGGCTGATGAAATCACCACTCTGACATTCTGCATGTGGAAACTCAGGAACAGCGGGATCCGGTCCTGTAACGCTGAGCCAGCCTTAGGAGGCATCTGAAGGGTAAGTAATGGCGTCCAGATACCCGGATCGTGACAGCACCCCCCCCTTTAGGAGTGGCCCCAGATCACTTCTTAGGCTTTAAAGGAAACTTTGCGTGGAAATTTCGGACCAAGGCAGGAGCATGGACGTCTGAGGCATTGGTCCAAGAGCGTTCTTCAGGACCATAGCCCTTCCAGTCAATGAGGTATTGTAACTGACCGTAACGGAAACGTGAGTCCAAAATCTTGGCCACCTCGTACTCGACTCCCCGTTGAGTCTGAACTTTGGGAGCTGGAGGAAGTGCGGAATGAAACCGATTCAGGATCAGCGGTTTCAACAAAGAAACATGAAATGTCCTGGGTATTTTCAAGAAGGATGGTAACTGTAACCTGTAGGCAACAGGATTGATGACTTGTTCAATCTTGAAGGGTCCGATGTAGCGAGGTGCAAATTTCATGCTGGGAACTCTCAACCTCAAATTCTTCGTGGACAGCCACACACGATCACCCACCTTGAGAGCAGGAATCGCTCTACGCTTCCGATCGGCAAACTTCTTATACCTGAATGAGGCTTTAAGCAGGGCTGCGCGGACGTTCCTCCAGTTATTTGAAAACTGACGCAAGGTGACATCCACTGCTGGAACAGAAGTTGCGGGAAGCGGTTGGAATTCTGGGACTTTAGGGTGGAATCCATAATTAATGAAGAATGGTGTAGAAGAAGATGAGGAATGGTATTGATTGTTGTGGCTGAACTCGGCCCAAGGAAGGAGTTGAACCCAGTCATCTTGAGAGGAAGACACATATATACGGAGGAAGGCCTCCAAGTCCTGATTCACCCTCTCGGTTTGACCATTGGTCTGAGGATGGTAAGCCGTGGAAAACTTTAACTTGACTTGGAGGGCTTGACACAAACTTCGCCAAAATTTGGCTACAAATTGTACTCCACGATCCGAGATGATCTCTTCAGGAAGACCGTGAAGTCGGAAGATCTCTTGTATAAACACTTGAGCCAACTTGGAAGCTGACGGAAGACCGGTGAGAGGGATGAAATGTGCCATCTTGGTGAACCGGTCAACTACCACCCAGATGGTATTAAACTTGTTGCAGATAGGTAGATCGGAAACAAAGTCCATCGACAAATGGGTCCAAGGTCGACGGGGAACAGATAATGGAACCAGTTGCCCCGCAGGCGACTGGCGGGAGACTTTGTGTTGGGCACACTTTGGGCAGGAGGCAATAAATTCCATAACGTCCTTCTTCAGAGTTGGCCACCAGTAGGACCTAGAAATAAATTCAAGGGTTTTCTGAATGCCTGTATGTCCAGCAAAACGGGAAACATGGGCCCAATGCATGAGCTTCTTCCTTAGAACTGGCTTAACAAAACTTTTCCCTGGTGGAGGCGTAGAGTCCATCCCTACCGTGGAGAATGCCAACGGATTAATAATAGGATGCTTGTCTGCAGACTCGGACTCATTTTCTTGCTCCCATGAGCGGGAAAGGGCATCGGCCTTACGATTCTGAGAACCCGGACAGAACTGGAGTTTAAAGTCAAACCTAGAGAAGAAAAGTGCCCATCTGGCCTGACGAGGATTCAGACATTGTGCGCCTTTGAGATATAAAAGATTTTTGTGGTCGGTAAGTATGGTGATTGAGTGGGAAGCTCCCTCCAACAGGTATCTCCACTCCTCCAGAGCGAGCTTGATGGCTAGCAACTCCTGATCGCCAATGGCATAGTTGCGCTCAGCTGGGGAGAACTTCCGGGAGAAGAAACTACAAGGATGTAGATGTCCATCTTTGGCCCTCTGGGATAACACTGCTCCTACTCCAACGGAGGAGGCATCTACCTCTAAGATAAAAGGAGAGTCGGTGTCGGGCTGTTTCAGAACTGGTGCAGAGATGAACCGTTGCTTCAGAAGGTGAAAGGCCTGTGTAGCTTCCTCGGACCACTTGGACGGATTAGCACCTTTCTTGGTTAATGCAGTGATAGGCGCCACAATGGTGGAAAAGTCTCGTATAAATTTTCTATAATAATTGGCGAACCCTAAGAACCTCTGGACCCCTTTGAGGCTTAAGGGTATAGGCCAATTCTGGATTGCTTGGAGTTTCTCAGGATCCATCTCTAGTCCGGAACCGGACACAATGTAACCTAGAAACGGAATGGTTTTAACTTCAAACACACACTTCTCCAATTTACAATAGAGGTGATTGACACGGAGACGGGAAAGAACCTCTTTTACCCAGAAACGATGATCTTCGAGATTATTAGCAAAGATGAGGATGTCGTCTAGATAAACCACGACATGGCGGTACAAAATGTCCCTGAAAATCTCGTTCACGAAGTGCTGGAAGACTGCTGGAGCGTTGCTCAATCCGAAGGGCATGACGAGGTACTCATAATGTCCGTCACGGGTGTTAAAGGCGGTCTTCCACTCGTCACCCTCACGGATTCGGATGAGATTGTAGGCACCCCTCAAGTCCAGCTTTGTGAAAATAGTTGCACCACTAACTCTATCAAAGAGCTCGGTAATCAGGGGTAAAGGGTATCGGTTCTTGACGGTAATGTCGTTCAGACCTCTGTAGTCGATGCACGGACGCAGACCACCGTCTTTCTTCTTAACGAAGAAGAAGCCTGCGCCGGCTGGAGAAGAAGATGGTCGGATGAAACCCTTCGCCAGGTTCTCTTTGATGTACTCTTCCATGGAGTGTGCCTCAGGCAGAGACAACGGATAAGTTCGGCCTCGCGGTGGAACCTTCCCTGGAATGAGGTCGATTGGGCAGTCCCATTCTCTATGAGGAGGAAGGATATCAGCAGAGGCTTTACTGAACACGTCCGTGAAGTCTTGATATGGAGGTGGCGGAACATCAGATGACCTGGGGAAGGAAGAACAAACAGGAAGAACTTTGGCTAAACAAGTCTCAGCACAGGAGGGACCCCATGCCAGTATTTCCGTAGTCGTCCAGTCAATTGATGGGTTGTGGAGACGGAGCCATGGAAGGCCTAAAACCACTGGATGTGTGGCTCTTGGAATCACTAAAAAAGAAATATACTCAGAATGAAGAACTCCCACTCTCAGACGAACTGGAAGAGTCCTTAAGGAAATGACTGCGTCAAAAATCTTGCTGCCATCCACGGCAGTCAAAGAGATGGACGAGGACAGTCTCTCGGTGGGTAGGGACCACCGTTTAACATAAGCTTCGGTTATGAAATTCCCAGCTGCTCCGGAATCAAGGAGGGCAATGACGTTCCTGTAACGTTGAGCAATTTGGAGCGACACTGGGAGGTTACAGTCATGAGATGGAGAGGAGATCATTACTCCTAGCCGGCCCTCTCCTTGGCGAGCTAGGATCTGGAGTTTCCCGGACGTTTGGGACAGGCATTGATAGTGTGCGACGGAGCTGCACAGTAGAGACAGAGAGACTCAGAGAGACGTCTTCGGCGCTCAGCGGGAGATAGACGGGAACGACTAATTTGCATAGGCTCATCCTTGGATGGAGATGGTTGACGAGGAGGAGGAGCAGAAGATTTAGGAGTAGATGATCTTCCTCGCTCGGTTGCTCTCTCTCTGAAACGTAGATCAACCTTCGTGCAAAGAGAAATTAGCTCATCCAACTTAGAGGGCAAGTCTCTGGTAGCTAACTCATCCTTGATGCGTTCTGATAAGCCATGCCAGAATGCAGCATACAGGGCCTCGTCGTTCCATGCCAGTTCGGATGCCAGGATTTTAAACTGTATAAGATACTGTCCCACAGTACGTGTTCCCTGGCGTAAACGGAGAATCTCAGATGAAGCAGATGTTATCCGGCCTGGCTCGTCGAAGATGCGCCTGAATGTAGCTACAAAGTCAGTATAGGAGGATAGCAGGGGATCAGACTTCTCCCATAAAGGTGATGCCCAGTCAAGGGCTGAGCCACTGAGAAGGGAGATGATATAGGCAATTTTGGTACGGTCACTGAAGAAATTGCCAGGTAGAAGCTCAAAGTGGATTTCACATTGATTGAGAAATCCCCTGCAGAACCTTGGAGATCCATCAAATTTTGCTGGCGTTGGAAGATGAAGATGTGGACTGGAAATGGGTAAGGTGGGTGGGGTTATAGCTGGCGTCACTGTGGTTGACGCACCAGACGCGCCTGATCCACGGAGAGTTGTCTGAATCCCATCCAGCCGAGTAGAGAGATCCTGGAGACAGCGGATGATGTGGCCCTGTGCAGCCTCCTGATGTTCAAGTCGGGCTGCCAGTTCTTGCATCGGCCTGGCCGCTTGATCCTGGTCTCCGGCTGGATTCATTAGGTCAGTGCTTACTGTCACAACTGAGGGCCTGAGCTGACAGGAGGCAGCCTCAGTTGTAGGGGCTGAGATGTAACGGAACCTGGGAGGTTGTATCAGACCCCTAGACATGTAAGTAACATGTAGAATAACTGCCCAAAGGCGTGACCACGACAACCAGGATAAAAGTCAATGATGTTTATTATGACAAATTCCGTAACACAGCAGCAGTAAAGGAAACATAAAAGTCAACAGAGGATAAATACAATTCCTGGGTACTACAGGGTGGCAAGGGCCACAGGCACTGGTAGTGTGAGACAGTTCTTATAATCTTCTAGTTGGAAAGTCCTTACCAGGCCTGACTGTAGCAATGGAGAGAACCCAGGATCGTACCAGCTGATGTTCCAGGAAAGGCTGGGCTGCTGAAGGTAAAACGGCTGCTGTGGATACTGGCTGGAACCAGACTGTTGTTGGTACGGAGTGGATACTGGCTGGAACCAGTTAAATAATAAACGAACTTGAGAGCGATGAAATAATAATGAAGTTTGGAGTTTGAGAGCGGTGAAATAATAATACCGGTGGAGAGTGGTAAACTGCAGAAAAGGACACCGGCCCTTTAAGAGAAGCTATACACTGCTGGAAGCTGGGCTGGAAGCAGGTGATTGTTTGAGAGCGGTGAAATAATAATGAAGTTTGGAGTTTGAGAGCGGTGAAATAATAATACCGGTGGAGAGTGGTAAACTGCAGAAAAGGACACCGGCCCTTTAAGAGTAGCTATACACTGCTGGAAGCTGGGCTGGAAGCAGGTGATTGTTTGAGAGCGGTGAAATAATAATACCGGTGGAGAGTGGTAAACTGCAGAAAGGACACCGGCCCTTTAAGAGAAGCTGTACACTGCTGGAAGCTGGGCTGGAAGCAGGTGATTGTTGTAGCTGGAAACAGGTGAGTCCAGAATGGATCGGAGAGTCAGGCTACACCGCAGATGGAATGCTGGTGCGGGTCTCTATAGCAGAAGTCTGGAGACAGGAGCTGGAACCTGGAAGACATTCACAGGAGAGAGACAAACTGGAACTAGGTTAGACAGCCAAAGCACTGACGCCTTCCTTGCTCAGGCACAGCATACTTATACCTGCAGCAAGGAAGGGGTTGGCTAGGCAATTATGCAAATCAACAATACAGACAGCAGATTGGTGGAAATAATCAGATGACAAAATCCAAGATGGCTGCGCCCATGCAGACACTTGGAGGGAAGTTTGGTTTGTAATCCATGTGAGAATTGAAACACTAATGGCGACGCCGGCCACAGGAGACAGGAGACGCCAGACTGACAAGCGCACATTTAACCACGCGGGCACAGCGGAGGCCGCGGCTGATGAAATCACCACTCTGACATTCTGCATGTGGAAACTCAGGAACAGCGGGATCCGGTCCTGGAACGCTGAGCCAGCCTTAGGAGGCATCTGAAGGGTAAGTAATGGCGTCCAGATACCCGGATCGTGACACAGCCTGAGTCAGGTCATTCCCCTCATCAGGCTTTTGCAGAAGAAGCTGGAGGCATTGAAGGAGGAGCTAAAAGGGAGCGATTCCGCTAGGCATGTGGGACTTGTGGATGGAGCCCTTAATTCGCTTAACAAGGATTCACGGGTGGTCAATCTGTTGAAATCAGAGCACTACATTTTGGCCACCGTGCTCGATCCTAGATTTAAAACCTACCTTGGATCTCTCTTTCCGGCAGACACAAGTCTGCTGGGGTTCAAAGACCTGCTGGTGACAAAATTGTCAAGTCAAGCGGAACGCGACCTGTCAACATCTCCTCCTTCACATTCTCCCGCAACTGGGGGTGCGAGGAAAAGGCTCAGAATTCCGAGCCCACCCGCTGGCGGTGATGCAGGGCAGTCTGGAGCGACTGCTGATGCTGACATCTGGTCCGGACTGAAGGACCTGACAACGATTACGGACATGTCGTCTACTGTCACTGCATATGATTCTCTCCCCATTGAAAGAATGGTGGAGGATTATATGAGTGACCGCATCCAAGTAGGCACGTCAGACAGTCCGTACTTATACTGGCAGGAAAAAGAGGCAATTTGGAGGCCCTTGCACAAACTGGCTTTATTCTACCTAAGTTGCCCTCCCACAAGTGTGTACTCCGAAAGAGTGTTTAGTGCCGCCGCTCACCTTGTCAGCAATCGGCGTACGAGGTTACTTCCAGAAAATGTGGAGAAGATGATGTTCATTAAAATGAATTATAATCAATTCCTCCGTGGAGACATTGACCAGCAGCAATTGCCTCCACAAAGTACACAGGGAGCTGAGATGGTGGATTCCAGTGGGGACGAATTGATAATCTGTGAGGAGCGGGATGTACACGGTGATATATTGGAGGATGATGATGAGGTGGACATCTTGCCTCTGTAGAGCCAGTTTGTGCAAGGAGAGATTAATTGCTTCTTTTTCGGTGGGGGTCCAAACCAACCCGTCATTTCAGTCACAGTCGTGTGGCAGACCCTGTCACTGAAATGATGGGTTGGTTAAAGTGTGCATGTCCTGTTTATACAACATAAGGGTGGGTGGGAGGGCCCAAGGACAATTCCATCTTGCACCTCTTTTTCTTTCATTTTTATTTGCGTCATGTGCTGTTTGGGGAGTGTTTTTTGGAAGGGCCATCCTGCGTGACACTGCAGTGCCACTCCTAGATGGGCCAGGTGTTTGTGTCGGCCACTAGGGTTGCTTATCTTACTCACACAGCTACCTCATTGCGCCTCTTTTTTTCTTTGCGTCATGTGCTGTTTGGGGAGTGTTTTTTGGAAGGGCCATCCTGCGTGACACTGCAGTGCCACTCCTAGATGGGCCAGGTGTTTGTGTCGGCCACTAGGGTCGCTTATCTTACTCACACAGCTACCTCATTGCGCCTCTTTTTTTCTTTGCGTCATGTGCTGTTTGGGGAGTGTTTTTTGGAAGGGCCATCCTGCGTGACACTGCAGTGCCACTCCTAGATGGGCCAGGTGTTTGTGTCGGCCACTAGGGTCGCTTATCTTACTCACACAGCTACCTCATTGCGCCTCTTTTTTTCTTTGCGTCATGTGCTGTTTGGGGAGTGTTTTTTGGAAGGGCCATCCTGCGTGACACTACAGTGCCACTCCTAGATGGGCCTGGTGTTTGTGTCGGCCACTAGGGTCGCTTAGCTTAGTCATCCAGCGACCTCGGTGCAAATTTTAGGACTAAAAATAATATTGTGAGGTGTGAGGTATTCAGAATAGACTGAAAATGAGTGGAAATTATGGTTTTTGAGGTTAATAATACTTTGGGATCAAAATGACCCCCAAATTCTATGATTTAAGCTGTTTTTTTAGTGTTTTTTGAAAAAAACACCCGAATCCAAAACACACCCGAATCCGACAAAAAAAATTCGGTGAGGTTTTGCCAAAACGCGGTCGAACCCAAAACACGGCCGCGGAACCGAACCCAAAACCAAAACACAAAACCCGAAAAATTTCAAGTGCACATCTCTAATTATTACACAAATAGCACCACAATACACAAATAGCAATGCATTACATGTATAGCACCGCACTACACAAATAGCACAACATTACAGATATAGCACCGTATTATACGACTAGCACCACAATACACATATAGCACCTCATTACAGAAAAAGCACCACATTACATACGCAGCCACCACATTACATACGTAGACACCGCATTACATACGTAGCTACTGCATTACATAAATAGGCCCATCATCATGGACAGACATTGAGCAGCTATAGGGCTAAAGGACTTTGCATTAGAGATTGTCCCAGGGCTGGCATCTTGAGAACAAGGTACATCCTGCTCCTGTCCAGTCCCCAAGCCATACACTGTGACCGGGGATGCCCTAACCCTTATACCAACATGATAATGCAAATAATGTAACTGAAAAAACATCTCTGCCAGGTCCCCTTCAGTGCTCAGTCGCCCTCTGGCCAGTTCAGTGAGAGTGCTGGAGCTAGGGTGGCGGCGGATGTAGTGAACCCGGCTCCGACCATCGCTATGCTGCTGCTCCCGGGCCGGGCTTGTTGAAGATACCTTTGGCCAGGGCCAGAGAGAGGATGCTGCCGGGCTGGTTAACTTTCTCCAGGTCCCCCATTGGTAGAACAGCTTCACCACTTTTCACGGCTAGCGGCACCTGGAAGTGCCTGTTAGCCTAACTTCCAGATTGCGTTCCAATGAACCACAAGTACTGGTAGCAGTGTGAGCCAGCCTGAGTGTGAATCAGCCTGGCTGAGGGGGATATGGGTCCGGCCCATCGGAATCTGTCATAGTGTCCTGGTGGGCAAATCCACCCCTGATAGCCGTTATGCATATAATATTTAGTAAAACAATTTTCTTTTGTAGACGTCAAAGTTTGTGAATGGTGTGTAGGTACCTGTTCATATAATTGGGGATGCTGCTTACCCATTACGGAGGTGGCTTATGAAAGGATTCAGCCACCGGATTCAGCTTTCCCCGGTGAAGATCCACTACACCCATACCCTAGGCCCATTGTTGCCTACCCTCCCTCATTCTGTAGGAGACTCCCTGAAATAGTAGCAATCTCCCTCACTCCCTGAATGGTCCCTCAATCTCCCTGAAAAAAAGAAATCATAGATACATACTGTACATTTAAATGGTATCATCAGTGCCATTTCCCTGTATTGGTTATAAGGCACAATGATCCCTATGGCTACGTGTATTGTAAAGGTTTCTTGTGGCCACTTACAGTATATGGAACCTCTTGTAAAACACAATACACGAACAAATCCTGCAAAATATAAGTCTTTTCTTCAACAAGTAGATCTTAATAACTTTGGGGCTCATTTAAATTTGGATGTAAGTAATTTTCATGACACGCCTCTCAGATGTAGCAGTACATGCCCGCACTGATAGGTGTTACTTTCACAATCTCCCTGAAATGCTTTTTCAAAAGTAGGCAAGTATGCCTCAGCCAGAGCCGGCGCAAACCACTCAGCAAAGGGTTGCAGTGCAGGGAGGGGGTGTAGTACGGGTGACCGGCGGTCTCCTGACCGCCGATCACCTTACCGACGCCAGGATCCCGGCAGCATACCGACGCCGGGATCCCGGCGGGGAGGGGCGAGTGCAGCAAGCCCCTTGCGGGCTCGCTGCGCTCGCCACGCTGCGGGCTCGGTGGCGACCTGCGGTCGCCACGGGTTCTATTCCCACTCTATGGGTGTCGTGGACACCCACGAGTGGAAATAGTCCCTGTTGGTCGGCATGCCGACCATCGGGATAGTGAGCCGTCGGGCTCACGGAGGAGGTCATGTGACTGTCGGTTAGCCGACCGGCGGTCACATGACTACCACCCCAGGGAGGCGCCAGGAATAGAGAGGCGCTCTCCCTGCTCTGCATTCCTGTACTGAGCTGATGTCCCCCTGCAGCTGCTGCGCCTGTCACACTCTATGACAGGCAGCAGGGCAAGCGCCAGCAGCATGAAGCCTCCGAGTGCTCTCCCCCACCCCTGGGTCAGTGCAGTGTGCTGACCTAAAAGGGGGTGGAGCTACACAGAACTGAGGGGCGGAGCTACACGGGACCAGGCTGAACAGGAGGATGATCTACTCCAGCTTCAGCCTGCAGACTTCCTTAGGTAAGAGGATTGAAAGAGAGTGAGTGAGTGAAAGTGTGTGTGTATGTATGTGTATTATATGTGTGACTGTGTATGTGTGTAATGTATGTACAGTATGTATGTGTGTGTGGCATATTGTGTGTAAGCGTCACTGCTACAGGGAGCCTTGCGTGTGTAAGCGTCACTGGTAAAGGGGGCGTTGAGTGTTTGTAAGCGTCACTGCTACAGGGCGTGTTGCGTCTCTAAGCGTCACTGGTACAGGGGGCGTTGCGTGTTTGTAAGCGTCACTGCTACAGGGGGTGTTACATGTGTAAGTGTCACTGCTAAAGGGGGCGTTACGTGTGTAAGCGTCATTGGTACAGGGGGCGCTACGTGTATAAGCGTCACTGGTGCAGGGGGCGTTACATGTGTATGCTGTGTTACGTGTGTAAGCGTTACTGGTACTGGGATGTTACATGTGTTAGCAATACTATATGAGGGGCATTATGTGTGTAAGCGTCACTGGTACAGGGGGCATTACGTGTGTAATCGTCACTGGTACAGGGGGCGTTACATGTGTATGCTGTGTTACGTGTGTAAGCGTAACTAATACGGGGGCGTTACATGTGTAAGCATTACTGGTACTGGGGCGTTACGTGTGTAAGCAATACTACTATAAGGGGCATTACGTGTGTAAGCGTCACTGGTACAGGGGGCGTTACGCGTGTAAGCGTCACTTGTACAGGGGGCGTTACGTGTGTATGCGTCACTGGTACAGAGTTACATATGTAGGCGTTACGTCATTGGTAAAGTGGGCGTTACATGTGTAAGCATCACTGGTACAGGGGGGTGTTATGTGTGTAAGCGTCACTGGTACAAGGGCGTTACGTGTGTATGCATCACTGGTACAGGGGGCGTTACGTGTGTAATCGTCACTGGTACAGGGGGCGTTACATGTGTATGCTGTGTTACGTGTGTAAGCGTAACTAATACGGGGGCGTTACATGTGTAAGCATTACTGGTACTGGGGCGTTACGTGTGTAAGCAATACTACTATAAGGGGCATTACGTGTGTAAGCGTCACTGGTACAGGGGGCGTTACGCGTGTAAGCGTCACTTGTACAGGGGGCGTTACGTGTGTATGCGTCACTGGTACAGAGTTACATATGTAGGCGTTACGTCATTGGTAAAGTGGGAGTTACATGTGTAAGCATCACTGGTACAGGGGGGTGTTATGTGTGTAAGCGTCACTGGTACAAGGGCGTTACGTGTGTA
Organism: Pseudophryne corroboree; assembly: GCF_028390025.1. Classification (NCBI taxonomy): domain Eukaryota; kingdom Metazoa; phylum Chordata; class Amphibia; order Anura; family Myobatrachidae; genus Pseudophryne; species Pseudophryne corroboree. The sequence continues at coordinate 154,148,435 of NC_086454.1, read as the reverse complement.
TGCATCACTGGTACAGGGGGCGTTGCGTGTTTGTAAGCGTAACTGCTACAGGGGGCGTTACGCGTGTAAGCGTCATTGGTACAGGGGGCGTTACATGTGTAAGCGTCACTGGTACAAGGGCTTTACGTGTGTATGCGTCACTGGTACAGGGTGGTGTTACATATGTAGGCATTACGTCATTGGTAAAGTGGGCGTTACGTGTGTAAGCATCACTGGTACAGGGGGCGTTGTGTGTAAGCGTCACTGGTACAGGGGCATTACGTGTGTAAGCGTCACTGGTACAGGGGTCGTTACATGTGTAAGTGTGACTGGTACAAGGGCGTTACGTGTGTAAGCATCACTGGTACAGGGGGCGTTGTGTGTAAGCGTCACTGGTACAGGGGCATTACGTGTGTAAGCGTCACTGGTACAGGGGTCGTTACATGTGTAAGTGTGACTGGTACAAGGGCGTTACGTGTGTATGCGTCACTGGTACAGGGTGGCGTTACGTGTGTAGGCGTTACGTCATTGGTAAAGTGGGCATTACGTGTGTAAGCGTCACTGGTACAGGGTGGCGTTACGTGTGTAGGCGTTACGTCATTGGTAAAGTGGGCATTACGTGTGTAAGCATCACTGGTACAAAGGGGCGTTATGTGTGTAAGCGTCACTGGTACAGGGGCGTTATGTGTGTAAGCGTCACTGGTACAGGGGGCGTTACGAGTGAAAGCGTCACTGATACAGGAGCGTTACGTGTGTAAGCGACACTACTACAGGGAGTATTATGTGTATACGTGTAACTGCTTTGTAAAGTGTGGGAGGGCGCAAATTTATAGTTTGCAGGAAGGCGCCGAACACCCTAGCACCGGCCCTGCCCTCAGCTCTGCCCAAATGGTGGTGGAGAACACATTTGGACGGCTGAAGGGACATTGGCACTGTCTATTAAAGCGCAATGATGTGGACATTCACTTTGTGACTGATGATGTTGCTGCTTGCTGCGTCCTACATAACATCTGTGAGATGCAGAGGGACCAATACCTGTCAGAGTGGGATGTCCTCGAGGAGCCTGATGGGAGCGACCCTGTTCCCCTAACCACCCCCTCTTTTGGCCAAAGTGCTCAGAGTGCAGCAGAATTAATATGAACCACTATTGTTAATAATTTAAATTCCACGTTAGGAACACAGTAATCCTACACACACACACACACACACACACACACACACACACACACACACACACACACACACACACACACATATTATTTATATATATATATATATATATATATATATACAATTCCAAATAGGGGAAAGCAGGCACTCCAGAGGCTATTTGAAAATGAAAAATTGTATTGACAAAGAAGCGACGTTTCGGGGCAGTGCCCCTTCCTCAAGGCATACCAATACACAGTGAAATACAAAAACTTACCCCCTAAAACACCCCTCAGGACCGAGTGCGCCGTCCTCCACGTCTCCCGCCGCGTCTCCGTCTCTGCTCACCGCCGCCTATTACTTCCGGGTCCCCGCTTGACCTGATTGTCATGGCAACCTAGGTAACATGCATTCCACCACGGGAGGTGCCGCGTGCGGTTCACGGCTCGTGTCGCTGGCTGAGGGGGGCGGAGAGGACTCACAACTCTGCATTGGTCCTAACAAAAACATAACAAAACATTACAAATGTATAAATACAAATAGAAAACACAGAGACCATCCATGAACATCTATAGTACATATGTAACAGCGCAATAAAGCGCACAGAATGAAACAAAAGCAAAGGGTCATACAGCAATATCACAGATAGAATAATAGCAGCAATATAATGCTAACGAGAATTAACCCCAGGTACACTGCGCTACATTATACTATTCCAGTTGATCTTATCATTCAGTCCCAAAGGGGACATGGTATTAAGGCGAAAAATCCACCGAGCTTCTGCCAAAAGAAGTGCTTTATGACGATCACCACCCCTAAGGGATATTGGAATGTGATCAATCATAAAGTATCGAAGTCATAGACAAAGTGTGACCCTTTTCTCTAAAATGACGGGCCACCGGTTGATCCAGTTTTCGCCCAGATAGATGAATGGCAAACCGATGTAGGGCCATGCGATCCCTAAATGGTCTAGAGGTCTGACCTACATAATACAGCCCACAGGGGCAACAAAAAATGTATACCACAAACTCAGATCTACAGGTTAAGATATATCTAATCTCATACGTTTTGTCAGAATGTGGATGTTTAAAGTTACGGCAAGGTTGCATATATTTGCAGGTCGTACAATTATGGCAGCTGTAGCAGCCAGGAGGTTTATAGTACACATTTGGAGTTACATTTTGCCCCATACCGGAAATGTCAGCTTTCACAAGCCTATCTCGAAGATTGCGGCCTCGTTTAAAGGCCGCTAAAGGTCTCATATCTTTAAATGCTGGCAGTTCACTATCTGATTTAATGATGGGCCACAAAGCTAGTGATGCCTGTTTAATGATAGGGCTAGCTGTCGTGAACTGGCTTACCCACGGGATACAGTAATCGCGGGCTCGTACTTTCGGTTGTAGCAGACATTCACGGGATGTTTGTAATACTTGCTCTTTCTGAGCATAAAGATTTTTAGGGTCATAGCCCCGGGCAATAAATTTCAGGATCAATTCATCTAATCTACCAGGCAGTGCAACTGGGTCACTTACTATCCTAGCGATTCTCATCATCTGGGATAGTGGTAATCCTTTCTTAAGGGCCACAGGATGATGGCTATCTGCTCTAAGAAAAGTGTTACGGTCAACATCTTTATAGTAGATATCGGTGCTGATGGTACCTTCATTAATTATGACTTTCACATCCAAAAAATGCATTACCGTGGCACTACAGGTATAGGTATATTTGATAGAAGAGTCAAGTTGATTGACCTTAAGCATTAATTGATCAAAACTATCTCGACCCCCGGTCCACAGGATGAAAATATCATCTATGTACCGGGAGTAGAGTAAAAGGTGCTGGCTCACTTCTGGGCAATTCAGGAACAACTGTTCTTCCTGGGCAAACATAAACACATTTGCATATGAGGGGGCCACGGCCGACCCCATGGCACAACCCCTCAGTTGCAAAAAGAATTGACTGTCATACAGAAAATAATTTCTGTAGAGAGTCAATTCCAAAAGGCGGATAAACAAATCATGATCAAATATGTCAGGGTCAAGGTGATCACGTAGAAACCTCTGCATAGCCGCCACACCATCCACATGTTTAATGGAGGTGTATAGGCTGCACACATCCAAACAGCACATGATAGTGCCCTCGGGTGCCACCTGTAAATCAAGTAAAAGATGAATAAAACTGGTAGTATCCTTCAAGAAAGATTTCTTTAACGGTAATAGAGGCTGCAGAAGAAAATCAAGCATCTGGGCTATAGTTTGTAATAGTGAATTCCGGGCGGATATAATGGGCCGACCTGGTGGGGATACACTGTCCTTGTGTAATTTCGGTAACGTGTATAACACCGGAGTTACCGGATGTTCGTTCATCAAAATCTTTTGTAAAGAGGGGGTCAGCAAACCATCTTGTACAGCTCTGTCCAAGATAACACGGACTTCATTTTGATATTGCTTAGTCGGATCACATTGTAATTTTCATATCAAAATGAAGTCCGTGTTATCTTGGACAGAGCTGTACAAGATGGTTTGCTGACCCCCTCTTTACAAAAGATTTTGATGAACGAACATCCGGTAACTCCGGTGTTATACACGTTACCGAAATTACACAAGGACAGTGTATCCCCACCAGGTCGGCCCATTATATCCGCCCGGAATTCACTATTACAAACTATAGCCCAGATGCTTGATTTTCTTCTGCAGCCTCTATTACCATTAAAGAAATCTTTCTTGAAGGATACTACCAGTTTTATTCATCTTTTACTTGATTTACAGGTGGTACCCGAGGGCACTATCATGTGCTGTTTGGATGTGTGCAGCCTATACACCTCCATTAAACATGTGGATGGTGTGGCGGCTATGCAGAGGTTTCTACGTGATCACCTTGACCCTGACATATTTGATCATGATTTGTTTATCCGCCTTTTGGAATTGACTCTCTACAGAAATTATTTTCTGTATGACAGTCAATTCTTTTTGCAACTGAGGGGTTGTGCCATGGGGTCGGCCGTGGCCCCCTCATATGCAAATGTGTTTATGTTTGCCCAGGAAGAACAGTTGTTCCTGAATTGCCCAGAAGTGAGCCAGCACCTTTTACTCTACTCCCGGTATATAGATGATATTTTCATCCTGTGGACCGGGGGTCGAGATAGTTTTGATCAATTAATGCTTAAGGTCAATCAACTTGACTCTTCTATCAAATATACCTATACCTGTAGTGCCACGGTAATGCATTTTTTGGATGTGAAAGTCATAATTAATGAAGGTACCATCAGCACCGATATCTACTATAAAGATGTTGACCGTAACACTTTTCTTAGAGCAGATAGCCATCATCCTGTGGCCCTTAAGAAAGGATTACCACTATCCCAGATGATGAGAATCGCTAGGATAGTAAGTGAACCAGTTGCACTGCCTGGTAGATTAGATGAATTGATCCTGAAATTTATTGCCCGGGGCTATGACCCTAAAAATCTTTATGCTCAGAAAGAGCAAGTATTACAAACATCCCGTGAATGTCTGCTACAACCGAAAGTACGAGCCCACGATAACTGTATCCCGTGGGTAAGCCAGTTCACGACAGCTAGCCCTATCATTAAACAGGCATCACTAGCTTTGTGGCCCATCATTAAATCAGATAGTGAACTGCCAGCATTTAAAGATATGAGACCTTTAGCGGCCTTTAAATGAGGCCGCAATCTTCGAGATAGGCTTGTGAAAGCTGACATTTCCGGTATGGGGCAAAATGTAACTCCAAATGTGTACTATAAACCTCCTGGCTGCTACAGCTGCCATAATTGTACGATCTGCAAATATATGCAACCTTGCCGTAACTTTAAACATCCACATTCTGACAAAACGTATGAGATTAGATATATCTTAACTTGTAGATCTGAGTTTGTGGTATACATTATTTGTTGCCCCTGTGGGCTGTATTATGTAGGTCAGACCTCTAGACCATTTAGGGATCGCATGGCCTTACATCGGTCTGCCATTCATCTATCTGGGCGAAATCTGGATCAACCGGTGGCCCGTCATTTTAGAGAAAAGGGTCACACTTTGTCTATGCTTCGATACTTTATGATTGATCACATTCCAATATCCCTTAGGGGTGGTGATCGTCATAAAGCACTTCTTTTGGCAGAAGCTCGGTGGATTTTTCGCCTTAATACCATGTCCCCTTTGGGACTGAATGATAAGATCAACTGGAATAGTATAATGTAGCGCAGTGTACCTGGGGTTAATTCTCGTTAGCATTATATTGCTGCTATTATTCTATCTGTGATATTGCTGTATGACCCTTTGCTTTTGTTTCATCCTGTGCGCTTTATTGCGCTGTTACATATGTACTATAGATGTTCATGGATGGTCTCTGTGTTTTCTATTTGTATTTTTACATTTGTAATGTTTTGTTATGTTTTTGTTAGGACCAATGCAGAGTTGTGAGTCCTCTCCGCCCCCCTCAGCCAGCGACACGAGCCGTGAACCGCACGCGGCACCTCCCGTGGTGGAACGCATGTTACCTAGGTTGCCATGACAATCAGGTCAAGCGGGGACCCGGAAGTAATAGGCGGCGGTGAGCAGAGACGGAGACGCGGCGGGAGACGTGGAGGACGGCGCACTCGGTCCTGAGGGGTATTTTAGGGGGTAAGTTTTTGTATTTCACTGTGTATTGGTATGCCTTGAGGAAGGGGCACTGCCCCGAAACGTCGCTTCTTTGTCAATACAATTTTTCATTTTCAAATAGCCTCTGGAGTCCCTGCTTTCCCCTATTTGGAATTGTGTATGCTGTTTATGGTTATGGCACCGAGGCATGCTGCCTGTTTAATTTGAGTGCCGGCTGAATTGTCTGTCTATATATATATATATATATATATATATATAATAGGATTTTAATACCTACCGGTAAATCCTTTTCTCTTAGTCCGTAGAGGATGCTGGGGATGCTTCAAGAACCATGGGGGGTATAGACTAGAGATGAGCGGGTTCGGTTCCTCGGAATCCGAACCCGCCCGAACTTCAGGTTTTTTTACACGGGGCCGAGCGACTCGGATCTTCCCGCCTTGCTCGGTTAACCCGAGCGCGCCCGAACGTCATCATCCCGCTGTCGGATTCTCGCGAGGCTCGGATTCTATCGCGAGACTCGGATTCTATCACGAGACTCGGATTCTATCGCGAGACTCGGATTCTATATAAGGAGCCGCGCGTCGCCGCCATTTTCACACGTGCATTGAGATTGATAGGGAGAGGACGTGGCTGGCGTCCTCTCCGTTTAGAGTGACTAGAGTACTAGAGAGAGACACAAATTTTGGGGAGCATATAGGAGGAGTACTACTTGCTGCTGATAGTGTGACCAGTGACCAGTGCCACCAGTTTAATTAATCCGTTCTCTGCCTGAAAAAAAACTATACACAGTGTGACACAGTCACACATACCATATCTGTGCTCAGCCCAGTGTGCTGCATCATATACTGTATATCATTATATGACTGCTGAGTGCTCACTGCTCACACAGCTTAATTGTGGGGGAGACTGGGGAGCAGTTATAGCAGGAGTACATTTAAGTACAGTGCACACTTTTGCTGCCAGAGTGCCACTGTCAGTGTGACTGACCAGTGACCACTGACCACCAGTATTGTGATTGTCTGCTGACCACCAGTATATTGTGATTGTCTGCCTGAAAAAGTTAAACACTCGTCGTGTGGTGTTTTTATAAACGCATTCTGCAGACAGTGTCCAGCAGGTCCGTCATTACATAATATATACCTGTCCGGCTGCAGTACTAGTGTGATATATATATATTTTAATTTTATCTCATTATCATCCAGTCTATATTAGCAGCAGACACAGTACGGTAGTCCACGGCTGTAGCTACCTCTGTGTCGGCAGTCGCTCGTCCATCCATAATTGTATACCACCTACCCGTGGTTTTTTTTTTTTTCTATCTTCTTGATACTAGTAGCTTACTTTAGGAGTCTGCAGTGCTGACAGACAGTGTCCAGCAGGTCCGTCATTACATAATATATACCTGTCCGGCTGCAGTACTAGTGTGATATATATATATATTTTAATTTTATCTCATTATCATCCAGTCTATATTAGCAGCAGACACAGTACGGTAGTCCACGGCTGTAGCTACCTCTGTGTCGGCAGTCACTCGTCCATCCATAAGTATACTAGTATCCATCCATCTCCATTGTTTACCTGAGGTGCCTTTTAGTTGTGCCTATTAAAATATGGAGAACAAAAATGTTGAGGTTCCAAAAATAGGGAAAGATCAAGATCGACTTCCACCTCGTGCTGAAGCTGCTGCCACTAGTCATGGCCGAGACGATGAAATGCCAGCAACGTCGTCTGCCAAGGCCGATGCCCAATGTCATAGTACAGAGCATGTAAAATCCAAAACACCAAATATCAGTAAAAAAAAGGACTCAAAAATCTAAAATAAAATTGTCGGAGGAGAAGCGTAAACTTGCCAATATGCCATTTACCACACGGAGTGGCAAGGAACGGCTGAGGCCCTGGCCTATGTTCATGGCTAGTGGTTCAGCTTCACATGAGGATGGAAGCACTCAGCCTCTCGCTAGAAAAATGAAAAGACTCAAGCTGGCAAAAGCACAGCAAAGAACTGTGCGTTCTTCGAAATCCCAAATCCACAAGGAGAGTCCAATTGTGTCGGTTGCGATGCCTGACCTTCCCAACACTGGACGTGAAGAGCATGCGCCTTCCACCATTTGCACGCCCCCTGCAAGTGCTGGAAGGAGCACCCGCAGTCCAGTTCCTGATAGTCATATTGAAGATGTCAGTGTTGAAGTACACCAGGATGAGGAGGATATGGGTGTTGCTGGCGCTGGGGAGGAAATTGACAAGGAGGATTCTGATGGTGAGGTGGTTTGTTTAAGTCAGGCACCCGGGGAGACACCTGTTGTCCGTGGGAGGAATATGGCCATTGACATGCCTGGTGAAAATACCAAAAAAATCAGCTCTTCGGTGTGGAAGTATTTCAACAGAAATGCGGACAACATTTGTCAAGCCGTGTGTTGCCTTTGTCAAGCTGTAATAAGTAGGGGTAAGGACGTTAACCACCTCAGAACATCCTCCCTTATACGTCACCTGCAGCGCATTCATAATAAGTCAGTGACAAGTTCAAAAACTTTGGGCGACAGCGGAAGCAGTCCACTGACCAGTAAATCCCTTCCTCTTGTAACCAAGCTCACGCAAACCACCCCACCAACTCCCTCAGTGTCAATTTCCTCCTTCCCCAGGAATGCCAATAGTCCTGCAGGCCATGTCACTGGCAATTCTGACGAGTCCTCTCCTGCCTGGGATTCCTCAGATGCATCCTTGCGTGTAACGCCTACTGCTGCTGGCGCTGCTGTTGTTGCTGCTGGGAGTCGATGGTCATCCCAGAGGGGAAGTCGGAAGACCACTTGTACTACTTCCAGTAAGCAATTGACTGTCCAACAGTCCTTTGCGAGGAAGATGAAATATCACAGCAGTCATCCTGTTGCAAAGCGGATAACTGAGGCCTTGACAACTATGTTGGTGTTAGACGTGCGTCCGGTATCCGCCGTTAGTTCACAGGGAACTAGACAATTTCTTGAGGTAGTGTGCCCCCGTTACCAAATACCATCTAGGTTCCACTTCTCTAGGCAGGCGATACCGAGAATGTACACGGACGTCAGAAAAAGACTCACCAGTGTCCTAAAAAATGCAGTTGTACCCAATGTCCACTTAACCACGGACATGTGGACAAGTGGAGCAGGGCAGGGTCAGGACTATATGACTGTGACAGCCCACTGGGTAGATGTATGGACTCCCGCCGCAAGAACAGCAGCGGCGGCACCAGTAGCAGCATCTCGCAAACGCCAACTCTTTCCTAGGCAGGCTACGCTTTGTATCACCGGTTTCCAGAATACGCACACAGCTGAAAACCTCTTACGGCAACTGAGGAAGATCATCGCGGAATGGCTTACCCCAATTGGACTCTCCTGTGGATTTGTGGCATCGGACAACGCCAGCAATATTGTGTGTGCATTAAATATGGGCAAATTCCAGCACGTCCCATGTTTTGCACATACCTTGAATTTGGTGGTGCAGAATTTTTAAAAAAACGAGAGGGGCGTGCAAGAGATGCTGTCGGTGGCCAGAAGAATTGCGGGACACTTTCGGCGTACAGGCACCACGTACAGAAGACTGGAGCACCACCAAAAACGCCTGAACCTGCCCTGCCATCATCTGAAGCAAGAAGTGGTAACGAGGTGGAATTCAACCCTATATATGCTTCAGAGGTTGGAGGAGCAGCAAAAGGCCATTCAAGCCTATACAATTGAGCACGATATAGGAGGTGGAATGCACCTGTCTCAAGCGCAGTGGAGAATGATTTCAACGTTGTGCAAGGTTCTGCTGCCCTTTGAACTTGCCACACGTGAAGTCAGTTCAGACACTGCCAGCCTGAGTCAGGTCATTCCCCTCATCAGGCTTTTGCAGAAGAAGCTGGAGACATTGAAGGAGGAGCTAACACGGAGCGATTCCGCTAGGCATGTGGGACTTGTGGATGGAGCCCTTAATTCGCTTAACAAGGATTCACGGGTGGTCAATCTGTTGAAATCAGATCACTACATTTTGGCCACCGTGCTCGATCCTAGATTTAAAACCTACCTTGGATCTCTCTTTCCGGCAGACACAAGTCTGCTGGGGTTCAAAGACCTGCTGGTGACAAAATTGTCAAGTCAAGCGGAACGCGACCTGTCAACATCTCCTCCTTCACATTCTCCCGCAACTGGGGGTGCGAGGAAAAGGCTCAGAATTCCGAGCCCACCCGCTGGCGGTGATGCAGGGCAGTCTGGAGCGACTGCTGATGCTGACATCTGGTCCGGACTGAAGGACCTGCCAACGATTACGGACATGTCGTCTACTGTCACTGCATATGATTCTCTCCCCATTGAAAGAATGGTGGAGGATTATATGAGTGACCGCATCCAAGTAGGCACGTCAGACAGTCCGTACTTATACTGGCAGGAAAAAGAGGCAATTTGGAGGCCCTTGCACAAACTGGCTTTATTCTACCTAAGTTGCCCTCCCACAAGTGTGTACTCCGAAAGAGTGTTTAGTGCCGCCGCTCACCTTGTCAGCAATCGGCGTACGAGGTTACTTCCAGAAAATGTGGAGAAGGTGATGTTCATTAAAATGAATTATAATCAATTCCTCCGTGGAGACATTGACCAGCAGCAATTGCCTCCACAAAGTACACAGGGAGCTGAGATGGTGGATTCCAGTGGGGATGAATTGATAATCTGTGAGGAGGGGGATGTACACGGTGATATATCGGAGGATGATGATGAGGTGGACATCTTGCCTCTGTAGAGCCAGTTTGTCAAGGAGAGATTAATTGCTTCTTTTTTGGTGGGGGTCCAAACCAACCCGTCATTTCAGTCACAGTCGTGTGGCAGACCCTGTCACTGAAATGATGGGTTGGTTAAAGTGTGCATGTCCTGTTTATACAACATAAGGGTGGGTGGGAGGGCCCAAGGACAATTCCATCTTGCACCTCTTTTTTCTTTAATTTTTCTTTGCGTCATGTGCTGTTTGGGGAGTATTTTTTTGAAGGCCATCCTGCGTGACACTGCAGTGCCACTCCTAGATGGGCCAGGTGTTTGTGTCGGCCACTAGGGTCGCTTATCTTACTCACACAGCTACCTCATTGCGCCTCTTTTTTTCTTTGCGTCATGTGCTGTTTGGGGAGTGTTTTTTGGAAGGGCCATCCTGCGTGACACTGCAGTGCCACTCCTAGATGGGCCAGGTGTTTGTGTCGGCCACTAGGGTCGCTTACCTTACTCACACAGCTACCTCATTGCGCCTCTTTTTTTCTTTGCGTCATGTGCTGTTTGGGGAGTGTTTTTTGGAAGGGCCATCCTGCGTGACACTGCAGTGCCACTCCTAGATGGGCCAGGTGTTTGTGTCGGCCACTAGGGTCGCTTAGCTTAGTCATCCAGCGACCTCGGTGCAAATTTTAGGACTAAAAATAATATTGTGAGGTGTGAGGTGTTCAGAATAGACTGAAAATGAGTGGAAATTATGGTTTTTGAGGTTAATAATACTTTGGGATCAAAATGACCCCCAAATTCTATGATTTAAGCTGTTTTTTAGTGTTTTTTGAAAAAAACACCCGAATCCAAAACACACCCGAATCCGACAAAAAAAATTCGGTGAGGTTTTGCCAAAACGCGGTCGAACCCAAAACACGGCTGCGGAACCGAACCCAAAACCAAAACACAAAACCCGAAAAATTTCAAGTGCACATCTCTAGTATAGACGGGATCCGCAGGAGACATGGGCACACTATAAGACTTTGAATGGGTGTGAACTGGCTCCTCCCTCTATGCCCCTCCTCCAGACTCCAGTTATAGGAACTGTGCCCAAGGAGGCGGACATTTCGAGGAAAAGGATTTATTTAATTATTTTAAACTAAGGTGAGATACATACCAGCTCACACCTCAAACATACCGTACAACATGGCATTCAACAAACAACGCATGCAACGGCATGACCAACAACAGTCACAGATTGACTGAACTCAACGCAACATGAGCGTAACTATAACCAAACTGCAGATACAGCCTGCACTGGGACGGGCGCCCAGCATCCTCTATGGACTAAGAGAAAACGATTTACCGGTAGGTATTAAAATCCTATTTTCTCATACGTCCTAGAGGATGCTGGGGATACTTCAAGAACCATGGGGTTTATTCCAAAGCTCTAGAACGGGCGGGAGAGTGCGGATGACTCTGCAGCACCGATTGATCAAACAAGAGGTCCTCCTCAGCCAGGGTATCAAACTTGTAAAACTTTGCAAAGGTGTTTGTTCCCGACCAAGTAGCAGCTCGGCAAAGTTGTAACGCCGAGACTCCACGGGCAGCCGCCCAGGATGAGCCCACCTTCCTGGTAGAATGGACTTTTACCGATTTCGGTAACGGCAATCCTGCCGTAGAATGAGCCTGCTGAATCGTATTACAAATCCAGCGCGCAATAGTCTGCTTAGAAGCAGGAGCCCCAATCTTGTTGGGAGCCCACAGGACAAACAGAGCCTCTTTTTTCCTAATCTGAACCGTTCTGGCGACATAGCTCTTCAAAGCTCTGATCACATCGAGAGACTTTGAATCCGCCAAGGCATCAGTAGCCACTGGCACCACAATAGGCTGGTTCACGTGAAGTGATGAAACCACTTTCGGTAGAAATTGCTGACGAGTTCTCAACTCCGCTCTATCAGCATGGAAAATTAAACAGGGGCTTTTGTGAGACAAAGCCGCCAACTCAGACACTCGCCTTGCGGACGCCAAGGCCAACAACATGACTACTTTCCAAGTAAGGAATTTTAACTCAACCTTGCGCAAAGGTTCAAACCAATGCGATTGCAGGAACTGCAACACCACATTAAGATCCCACGGTGCCACAGGAGGCACAAATGGAGGTTGGATGTGTAGCACGCCTTTCACGAAGGTCTGAATATCTGGAAGGGAGGCCAATTCTTTCTGAAAAAAGATCGACAAGGCCGAAATCTGTACTTTAATAGAGCCTAACTTTAGGCCCGCATCCACACCTGCTTGTTGAAAATGGAGCAAACGCCCCAGGTGAAATTCTTCCGTAGGAGCCTTCTTGGATTCACACCAAGACACATATTTTCTCCAAATACGGTGGTAATGCTTTGCCGTTACTTCTTTTCTAGCTTGAAGAAGTGTGGGAATGACTTCATGGGAATACCCTTTCGGGCTAGGATTTGGCGTTCAACCGCCATGCCGTCAAACGCAGCCGCGGTAAATCTTGATACACGCACGGCCCCTGTTGCAACAGGTCCTCCCGAAGAGGGAGAGGCCAGGGATCTTCTTTGAGCAACTCCTGAAGATCTGGATACCAGGCCCTTCTTGGCCAATCCGGAACAATGAGTATCGCCTGAACCCTTGTTCTTCTTATAATATTTATCACCTTTGGAATGAGTGCAAGTGGAGGGAACACATATACCGACGGAAACACCCACGGTGTCACTAGGGCGTCCACCGCTATCGCTTGAGGGTCCCTTGACCTGGAACAATATCTCTGAAGTTTCTTGTTGAGGCGGGACGCCATCATGTCTACTTGAGGAACTCCCCAATGACTTGTTACTTCTGCAAAGACCTCTCGATGAAGACCCCACTCTCCTGGATGGAGATCGTGTCTGCTGAGGAAGTCTGCTTCCCAGTTGTCCACTGCTGACAGACTGGCTGACTGCATGTCTTTCTGCCCAGCCAAGAATCTTCATGGCCTCGGCCATCGCCGCTCTGCTCCTTGTTCCACCCTGGCGGTTTATGTACGCCACTGCTGTCACGTTGTCTGACTGAATCAAGACAGGCAGACCTCGAAGAAGATGTTCTGCTTGCAGGATGCCATTGTAAATGGCCCTTAATTCCAGAATGTTTATGTGTAGACAAACTACCTGGCTCGACCACTTTCCCTGAAAGTTTCTTCCCTGTGTGACTGCTCCCCAGCCTCGGAGGCTTGCATCTGTGGTCACCAGGATCCAATCCTGAATCCCGAACCTGCACCCCTCCAGAAGGTGAGAACTGTGCAGCCACCACAGAAGGGAGATTCTGGTCCTGGGAATTATTTTCCGGTGCATCTCCAGGTGAGGCCCGGACCACTTGTCCAACAGGTCCCACTGAAACACCCTGGCATGGAACCTGCCATACGGCATGGCTTCGTAGGCCGCCACCATCTTCCCCAGCAACCGAGTGCATTGAAGAACTGACACCTTTGCTGGTTTCAGAATCTGTTTTACCATGTTCTGTATTCCCAGAGCTTTTTCCACTGGAAGAAAAACTCTGCAATTCAGTATCCAGAATCATACCCAGGAACGACAGCCGTGTCGTCGGATCCAACTGTGATTTTGGCAAATTTAGGAGCCAACCATGTTGTTGCAGAATCATCAGTAAAAGGGCAACATTTTTCAGCAATTGCTCCTTGGATCTCGCCTTTATGAGGAGATCGTCCAAGTACGGGATAATTGTGATTCCCTGCTTGCGCAGGAGAACCATCATTTCCGCCATTATAAACATCTTAGTGATAATTGGTGGACCCCTTCTTTGAAAGTAAAGCATTCATAACCATAACCAGAAATAACGACACAGAGACTTGAATTTGGCAGAAAATTGCTAGCCATTTATTTGTCCCTAACCATTAGGAAACCTGTAATAAAAGAGATTAATTTAATATGCCGCTCCAGCTGGCATATGGTGGCGGCCCAAAAGAACGGCTCCTTAATCTAAATTAAACTTAAATAACTCAATCCTATAAATTTACTAAAAGCTTACCATAAACCGGTAATAGGTGACAACTCAACCCCCACAGTGACTACCCACCGCTCCTGGGTGCCCTGCCGCTGCCTTCCCGGACGGGTGGTCAAGCGGCCATAAGTCGATGGAGGTGAGTGCACCTAAACCACAACAAACTGTAAAACACTACAGTTTTCTCTACCATACGAAACTGCCGTTCTTTTCCGCCAATAAATAGCCAACGAAAAAACAGCCAACAACTTAGAGCCAAAGCACCACGTGCCACCATTTCCAACTACCAGGGCGGGTGGGTGGGAAACCGAGTCACCAAGAGACTTAAAATGGCTTCACCTTCCCTATATATATCAAGCCCTCCCCTTAAAGAAGGCTGTACTTTCCTTACAGCTAGGTCCACCCCTCCCCAGATGTTTAACCCTTTCCTCTCCTATGCAGTCAATACTCTCTTCTAAACATCTTAGTGATAATTGGTGGACCCCTTCTTTGAAAGTAAAGCATTCATAACCATAACCAGAAATAACGACACAGAGACTTGAATTTGGCAGAAAATTGCTAGCTATTTATTTGTCCCTAACCATTAGGAAACCTGTAATAAAAGAGATTAATTTAATATGCCGCTCCAGCTGGCATATGGTGGCGGCCCAAAAGAACGGCTCCTTAATCTAAATTAAACTTAAATAACTCAATCCTATAAATTTACTAAAAGCTTACCATAAACCGGTAATAGGTGACAACTCAACCCCCACAGTGACTACCCACCGCTCCTGGGTGCCCTGCCGCTGCCTTCCCGGACGGGTGGTCAAGCGGCCATAAGTCGATGGAGGTGAGTGCACCTAAACCACAACAAACTGTAAAACACTACAGTTTTCTCTACCATACGAAACTGCCGTTCTTTTCCGCCAACAGCGAAAGACTCATCCCCAAAATCTTTCGCACCGCCACCAATAAACCTACCCTAACTCCTGCAAAGCGAAACCTAGATCCTCCAGAAACAACATCATCCCCTCATTGGATAGATGTACTCCATCGCGCCGGAAAAGGTGGCTGTCTCTGAACCGTATCCTCGGGTGGCGAACCACCCTCCCACCGTGGGACAGCACCCACTTTGCCACTGCTCCGTTCACCTTTTTCCGGGCCTCGTCAATCCGGCGACCATCCGCCACACCCCTCCAACACAATCTCGGCACCATCATGGAAAAAACCAACACACAATTGGTCCATTGCGCGGTCACACTTGCCAGATCCTGTATCATGGCCCACCGCAGCTCCAAGGATGTCCTCTTCCCCAAGTCGTTGCCACCTAGATGGACAACCAAAACCCTAGGGACTCCATGCTCTCTGGCCTGACTCACTAACCTACTCCTCAGCTCACCCCACATCATTCCTTGCCAGCCGAGCCATCTGACACCCTGAGTTCCAAACAATGCCTGAGACCCTTCCGAGGCCACAAACCTGGCCGCCCAGTAAATGTAAGAGTGGCCAACCACCCAAATGGGCAAATAGTCTTCGAACCATCCTGAAGGGAAAAAGAGGGGTAGAATTGATTACTAAGAGGCTTATTTATTGTTTATACTGAAGGATCTGCCAAAAAAGAAAACTTTAGATCTCGCCATTGCAGCAGTCACGGCCTAGCCGACTGCACCATGTACCGTTGCCAATTTAAAGCGCAATTAAAGACACAAAGGGGAAAGGTCAAATAAAACAAATGAAATAAAAAGGGGGGGGGGGGGGGAGGGGAGGGGGGGTATAAAATGGGAAACACATGTAATAACTCAGCTGGAGGTGAACGTAAAGACCTGCTGAGGGACTCTGATTAGACCAAATTAGCCGAATTATAGATCAGAATTCAGTCCGTCAAGTCAGGCAAAAAATCGCAAATAACTCCATGCCGGCAACGGCGAGTAGCTAATCCCTGAGTAGGATAAAAAAACGGGGGAACAAACATTAACAAACGCACAACTTCATGAAACACAGAACTGAAACAGCATAACGATTGCAATTAACAATGCCCCCAGCGCCGGGCGCCCTCTCAAGTGACAGGGCGAATATATCGCTTATAACTGGACGACTTCCATCGCCCCACCGCCTGGATCTCAGTTCTGGAGAAACCCGCCGCAGCTGCCGACGTCGCCGCGCCTATCCGAAAGGAATGGGTACCGAAAGCAGCAGGCGAGAGGCCCAAGCCCGTCAGACAGCGACCCAGCATCCACCGGAACTGGTATTTTGTGACTGGCAGCCCGTCATAGTGCAATAGCCATGACCCCTCCTTAACGGGTCGTACTCCCAGATATTGCATTGCCAGACCCACTGGGCAAACGCTTTCTTCTAGCGCTGGAACCATCGTAACCCAGCGCCCTCTCCCCACTAGATCCGTCTTGGATCGCCGCAATCTGCACAGCAAGGACCTCTCACCCACTACTACGTCCCCGACCAGCATGCGCGATTCCGACCTCCTGGAAGGCGCTACCAACTCAGAAACTCGAAAAGCCCCGTGGTAAGCCATCGAGAAGGCTAAACGGAACAAAAGCGCCTCAAACCTGGACGACGCTACTCGCCCCACCGCCTCGATGACGGCCGGCAACAAAGCCGCATCGATGGGCCGCCTCCTATCCGGCGGCGTCGGCGCAACTCGCGCCCACCCTTTCATAGCCTTCCGTAGAACCTCGCTTTTCGTTACATCCGGGACGCCTCGCAGCTTGCAGAAGAATGAGACGCCAGCCAAGTACCGGGACACGACCGCTCGCGACCTACCGGAAACGTAGAGCTGCCACATAAAAGAAAGCATCAGCCGATGCTTGCTCTTACCTTGATGTTGACGACTCTGGACAAACGCCTCCCACTCGCTCCACGCTTGTCCGTACGCCTTGAGCGTGGCCGGCGCTACCGACCGCAACGCTAGACCTTCCAATCCGGCCCGATCACCTGCCAAACATAATCAGGACAGTGAAAACCCTGTTCTTCGGCCTCGGGTGCCAAAACCCAAAACCTCTCCCACTGTCCCCGCGACAATGCATCTGCGATTTCGTTTTCCAAGCCGGGAACATGCTGCGCCCGGAACCATAGATTCCTACGCAAGCATGTCAAAAGCAAGTGCCCGAGCACCCTCAGAACCACTAGCGATTTCGCCCTCTGGTTATTAATCGCATGCACTACGCCCAGATTGTCGCATCTAAACACTATGCTGCGATTAGCCAACCGGTCGCCCCAAACTTCCAGGGCTACCATAATGGGAAAAAGCTCCAGTAGCAACAGATCCCTTGTAAGACCCTCACTATGCCAGCTTTCCGGCCAAGATGCCACACACCACGATCCCTCCAAAAAACAACCAAATCCATAGGCACCTGCGGCATCGGTAAACAGCTGCAACCGGTCGCTGTCTACGGCTGGCGCTTGCCATATGCTCACACCGTTGAAATCCTCCAGGAACGAAGCCCATACGGCCAGATCCCTTTTTAATTCAGAGGACAATCGAACGAAATGATGAGGCCTGGCACACCCCGCCGTTGCCCTTTCGAGCTTCCGGCAGAAAACCCTGCCCATCGGAATTACCCGACAAGCAAAGTTAAGCATGCCCAGCAAGGACTGCGCCTGACGCAGCGTGACCTTACGCGAGCCTTTGAACCGGCAAATGGTTTCGCGGAGCTTCGACACTTTGTCCTGAGGCAAGCGACACTCCCCCGCCACTGTGTCGATTTCAATCCCCAAGAACGATAAACAGGAGTCAGGACCCTCCGTTTTGTCCTCGGCTACAGGAACACCGAAGTGGTAAAAGAGAGCCTGGGTGCTAAACAACAAATCGGCGCACCTTGTGTCGTTCGCCGGACCTGCGCATAGGAAATCGTCGAGGTAATGTGCAACCCCGTGCCCGCCTGACGTCGACTCCACACACCAATGAAGAAAAGTGCTAAAGCGCTCGAAAAATGAGCATGAAACGGAACATCCCATCGGCAGACATTTGTCGATGAAATACTCCGTCCCAATCCGGAAACCCATGAAACGGAATGAGTCAGGATGCAATGGCAATAATCTAAAGGCTGACTCAACATCGATCTTAGCCATGAGGGCCCCGCTCCCGTAGCTGCGGACCATCTCTAGCGCCTCGTCAAATGACTGATACACCACCGAGCAATAAGCCGGTGGTATTGCGTCGTTGACCGAAACCCCCGGCGGGTAAGACAGATGCTGTATGAGCCGAAAAGCGCCCGGGGTCTTCTTCGGAACCACCCCGACCGGGGAGATGACCAAGTCATCCACCGGGGGTGATCTAAAAGGCCCCCCCATCCTGCCCAACCTGACCTCCTTATCTACTTTCTCCCGCAGGACAGTCGGCAATGCCCGTGCAGACTGGAGGTTTCTCTGCGCCCGCACTGATACCTCGCTTGCAACAGGCAAGCGAAAACCAAACTTAAAACCGTCTAACAAAAACTTCGCATCCGCTCTATTTGGATACATATACAACCATTTGCCCATCGTTTCCAACTTAACTGGCGTTGGGGCTCCGCTGAGCGGTCCCGCTCGCGGCCTGCTTCGAGTACGCCTGCTTTCCCTTGCTTCCCTGTCGCCCCCCTTTAAAACAAGAGGAGGCTGGGTGGGCTCCCCCACAATGGTGGCAGGAGTGACGAAACCGACACTGCTTGCCATAGGAACATGTTCCGCTATTAAACGCGAAGCATTTCCCCCGAGTAGCAGACCGCCCGCCCCCGCGAGCGGCCGATCCGCCTGTCCTGGCCATTCCTACGTCCGCGGCCGCCACCTGGGCTGATGACCCCGCGCGACGCATACCTGTTCCCTGTTTCTGGGGCTCCACCTCTTGTTGTGATGCCCGGGTCACTTTGAGCCAGACCTCCACATCTTTGAAACCAAAATCCATGACCCGCAGCCCGTCCTGTTTCTCCCGAAACTCTTGGTCATACTGCCGCCATTCCGAGCCCGCGGACGTGCGCTGCATGTCATGCACGAGATGCAGGTACCGGATAATATTCATGTGTTCTTCCGGCCTATCCTCCAAATAGCATGCCGCAAACACCCAAAAACCGGCCAGCCAATTATCAAAAGACCGGAAAGCTTCTGTCCCCATGCCCGTCTTAGCGGCCGCCGCTTTGTAGTCCCTCTTCATGGCCCTAGTCAAGACGAACAAGTCTACGAGGTCACCCCTACGTATCTTCTTGCGGCAGCTATCTCGCAGCCCCCTCATAACTGCGGTGTACTCGCAGCGCACTACCCCCGGCAGATCGCGCCGCTTCTTTGCCCTACGCTCCTCTACACTCATTCGCCTGCGTCGCTTGCGCCTCTTCTGCTGCTTCGCCGCCCTTTTGGCAAGTTTCTCGGCCTCCCTCCTTGCCCTAGCGGTACTATCCGCGTCGGACGCTTGTGACGCCAAAGAGGAGGATGAGGAGGAGGATGAAGAGCTACGCGAACTCGAGCTCGCGGTGGAATTTGAAAAAGACTGCACCAACTCACCGGATGCCGTCGACCTCTCCGACTCGGATTGCTCGTCGTCTTCATTCCAATCTTCGTCCACTGCGAAGTCTGCCGAGTCCCCTTCACCTTGGTCCTCTGTGGAAGACAAAACAAAAGAGGGACCGGCCCGCGCGTGCGGCGCACGCCGGGCACCCCGTGCGGAATGCGCAGGGCCCGAGCCTCCCTGTCGCTCGCAGTCTGGCCCTAGCTCCAGCTCCGCTGCTGCCGCCCCCAGCTCTCGGCAGGCTCTTGCCACTCGCTGCGCCGCTGATGACCTGCCCTTGTCTGACCTCTTGCGCCCTGCAGCTCGGCCGGAGTCCGCCGTTGTCCTGGGGGAGGCCACTCCCGCTAATGGCACAAGAGCCTGCGCCACCGTGGCCAGTGCCGACGCTATGGCCCCAGGGGAATCCCATGCGGCACGACCCCCGGAAACGCCGCCCGAAGGGCGACCGGTCCTTGTTTGGGCGCGAGCCCGCGCCCTTTGACCGCCTGATACGCCCCGGGGGTCCCGCTCCTCCTGCTCCGACCCGAAGGCAAGAGCCCCCCTGCCGGCCCCGAGGCTCTCCCTCTCCGATCCCTCCTCGTCCCTATCCAGGGAAGGAGAAGAATCTCCTGATCCGGGGGAGGACCCGCTGACTGGTACAGCTGCCTGGGCCGCGGCCCTGCGGCCGCTGACCCATTCCCTGTCACCCCTCCCGCCGCGTCCGGCGACAGTGACAGGGACCTGCTGCCCCTCCGCGCGTGCTCCCCCGCGTGTCGTCAGACCGGCAGAGGGTGCACCCGCCTGTTGCTGACGGCCACCCCTTGCCGGTCCTGCTGTGCCCCCATTATTATTGATGCTGACAGTGCCCCCAGCGCTGCCTCCTCGAGGCACGCGCTGCACCCCCCTCAACCTATCTCTCCCCCTGCCGAAATCCGGCATCCGGGGAGAAGAAGAGGCTGCTGTGTGTTCAGCTGGCGCCGCTGCGCGCACACGTGCGCGGCTAGCGGCGCCCGGAGCGAGCGTGGGCGCGCACGCACCACGAGCGTGCGCCCCACGTACAATCGCCAGCTGCCTCCCGGCCTGCTCCTCCTGTCTGGCCGCCGCGCGAGGTACTTGACTAGACCCCGCGCGGCGACCGCCAGCTCCCTGCAGCCTCGCCACCTCCCGCCCGACCCGAACAGCCGTCCGGGGCGGGGAAGGAGAGACTACCTCCGCTGCGCCCTGGTGCCCCCCACCGCGTGCACGCGCGCGCCCGCGGGCGCCCGCCATGAAGCCGGTCTCGGCGGCTCCCGGCGGGGACGGCCGCCGCCCGCCAACACTCGAGCGGCCTGCAGGGACCCCTGGTCCCCCAAGCCGCCCTCGTCTGGCTGGGGTGACCGGCTCGGCACCCGGCGACGAGTCTGCCCGGGCCCCGCCATCGTTGCCAGAGGGGGCATCTGATGAGGCCCTAGGGGACGGAGCCCCGTCCCCCCCACCGCTCACCACTGCGTCAGGGCCCGCTCGTCCGTCCGACCGACGGAACCGAGCCGGGGCCCTTAACATGCGCTGGGGGCGAGAGGACATATTAGCAACCCTTGATATAAGCAAGGGACACCCTGGGCTACTGGAGAGGGGAGCAATAAAGAGGCAGTATGTCTCTGTTAACAGCAGGCAATAAAACAAATGATTTTTGCTGGCACTGCAGCACTCACCAAACCGAGTCACCAAGAGACTTAAAATGGCTTCACCTTCCCTATATATATCAAGCCCTCCCCTTAAAGAAGGCTGTACTTTCCTTACAGCTAGGTCCACCCCTCCCCAGATGTTTAACCCTTTCCTCTCCTATGCAGTCAATACTCTCTTCCTTTGGTGAAAATCCTCGGAGCCGTGGACAGATCAAACGGCAACGTCTTAAATTGGTAATGACAATCCTGAACAGCGAATCTCAGGTAAGCCTGATGTGGAGGATATATGGGGACATGCAAGTAGGCATCCTTTATTTCAACCGACACCATAAAATCCCCCTCCTCCAGACTGGAGATCACTGTTCGGAGAAATTTCATTTTGAATTTTAATTTTTTTAGAAAGAAATTGAGGGATTTTAAGTTCAGAATCGGTCTGACTGAGCCATCCGGCTTCGGGACCACGAACAGGCTCGAATAAAAGCCTTCCCCCTGTTGTGACGGGGGCACTGTGACAATTACTTGATTTTGACACAACTTTAGTATCGCAGCGCTTACTGCCTCCCTTTCTAGAAGAGAAGCTGGCAAGGCCGATTTGAAAAATCGGTGAGGGGGCACGTCTTGAAACTCTAACCTGTATCCTTGGGTTAATATTGCTACTATCCAAGGATACAGGTCCGAGTGCACCCAGACCTGACTGAAGAGTTGGAGACGTGCCCCCACCGGTGCGGACTCCTGCAGAGGAGCCCTAGCGTCATGCGGTGGATTTGGTAGAAGCCGGAGAGGACTTCTGCTCTTGGGAACTTGCCACAGCATGTGACCTTTTTCCCCTTCCTATTCCCCTCGCAGCAAGGAAGGAGGACCCTCGTCCTTTTTTTAATTTATTGGGACGAAAGGACTGCATCTGATAGTGAGGCGTTTTCTTCTGCTGTGCAGGAACATAAGTTAAAAATTAAGACTTACCCACGGTAGCCGTAGACACCAGGTCAGTGAGGCCGTCACCAAACAAGACCCTACCATTAAACGGTAGAGACTCCATCGCAGTGGCGGATCTAGACTTAACTTTTAGGGGGGGGCGGTTTAAGAATGATGACTCCTCCCCCTAATCATAGCCCCTCCCACTTAGTAATGCCCTTCCCGTTCGCTTCTAAAATTTCCTATTGTTGCCATTACTAATAAAATGTTGCCAGTTAGTGGAGAGAACCCTGCGCACTGGTGATACAGACTGGCGAATCGCCATTCCTTCCATCAGGGGTGGTAGAGGATAAGACAGTAGGGCAATTTAAACATGCATGGGATAGACATAAGGATATTCTTACAAAGAAATAAGGATCAGATAAGGTTAGAGATAAAAAATAATGTAAAAAAAAAAAAAAAAAAAGGGGCAGACTAGATGGGCCAAGTGGTTCTTATCTGCCGACAAATTCTGTTTCTACAGCACACAGAATGAGCCGAAATTCACATTATAGCACACTGAATGAGCCGACATTCACATTATAGCACACTGTATGAGCTGAAATTCACATCATAGCACACTGAATGAGCCGAAATTCACATTGTAGCACACTGTATGAGCCGAAATTCACATTATAGCACACAGAATGAGCTAAAATTCACATTATAGCACACAGTATGATCCGAAATTCAAATTATAGCACACTGAATGAGCCGAAATTCACATTGTAGCACACTGAATGAGCCGAAATATACATTGTAGCACACTGAATGAGCCGAAATTCACATTATAGCACACTGAATGAGCCGAAATTCACATTGTAGCACACTGATTGAGCCGAAATTCACATGATAGCACACTGAATGAGCCGAAATTCACATTATAGCACACTGAATGAGCCGAAATTCACATTGTAGCACACTGAATGAGCCGAAATTCACATGATAGCACGCAGAATGAGGGAAAATTCACATGATAGCACGCAGAATGAGGGAAAAATCACATTATAGCACACTGTATGAGGCAAAAATTACGTTATAGCACGCAGAATGAGCCGAAATTGACATTATAGCACGCAGAATGAGGCAAAATTCACATGATAGCACGCAGAATGAGGGAAAAATCACATTATAGCACACTGTATGAGGCAAAAATGACATGATAGCACGCAGAATGAGGCAAAATTCACATGATAGCACGCAGAATGAGCCGAAATTGACATTATAGCACGCAGAATGAGGCAAAATTCACATGATAGCACGCAGAATGAGGGAAAAATCACATTATAGCACACTGTATGAGGCAAAAATGACATGATAGCACGCAGAATGAGGCAAAATTGACATGATAGCACGCAGAATGAGGCAAAATTCACATGATAGCACGCAGAATGAGGCAAAATTCACATTATAGCACGCAGAATGAGGCAAAATTCACATGATAGCACGCAGAATGAGGGAAAAATCACATTATAGCACACTGTATGAGGCAAAAATGACATGATAGCACGCAGAATGAGGGAAAAATCACATTATAGCACACTGTATGAGGCAAAAATGACATGATAGCACGCAAAATGAGGCAAAATTCACATGATAGCACGCAGAATGAGGGAAAAATCACATTATAGCACACTGTATGAGGCAAAAATGACATGATAGCATGCAGAATGAGGCAAAATTCACATGATAGCACGCAGAATGAGGCAAAATTCACATGATAGCACGCAGAATGAGGCAAAATTCACATTATAGCACGCAGAATGAGGCAAAATTCACATGATAGCACGCAGAATGAGGGAAAAATCACATTATAGCACACTGTATGAGGCAAAAATGACATGATAGCACGCAGAATGAGGGAAAAATCACATTATAGCACACTGTATGAGGCAAAAATGACATGATAGCACGCAGAATGAGGCAAAATTCACATGATAGCACGCAGAATGAGGGAAAAATCACATTATAGCACACTGTATGAGGCAAAAATGACATGATAGCACGCAGAATGAGGCAATATTCACATTATAGCACACTGAATGAGCCGAAATTCACATTGTAGCACACTGAATGAGCCGAAATTCACATGATAGCATGCAGAATGAGGCAAAATTCACATGATAGCACGCAGAATGAGGGAAAATCACATTATAGCACACTGTATGAGGCAAAAATTACGTTATAGCACGCAGAATGAGCCGAAATTTACATTATAGCACGCAGAATGAGGCAAAATTCACATGATAGCACGCAGAATGAGGGAAAAATCACATTATAGCACACTGTATGAGGCAAAAATGACATGATAGCACGCAGAATGAGGCAAAATTCACATGATAGCACGCAGAATGAGCCGAAATTGACATTATAGCACGCAGAATGAGGCAAAATTCACATGATAGCACGCAGAATGAGGGAAAAATCACATTATAGCACACTGTATGAGGCAAAAATGACATGATAGCACGCAGAATGAGGCAAAATTGACATGATAGCACGCAGAATGAGGCAAAATTCACATGATAGCACGCAGAATGAGGCAAAATTCACATTATAGCACGCAGAATGAGGCAAAATTCACATTATAGCACGCAGAATGAGGCAAAATTCACATGATAGCACGCAGAATGAGGGAAAAATCACATTATAGCACACTGTATGAGGCAAAAATGACATGATACCACGCAGAATGAGGCAATATTCACATTATAGCACACTGAATGAGCCGAAATTCACATTGTAGCACACTGAATGAGCCGAAATTCACATGATAGCACGCAGAATGAGGGAAAATTCACATGATAGCACGCAGAATGAGGGAAAAATCACATTATAGCACACTGTATGAGGCAAAAATTACGTTATAGCACGCAGAATGAGCCGAAATTGACATTATAGCACGCAGAATGAGGCAAAATTCACATGATAGCACGCAGAATGAGGGAAAAATCACATTATAGCACACTGTATGAGGCAAAAATGACATGATAGCACGCAGAATGAGGCAAAATTCACATGATAGCACGCAGAATGAGCCGAAATTGACATTATAGCACGCAGAATGAGGCAAAATTCACATGATAGCACGCAGAATGAGGGAAAAATCACATTATAGCACACTGTATGAGGCAAAAATGACATGATAGCACGCAGAATGAGGCAAAATTGACATGATAGCACGCAGAATGAGGCAAAATTCACATGATAGCACGCAGAATGAGGCAAAATTCACATTATAGCACGCAGAATGAGGCAAAATTCACATGATAGCACGCAGAATGAGGGAAAAATCACATTATAGCACACTGTATGAGGCAAAAATGACATGATAGCACGCAGAATGAGGGAAAAATCACATTATAGCACACTGTATGAGGCAAAAATGACATGATAGCACGCAGAATGAGGCAAAATTCACATGATAGCACGCAGAATGAGGGAAAAATCACATTATAGCACACTGTATGAGGCAAAAATGACATGATAGCACGCAGAATGAGGCAAAATTCACATGATAGCACGCAGAATGAGGCAAAATTCACATGATAGCACGCAGAATGAGGCAAAATTCACATGATAGCACGCAGAATGAGGCAAAATTCACATGATAGCACGCAGAATGAGGGAAAAATCACATTATAGCACACTGTATGAGGCAAAAATGACATGATAGCACGCAGAATGAGGGAAAAATCACATTATAGCACACTGTATGAGGCAAAAATGACATGATAGCACGAAGAATGAGGCAAAATTCACATGATAGCACGCAGAATGAGGGAAAAATCACATTATAGCACACTGTATGAGGCAAAAATGACATGATAGCACGCAGAATGAGGCAATATTCACATGATAGCACGCAGAATGAGGCAAAATTCACATGATAGCACGCAGAATGAGGCAAAATTCACATGATAGCACGCAGAATGAGGCAAAATTCACATGATAGCACGCAGAATGAGGGAAAAATCACATTATAGCACGCAGAATGAGGCAAAATTCACATGATAGCACGCAGAATGAGGGAAAAATCACATTATAGCACGCAGAATGAGGGAAAAATCACATTATAGCACACTGTATGAGGCAAAAATTACATAGCACACAGAATGAGGCAAAATTCAGCCAAATAATGCAGGGAGAAGAGGGGCGGGGGGGGGGGGGGGGGGAGAGAAATGGGACACACACACATACACTCACACACACTCCCACCTCATAGATGGAGGCCGGGTCCCGCCGCGGTATTGGGAACGGGGTGCAGAGCGGTGCAGCGCGGCGGGGGACGAAGACAGAGAGAGAGAGCGTCTTGACGCGCGTACAGGAAGGAGGGGGCGTGGTCAGAACAGAGGTCGCTGTACGCGCGTCAGGACGCTCCTCTCTCTCCTCGTACCCCGCCGCGCTGCACCGCTCTCCACCCCGTTCCCAATACCGCGCCGGGACCCGGCCTCCATCCCGATGCCGGTATATGTAGGGGGGGCGTTCGCCCTAATCGCCCCCCGCTAAATCCGCCACTGCTTCATCGCCTTCTTAGAGTCAGCGTCAGCATTCCATTGATGAATCCACAATGCTCTCCTTGCTGAGACTGTCATGGCATTGGCCCTTGATCCCAAAAGGCCAATATCCCTTACAGCTTCTTTTAAATATGCTGCAGCATCCCTGATATGACCCAGAGTCAAAAGTACGCTATCCCTGTCTAGGGTATCTATCTCAGATGACAAGTTATCTGCCCACTTTTCAATAGCGCTACTCACCCATGCCGAAGCAACGGCAGGCCTGAGTAGCGATCCTGTAGTGACATAAATGGATTTTAGTGTATTTTCCTGCTTACGATCCGCAGGATCTTTTAGGGCTGCCGTGTCAGGAGACGGAAGCGCCACCTTTTTGGATAGACGCGATAAAGCTTTGTCTACCGTGGGGGTTGACTCCCACCTTTCCCTGTCCCCAAATGGAAACGGATATGTCACTGGAATTCTTTTGGGAACCTGTATCTTCTTGTCAGGATTTTCCCAAGCCTTTTCAAAAAGCGCGTTCAGTTCATGAGAGGGAGGAAACGTTACCTCAGGTTTCTTTCCTTTAAACATACAGACCCTTGTATCAGGAACAGCAGGGTCCTCTGTTTTATGCAACACTTCTTTTATCGCCACAATCATGTACTGAATGCTCTTGGGCAGTTTTGGATTTAATCTTGCATCACTATAGTCAACACTGGAATCAGAGTCCGTGCCGGTATCTGTATCAGCTATCTGGGTAAATGCACGTTTCTGTGACCCCGAAGGGGTCTGGGCTTGTGACAAAGCATCCTCCATGGATTTCCTCCATGTCTGGTTCTTACTCAGATTTCTCAAATCTCTTAGTCAACCGAGTCACATTTGCATTTAAAACACTCAACATATTTACCCAATCATCCGTCGGCGGTGCCGACACGGTCACTCTCACAGTAATTTCTGTCCCCACTCCAGCCTCCTCCTGGGAAGAGCACTTGGCCTCAGACATGTCGACACACATGTACCGACACCCACAACCACACTGGGGCTATAGGAGACAGACCCACAACAAAGCCTGTAAGAGAGACACAGAGGGAGTTCTGCCAGCTCACAACCCAGCGCCTATCCCGGTACTGAAGCGAGTAAAAAGACTGCCCAGACCTGTTAGCGCTTTATATATATATATATATATATATATATATATATATATATATATAAATCAATTAGCACCAAATCACTTGTGCCCCACCCCCCGTTTTGCACCCTGTTACTTGTACAGCAGTGTGGAGGTCAGGGCCAGTGTCTCTGCAGCTTCTGTGAAGAGAAAATGGCGCTGGCCAGAGCTGTGTGGGCTAAGCCCCGCCCACTACATGGCGCGCTTCAGTCCCGCTGAAATTTATATTTATACTGGCGGGGGTCCCTTAACTAGTGCCTAGGCACTGTTTTTACTTATGCCAGTGCTGTTTGAGGTTTCCATGCTGCCCAGGGTGCCCCCCATGCGCCCTGCACACTGCAGTGCCGTGTTATGTGTGGGAGCATGGCGCGCAGAGCTACCGCTGCGCGGTGCCTCAAACGCCGTCTTCTGCCGTCACTGAAGTCTCCTGATCTTCTCATACTCACCCGGCTTCTGTCTTCTGGCTCTGTGAGGGGGGTGACGGCGCGGCTCCGGGAACAAGCAGCTAGGCGCACCAAGTGATCGAACCCTCTGGAGCTAATGGTGTCCAGTAGCCTAAGAAGCAGAGCCTTTGAACTCAGAGAAGTAGGTTTGCTTCTCTCCCCTCCGTCCCACGATGCAGGGAGCCTGTTGCCAGCACGTCTCCCTGAAAATAATAAACCTAACAAAAGTATTTTTCTGAGAAACTCTGGAGAGCTCCTCAGTGTGCATCCAGTCTCACTGGGCACATAATCTAACTGGAGTCTGGAGGAGGGGCATAGAGGGAGGAGCCAGTTCACACCCATTCAAAGTCTTATAGTGTGCTCATGTCTCCTGCGGATCCCGTCTATACCCCCATGGTTCTTGAAGCATATATATACTACAACAAAAGAAGACCTTTATCACACACTTTCTGTTAAAGCAGCACCTCATGGTAGAACCCCTGTTTGCAGGAACAATGAATTTGTAGAAAAAAGATGGACCCAGGGGGCGCTATGTACATGAGATTGTCCAAACAGAGTCCATAAATTTGTAAGGTAAATGTCCCAACGGTGTATTCTTTATTGGACTTAATTCAATATTCAACTTGGGATGAAGACACAATTCTGATTCAGATTCAGCCAAAAGACACTCCTCCTGTAACGATACCCTCTCACCATGGATATGAACACCCTTAAACCCTACGCGTTTCATCCCTCAATCGGACTTCCTCAGGGGTAAAACCACTCAATAAATATTATAGTGGATGTATGTACTTCTCTCTAAAGGAGATTCAAAAATAGATCTAGTCCCAGGATTTGGTCATTTTCATTGATCTGGAGAATGTCAAAAAATCCCGTGATCCCAATATTGTGATTTTCTAAAAAAAAACAGGAAAAATATTTTTGGGACCTCTGATCAAACACATCACAAGAGATCAGGAAGCACATATATTCCAAGTGCCTGCAGTGATCCTATCTCTCCAGTGCCAAACAGTATATATGTGTGTTTAATTCCAATTTGGAGAGAGACATACACAGACACGACAGGACTTTAGAACTGTCTTCGATAGCTCTGAGATACGGAGGACAGCTTATTTATAAACTGTCTTTTAACTCCTTGGAGATACTGAGGACAATTTTTTGTCAACTTGGATAAATTATTGATAGCAGCAGAATACGACTTAATAAAGTAAACGTTATGTTCGATTCGTCTTTGTCACGATCCGGGTATCTGGACGCCATTTCTTACCCATCAGATGCCTCCTAAGGCTGGCTCAGCGCTCCAGGACCGGATCCCATCTGTTATCCTAATGTTCACATTCCTGCATCCTCTCCTGTCTCTCTGAGACGCTGTCACAGTAATGCCATATTACATCTGGCATGGCGTCTCCCGCGGCCTCCGCCGCCGTCCCTGAGCTTCTGCATGCAGAGTGTCAGAGTGGCGATTACGTCAGCCGCGGCCTCCGCTGTGTCCGCGTGGTTGGATGTGCACTTGTCAGCCTGGCGTCTCCTGTCTCCAGTGGCCGGCGCCGCCATTACTGTTTTCATTACCACATGGATTACAAACCAAACTTCCCTCCAAGTGTCTGCATGGGCGCAGCCATCTTGGATTCTGTCAGCTGATCATTTTCCACCAATCTGTTGTCTGTATTAATTATTTGCATAATTGCCTAGCCAATCCCTTCCTTGCTGCAGGTATAAATACACTGTGCCTGAGCAAGGAAGGCGTCAGTGCTTTGGTTGTCAAACCTAGTTCCTGTTTGTCTCTCTCCTGTGATTGTCTTCCAGGTTCCAGCTCCTGTCTCAAGACTTCCACCATAGAGACCCGCACCAGCATTCCACCTGCGGTGTAGCCTGACTCTCCGATCCATTGTGGATTCATCTGTTTCCAGCTACAACATTACCTGCTTCCAGCCCAGCTTCCAGCAGAGTACAGCTTCTCTTAAAGGGCCGGTGTCCTTTCTACACTTTACCACTCTCCACCGGTATTATAATTTCACCGCTCTCAAACTCCTAACTTCAGCTCATATTTCATCGCTCCCAAGTTCATTTATTATTTAACTGGTTCCAGCCAGTATCCACTCCGTGCCAACAACAGTCTGGTTCCAGCCAGTATCCACAGCAGTCGTTTTATCTTCAGCAGCCCAGCTTTTCCTGGAACACCAGCTGGTACAATCCTGGGTTATCTCCATTGCTACAGTCGGGCCTGGTAAGGACTTTCCATCTAGAAGATTATAAGAACTATCTCACACTACCAGTGCCCTGTGGCTCCTGCCACCCTGTAGTTCCCAGGAACTGTATTTATTCTTTGCTGACTTTTATGTTTCTTTTACTGCTACTGTGATGCATGGAGTTTGTCATAAATAAACATCATTGACTTTTATTCAAGTTGTCGTGGTCACGCCTTCGGGCGGTTCTTCTTCATGTTACTTACATGTCCAGGGGTCTGATACAACCTCCCAGGTTCCGGTACATCTCAGCCCCTACAACTGAGGCTGCCTCCCGTCAGCTCAGGCCCTCAGTTGTGACAGTAAGCACTGACCTAATGAAT
The DNA here is from genome assembly GCF_028390025.1 of Pseudophryne corroboree. Lineage (NCBI taxonomy): Eukaryota > Metazoa > Chordata > Amphibia > Anura > Myobatrachidae > Pseudophryne > Pseudophryne corroboree. The sequence goes on along the minus strand of NC_086454.1, from coordinate 154,117,258 downwards.
CCAGCCGGAGACCAGGATCAAGCGGCCAGGCCGATGCAAGAACTGGCAGCCCGACTAGAACATCAGGAGGCTGCACAGGGCCACATCATCCGCTGTCTCCAGGATCTCTCTACTCGGCTGGATGGGATTCAGACAACTCTCCGTGGATCAGACGCGTCTGGTGCGTCAACCACAGTGACTCCAGCTATAACCCCACCCACCTTACCCATTTCTGCTCCACGTCTTCATCTTCCAACGCCAGCAAAATTTGACGGATCTCCAAGATTCTGCAGGGGATTTCTCAACCAGTGTGAGATTCAGTTTGAGCTACAACCTGGCAATTTTCCCAGTGACCGTACAAAAATTGCCTACATTATTTCTCTTCTCAGTGGCTCAGCCCTTGATTGGGCATCACCGTTATGGGAGAGGTCCGACACCCTGCTATCTTCTTACACTGCATTCGTCTCAACATTCAGGCGCATCTTCGACGAGCCAGGCCGGGTAACCTCAGCTTCATCCGAGATTCTCCGTTTACGCCAGGGGTCATGTACTGTAGGACAATATCTGATACAGTTCCAGATCCTGGCATCCGAACTGGCATGGAACGACGAGGCCCTGTATGCTACATTCTGGCATGGCTTATCTGAGCGTATTAAAGATGAGTTAGCTACCAGAGACTTACCTTCTAAGTTAGATGAGCTAATCTCACTCTGCACGAAAGTTGATTTACGTTTCAGAGAGAGAGCAACTGAGCGTGGAAGATCATCTGCTCCAAAATCTTCTGCTCCTCCTCCTCGCCAACTGTCACCAACTAAAGATGAGCCCATGCAAATTGGCCGTTCCCGTTTAACTCCTGCTGAGCGCCGAAGACGTCTCTCCGAGTCTCTCTGTCTTTATTGTGCAGCTCCGTCTCACACCATTAATGCCTGTCCCAAACGTCCGGGAAACTCCAAATCCTAGCTCACCAAGGAGAGGGCCGGCTAGGAGTAATGATCTCCTCTCCATCTCCTCAAGATTGTAATCTCCCAGTCTCGCTTCAAGTTGCTCAACGTTATCGGAACGTCATTGCCCTCCTTGATTCCGGAGCAGCTGGGAACTTTATTACCGAAGCCTATGTTAAACGGTGGTCCCTACCCACCGAGAGACTTCCTTCGTCCATTTCTTTAACTGCCGTGGATGGCAGCAAAATTTTTGATGCAGTTATTTCTTTAAGGACTCTACCAGTTCGTCTGAGAGTGGAAGTTCTTCATTCCGAACTTATTTCTTTTTTAGTGATTCCAAGAGTCACACATCCTGTGGTCCTGGGCCTTCCATGGCTCCGTCTTCACAATCCTACAATTGATTGGACGACTACGCAAATCCTGGCATGGGGTTCCTCCTGTGCTGAGACATGTTTGTTTAAAGTATTGCCTGTCTGTTCTTCCTCCCCCAGGTCGTCTGATGTTCCACCTCCTCCATATCAAGATTTCACGGATGTGTTCAGTAAAGCTTCTGCTGATATCCTTCCTCCTCATAGAGAATGGGACTGCCCGATTGATCTCGTTCCAGGGAAGGTTCCACCTCGAGGCCGAACTTATCCGTTGTCTCTGCCTGAGACGCATTCTATGGAGGAATACATTAAAGAGAACCTAGCAAAGGGGTTCATTCGACCTTCTTCTTCTCCAGCCGGCGCAGGCTTCTTTTTTGTAAAAAAGAAAGATGGTGGTCTGCGGCCGTGCATCGACTACAGAGGTTTGAACGACATTACCATCAAGAACCGTTATCCTTTACCCCTGATTACTGAGCTCTTTGACAGAGTTAGCGGAGCTACCATCTTTACAAAGCTGGACTTGAGAAGTGCATACAATCTCATCCGGATCCGTGAGGGTGACGAGTGGAAGACCGCCTTTAACACCCGTGACGGACATTATGAGTACCTCGTCATGCCCTTCGGATTGAGCAATGCTCCAGCTGTCTTCCAGCATTTTGTCAATGAGATCTTCAGAGACATTCTCTACCGTCATGTCGTGGTCTATCTAGACGATATCCTCATTTTTGCCAACGATTTAGAGGAACATCGTTTTTGGGTTAAAGAGGTTCTGTCCCGTCTCCGTGTCAATCATCTCTATTGCAAATTAGAGAAATGCGTCTTTGAAGTCAAGTCCATTCCGTTTCTAGGGTACATTGTGTCCGGTTCCGGACTAGAGTTGGATCCTGAGAAACTACAAGCAATCCAAAATTGGCCGGTACCCTTAACCCTCAAAGGGGTCCAGAGGTTCTTAGGGTTCGCCAACTATTACCGAAAGTTTATACGAGACTTTTCCACCATTGTGGCGCCTATTACTGCTTTCACTAAGAAGGGTGCTAACCCGTCCAAGTGGTCTGAAGAAGCCATGCAAGCATTTCATCTTTTAAAACAAAGGTTCATCTCTGCGCCTGTGCTGAAACAGCCTGACATCGACTCTCCTTTCATCTTAGAGGTGGATACCTCCTCCGTTGGAGTAGGAGCGGTGTTATCTCAGAGGGCTAAAGATGGCCATTTACACCCTTGCAGTTTCTTCTCCCGGAAGTTCTCCCCAGCTGAGCGCAACTATGCCATTGGCGATCAGGAGTTGCTAGCCATCAAGCTCGCTCTAGAAGAGTGGAGGTATCTGTTGGAGGGAGCTTCTCATTCAATCACCATACTTACAGACCACAAGAACCTTTTATATCTGAAAGGCGCACAATGTCTCAACCCTCGTCAGGCCAGATGGGCACTTTTCTTTTCCAGGTTCGACTTTAAACTCCAGTTCTGTCCGGGCTCTCAGAATCGCAAGGCCGATGCCCTTTCCCGTTCATGGGAGCAAGAAAATGAGTCAGAGTCTTCAGACAAGCATCCTATTATAAATCCGTTGGCATTCTCCACGGTAGGGATGGACTCTACGCCCCCATCAGGGAAAAGTTTTGTGAAACCGATGTTAAGGAAGAAGCTCATGCATTGGGCCCATGCTTCCCGTTTTGCCGGACATACAGGTATCCAAAAAACCCTGGAGTTTATCTCTAGGTCCTATTGGTGGCCAACTCTGAAAAAGGACGTCTTGGAGTTTATTGCATCTTGCCCAAAGTGTGCTCAACATAAGGTATCCCGCCAGTCGCCTGCGGGGCAACTGGTTCCACTATCTGTTCCCCGTCGACCTTGGACCCATTTGTCGATGGATTTTATTACAGATTTACCCATGTGCAACAAGTTCAATACCATCTGGGTGGTAGTTGACCGGTTCACCAAGATGGCACACTTCATTCCTCTCACCGGTCTCCCGTCAGCTTCCAAGTTGGCTCAAGTATTCATACAAGAGATCTTCCGACTCCACGGTCTTCCTGAAGAAATTATCTCAGATCGAGGAGTTCAATTCACAGCCAAATTCTGGCGAAGTTTATGTCAAGTCCTCCAAGTCAAGCTAAAGTTTTCCACGGCTTACCATCCTCAGACCAATGGTCAAACCGAGAGGGTGAATCAGGACTTGGAGGCCTTCCTCCGCATCTATGTGTCCTCCTCTCAAGATGACTGGGTTCAATTACTTCCCTGGGCCGAGTTCTGTCATAACAACCAGTATCATTCTTCATCTGCTTCAACACCATTCTTCACTAACTTTGGATTCCACCCTAAAGTCCCTGAGTTCCAACCGCTTCCAGCAACTTCTGTTCCCGCAGTGGATATCACCTTGCATCAGTTTGCCAATATCTGGAAGAGCGTACGATCAGCTCTGCTCAAGGCATCGTTCAGGTACAAGAAGTTTGCGGATAAGAAGCGTCGAGCAGTTCCTGCTCTCAAGGTGGGTGATCGGGTATGGTTATCCACGAAGAATTTGAGGTTAAGAGTTCCCAGTATGAAGTTTGCACCTCGCTATATCGGTCCTTTCAAGATTGAACAAGTCATCAATCCTGTTGCTTACAGACTCCAGTTGCCTCCCTTCTTAAAAATACCCAGGACATTCCATGTTTCCCTGTTGAAACCGCTGATCTTGAATCGGTTTCATTCCTCACTTCCTCCAACTCCGAAAGTCCAAACTCAACGAGGCGTTGAGTATGAAGTGGCCAAGATCCTGGACTCACGTCACCGTTACGGTCAACTACAGTATCTTATTGACTGGAAGGGTTACGGCCCTGAGGAACGTTCATGGACCAATGCTTCTGATGTCCATGCTCCTGCCTTGGTCCGGAGATTCCATTCCAAGTTTCCTCAAAAGCCAAAGAAGTGTCCTGGGGCCACTTCTAAAGGGGGGGGGGTGCTGTCACGATCCGGGTATCTGGACGCCATTTCTTACCCATCAGATGCCTCCTAAGGCTGGCTCAGCGCTCCAGGACCGGATCCCATCTGTTATCCTAATGTTCACATTCCTGCATCCTCTCCTGTCTCTCTGAGACGCTGTCACAGTAACGCCATATTACATCTGGCATGGCGTCTCCCGCGGCCTCCGCCGCCGTCCCTGAGCTTCTGCATGCAGAGTGTCAGAGTGGCGATTACGTCAGCCGCGGCCTCCGCTGTGTCCGCGTGGTTGGATGTGCACTTGTCAGCCTGGCGTCTCCTGTCTCCAGTGGCCGGCGCCGCCATTACTGTTTTCATTACCACATGGATTACAAACCAAACTTCCCTCCAAGTGTCTGCATGGGCGCAGCCATCTTGGATTCTGTCAGCTGATCATTTTCCACCAATCTGTTGTCTGTATTAATTATTTGCATAATTGCCTAGCCAATCCCTTCCTTGCTGCAGGTATAAATACACTGTGCCTGAGCAAGGAAGGCGTCAGTGCTTTGGTTGTCAAACCTAGTTCCTGTTTGTCTCTCTCCTGTGATTGTCTTCCAGGTTCCAGCTCCTGTCTCAAGACTTCCACCATAGAGACCCGCACCAGCATTCCACCTGCGGTGTAGCCTGACTCTCCGATCCATTGTGGATTCATCTGTTTCCAGCTACAACATTACCTGCTTCCAGCCCAGCTTCCAGCAGAGTACAGCTTCTCTTAAAGGGCCGGTGTCCTTTCTACACTTTACCACTCTCCACCGGTATTATAATTTCACCGCTCTCAAACTCCTAACTTCAGCTCATATTTCATCGCTCCCAAGTTCATTTATTATTTAACTGGTTCCAGCCAGTATCCACTCCGTGCCAACAACAGTCTGGTTCCAGCCAGTATCCACAGCAGTCGTTTTATCTTCAGCAGCCCAGCTTTTCCTGGAACACCAGCTGGTACAATCCTGGGTTATCTCCATTGCTACAGTCGGGCCTGGTAAGGACTTTCCATCTAGAAGATTATAAGAACTATCACACACTACCAGTGCCCTGTGGCTCCTGCCACCCTGTAGTTCCCAGGAACTGTATTTATTCTTTGCTGACTTTTATGTTTCTTTTACTGCTACTGTGATGCATGGAGTTTGTCATAAATAAACATCATTGACTTTTATTCAAGTTGTCGTGGTCACGCCTTCGGGCGGTTCTTTTTCATGTTACTTACATGTCCAGGGGTCTGATACAACCTCCCAGGTTCCGGTACATCTCAGCCCCTACAACTGAGGCTGCCTCCCGTCAGCTCAGGCCCTCAGTTGTGACAGTCTTTACTAAGATGATTTGTCTCCTCTACTATTGTCGACACAAAACTTTCTTATTTCCTAATTTTAGATATCAGTTGGCCATCAGGCCTACTACAGCCATTTTTTTACACTGCTCCCAGTCAATGGATAAAGGCTTCACATTGGTAGAATTAATTCTTAAGCCATATTTGGCCATAATTTGAAGAGTCGTAAGGACTAGTCTGAAGCAACCAATAAAGGTTCAGGCAGGTACCTTCTGACTCTAAATTCAATAAGGCTATAAGACTTGAAGACGTACCACTTTTAAACAAGTTGAAATCATTTTAAAGCAACTAAAAAGGATGCTCCTTACTAAATTCTTAAACCCCTGAAGAAGTTGATTCTGACTAAATGCATAGGGTCATCTAGTACGGGTCCTTACATAGTGGCATCGTTACCCCCGAAGAGCTCACACCTTTTTAAGGTGAGGGTATTGTTTACCATCTAGACCACTTTTGTAAGGACCGTTGATGTTTTTATGTTTTTGCCTATTGTAATCAAACTATTGTATACTATTTTATGTATTTTTTTTTCCCCAAATCTGTTTATTAAAAGTTTTCAGTAGACAACATATCACAAAATACCAAAAAGGAAAATCGATACAATTTAGGGCAGCGGGTCAGTTATTGAAAGTAGGCATAATGTGGGCTAACAGTCCAAGCAAATAATCCAGATCTCGCCGTACAGTACGTATGCCAAGAAATCCGATGATGAGGCATATCAAAATGTAAAGTCCACATTTGAAAGATATAAACCATCCAACCATGTAGAAAATAAAACAGTGGCATACATAAAATATATAGTAAAAAAACCCAAAACAATAGTTTAGGCCCAGCTTGAAATCGGAGAAACACTTTGCAGTACCCCAAAATCATACCAATAAATCAAGTATGTAAAGTACCAACAAACAGTGATAGGAACAAAGAGCAAGACAAGGGGGAGAAAAACACAAAGGGGAAAATAGAAGGGGGGGGAAGTGGCAAGTAAGAAAAAAGTATGAACAAAGGGTCCAAAATTTTTAAAATGCGAGGCGGGTGGGGCACCACCAGTAGGATATACAGTAGACCAGGACAATAATAGTATAGTACCTTGATATGGTAGACAGTCAAACTACAATGAGGAGAATCAGAGGAGGGAGTACACATTATACATCGCCATATTTAAGGTCAATCCCTTAGGAAAGCTGTCTTAACATAAACCAGCTGGTGGAGTCAAGTGCCTGCAGTATTTGAGATTGCGTTTGTGGAGGTAGGGACTCAGTGAGAGGGCCCCACTTTTTGTAAAATTTTATTACCCCCTTTTCTTCATCAGAGTAGGCGTCCCTCCTGTCATAATCTAATATTTTAAGCAAGAGTTGTTGCATCGTAGATAGAGAGGGTGGGGGCTTATTAATCCAATGCAAGAGGATAGTCTTTCTGGTGGCTGTTATAATAGTTACAAATAACGGCATGCTAGAGTTACTATATGGGCCCAGATTCCAACTACGAAAATATAAGTAGAGGAGGGCTAAAGGGTCTGGTTTAAGCTGCAATGAAAAAAGTCTATTAATATAGGCCACAATTTTATTCCAAAATCGAGCTATCTTATGACACTGACAAAAATTATAGTAAAAGGATGCCTTGGGTGATTTGCATTTAGGGCAGTGCCCAGATTCTGCATCTACCAGATGACTCCTTTGATATTGAGAAATATAGGCCCTGTTTAAAACTCGGATGTGGACCTCCTGCAACATAGCGTTGCGAAGGTGTCTCATAGGAGTCCAAGTGTAATAATAACTCATCAAATTTGGGGAATGAGGGGATATCCTTCGACCAATTGTTGTGTGTTGCCCTCCATACAGTAACATGGTTATTAACAGCTAACAGGCCAACCAACATCTTAGTATGATAAGAACAGGTTTGCAATGAGTTAAGAACTTGTACTAAGGGGTCGGTGGCTAGTATGGAAGGAGAGAAAGAAGGCATGGACTGTGCATGACTTAGTTGTAAGTACATGTAAAAGAACTTATTGGAAATGTCATACTCTTCCTTAAGGGATTGGAAGGATTTAATGACACCTCCAGGGTCAAACACATTCTTAATGTTCATTATACCATGTTGTTTCCAAACTGTAAAAGTCCCATTCTCCAAGACCGGGGTGAGCAAAGGATTACCACATATAGGAATAGTAAATTTCCAATTACGTTTAATCTTTTGATTAATTGCTCGCCAAGTGGCATAAATGTCTCTAAACAGAGGGTTCATTAGGAATTGCTTAGGAATCATCTTACATTCCGTATGTAGTAAGGCACTTGGAGAGTAAGGCATAAACAGTTCCTTTTCAACAGGCAGAGACGTGTAGATAGACCTGTCTAGTAACCAATCAGATATATACCTAAAAAAAACTACACGAGAAAACAATCCAAGGTCAGGGACACCCAATCCACCATCTACCCAAGGCTGTCGAAGCTTGGCCAGTGCTATCCAAGGTTTGCCATTGTTCCATAGAAATGTTGGGAAAATTCTTTGTAAGAGAAGGACATCCCATTTAGCTATGGCAATAGGAAGAATTTACATGACATACGTGATCTTGGGATATATTACACTCTTGAGAACAGCAACTCTACCCAAAAGAGATAAAGGCAAAGACGACTAATAATTTGGGGATAGCTTGTAGGACGGGGGCAAAATTTACTGAGTAAAGATTGTACATGTCTAGAGGGAAATAAACACCCAAATATTTAAGGACCAGGGTGGCTAAATGTAAATGGGAAAGAACAGGAAGTTTACGGAACTCACTAGGGTCCACTGATAAGGGTAAATACTCTGATTTGGCAACATTAATTTTGTAACCTGAAAATTAATCATAGAAATCTATAAGTCTAAGAGCCTCCGGGAGTGAGGAAGCCAGGACAGACATAAATAGCAGCATGTCGTCCGCAAACAGAGCGACTTTCAACTCCACAGTACTGACACGGATTCCCCGAAACACAGAGGACTGGTGAAGGGCGATGGCCAGCGGCTCAAGAGCAAGCGCAAAAAGGAGTGGTGAGAGTGGACAGCCCTGCCTGCTGCCCTGGGAAATAAAAAAAGGGTTTGAAACATAGCCATTACAGGCTCCATTACAGGCTATCTGCGATGCAGAATTTGTATAAAGCGTTGTCAAGATTGTGATAAATTCCTGTGTGAATCCAAATCGATAGTATAGTAAATAAATGGTCCCAGGACACCAGGTTAAAGGCCTTCTCAGCATCAAAGGAAATTATAGCCAATAAGTCTGGGGCATTAGTGGAGCATTGCCATTGGGCCGCGGCCAGTACCCTTCGAATATTAGCATTGGTGTGCCTCCTCCAAATAAAACCCGTCTGGTCCTCATGAATCAGGGAGGGCATAAGTACCTTCACCCAGGGCCGAATTGGCCATTGAACGTACCGGGAAGTTCCCCGGGAGGCCGATGCTCCAGTGAGGCCGCCTGTTTCTGGGCGTGTTTTTTCTTTCCTTAAATAGAATCAGTAATTCCGGCAACCGAGGAGGGTGGGGGGTGTCAACGGGGCTGGACTATGTTAAATGACAGGTGCCCAGCCACAGAATAAAGTGTATGGCCAGACAGATAGTTACTCACGGGACCGGGAGAGCAGTTGGCGGAGCTAAGCTGATAGGGCAGTGCACTGTTTTTCTTATATCAGCCGACTTGGTTGAGAAGCCAGGGGGACAGAGGAGCGGCAGACAGGGGGCTATAAATCTGGGGAAGGAGAACTGTGCTGATTGAAGGGGTACAGCTAGAGGTGATGATCATGGCTGCAGCCTGCTTCTGCCTGAGATTGATGTGAGTAGCAGGCAGCTCGGGGCTGGGATGGTCACTACCAGCGAGCCCCTCTGTCAGCCTTTGATCATTAGATTCAGGTTTTAAATGGGGGTTGTGTACCCCTCCCCACCACTCTAGCACGGGACTACAGTGTCCCCTCTCCGTACTAGCTCAGCTTCCTCTCCTCAGACAGTACACTGTACAACGTGTTGCCCCACCCCCAGGTCTCCTACAGCTCCTCCCTTCTCCCTCTGCTTCCTGGGGCTGGCCGCTGGGCTAAACAGAAGGAGGCACTCAGAAGTTTCCCAGCTGTGCCTCTGCTCCTATCCTTGCCAATACCATATGTGCCGCTAACCCCCCTCCCCACTGTGTCTCTGCTATCCCTCCATGTGTGCCTTTGCCAATCCCCCTTCTATGCCTCGGCCCCCTTTCTCATGTGTCCCCTTTGCCATCCATACTTTTGCCACATTATATGTGCCTCTGATATTTCCCCCCTCTGCCCACTTTGCCATCTGTACCCCTGCCATCATCTGCAAAGGGACACTCTGCCCTCTATCCATGTGTACCACCCACACCACCCCATGTCTGGTTGCACAAACCAACAGAATCAACATTGTGTGCAGTGCCACATAATTCATCTAAACTTAGGATGGCAGGTAAGCACAATTTTTCACCATCAGATGCGACCATGCACGGGATGCGACCAGTCAGATAGAGAGTGTTAGCAGCGGCAGGGAAGGGAAACTTCCCTCCGCTGCTGCTGTCAGAGGGACCGGAAGGTCCCTCTGCCTCCCTGCACTCTCCCCGTGTCTGCCGTGCTGCCGATCACTGCTGATTGGTCAGCACGGCAGGATCTCCCCCCTCCAGCGGCTGCAGACAATGGCAGCCACTGGGGAGTGTAAATAAACCCTCCCTAGCTGCCCCCAGACCCCCCCTGCATACCTTGAGGCTGTCTCAGCTTTCAAAATGAAAGCCGCGATGTTCCCGATGTTCTGATGGTCGCAATGTTCCCGATCGATGTTTTGATGTTTGGAAAAAACTATTTTAAAAAAAATAAAAATAAAAAAAATTATTTTTTTTCCTTTTTTTTAACTAAAATCATTTGGGATAGGGTTAAATTCATGTTCTTCACCTAATTCACTCATTAAAAAAAAAGACAATTTCGGAGCGTTTTTTTGCTAAATAAATCGTCAGTTAAGTGGTTAATAATTTTATATTTCTAATTTAAGTGTGTGTGTGTGTGTGCACTCGTATCCCTATCCTTATGGGAAATGAGGTCCCCACAAGTCAGACCCCAGGAGGTGATAGTAAGGGCATGTCCCAACTACCCAGCATCAAAATCGGGCATGTCCTCGGGAATCACATTTGCCAGACCATACTGTGAGTATGTGTGTGCAATGCAGATTATATGTTAAAGCGACTGATTGGTTCTCTAAAAAAATATAGATTTATATATTTTAGGGGCCCACTGCAGTTCCACCAGGCAGCCACCGGGGGTGCGGCGCATTCCCCCTTTCCCTTAAGGAGCAGCAGCCTCCCCGTAATTTTGGGGACCCGGGGCGCCTTCCAATAATTTTGGGGCCCCGCTGCAGTTCCACCCGGCGGCCACCGGGGGGCACCGCGCGTGTCCCCTCCCTCTGCCCCCTGCAGGAGCAGCAGTCAGGGCGCCTCCCCGTAATTTTGGGGACCCGGGGTGCCTTCCCATAATTTTTACGGCCCCACTGCAGTTCCCCTCGGTGGCCACCGGGGGGCACCGCACATGCCCCCTCCATCTACCCCCTGCAGGAGCAGCAGACAGGGCGCCTCCCCATAATTTTGGGGACCCGGGGCGCCTTCCAATAATTTTGGGACCCTGCTGCAGTTCCGCCCAGTGGCCACCGGGGGGTGCCACACGTGCCCCCTCCATCTGCCCCCTGCAGTAGCAGCAGACAGGGCGCCTCCCTATAATTTTGGGGACCCGATGCGCCTTCCAATAATTTTGGGGCCCCGCTGCAGTTCTGCCCGGCGGCCACTGGGTGGGCGCCGCGCGTGCCCCCTCCCTCTGCCCCCTGCGGGAGCAGTAGTCAGGGTGCCTTCCCATAATTTTTAGGGCCCCACTGCAGTTCCGCCTGCTGGCCACCGGGGGCGCCGCACGTGCCCCCTCCATCTGTCCCCCTGCAGGAGCAGCAGATAGGGCGCCTCCCCATAATTTTGGGGACCCGGGGCGCCTTCCAATAATTTTGGGGCCCCACTGCAGTTCCGCCCGGGGGGTGCCGCACGTGCCCCCTCCAACTGCCCCCTGCAGGAGCAGCAGACAGGGCGCCTCCGAATAATTTTGGGGACAGGATGCGCCTTTCAATAATTTTGGGGCCCTGCTGCAGTTCCGCCCGGCGGCCACCGGGCGGCGCCGCACGTGCCCCCTCCCTCTGCCCCCTGCAGGAGCAGTAGTCAGGGCGCCTTCCCATAATTTTTAGGGCCCCACTGCAGTTCCGCCTGGTGGCCACCGGGGGGCGCCGCACGTGCCCCCTCCATCTGCCCCCTGCAGGAGCAGCAGACAGGGCACCTCCCCATAATTTTGGGGACCCGGGGCGCCTTCCAATAATTTTGGGGCCCGGCTGCAGTTCCGCCCGGCGGCCACCGGGGGGCGCCGCGCGTGCCCCCTCCCTCTGCCCCCTGCAGGAGCAGCAGTCAGGGCGCCTCCCCGTAATTTTGGGAACCTGGGGTGCCTTCCCATAATTTTTGGGGCCCGCTGCAGTTCCACCCAGCGGCCAACAGGGGCACGTGCCCCCTCCCACTTTCCCCAGTACGGGCTCTAGCCGGGGCCCTTCTTATAATTTTCACGGGCGCTGGAGAGGAGCTATTCGACTTATCTCGATAAAAAGTGTTGAATTTCCCATTCTGGAACTCCCCCAAATGAGTGTGGACGTGTATCCCTCGTGCCTGGACACGTTTCCAGGAGCTAGGGTAAAATCTGAGCATGGCCCACTAGAATGACGCGCACTCCACCCGATCTGCTACCCTGAAAAGAACCCCTCGGGCATATTGATATGGCCAGATCCTCAGGGGATGGTGATGTGGATGAGAGGCTGGAACTGCAAATAAGGATCTGTGACAAAAATGCCTTGGAGCTCAGAGACTGGATACAGGCTGAACAATAGAGAGAGGTCTTCTTCAATTTCAGAGGCAACCCAGCCAGGGCTCCGATGCTGAAATGGGGCTCCTCAGGGCATTGGTTGGAGCCTGCGGACCGGGCTTGGGCCGGCTCCCTCTCCCCTGGCGCAGCGCCCCCTGTGGCAGACGGGGGAAGCGCAGTCCCACCGGGACTTCCAGTCTCCCGTTCCTCCGATCTCCCCTCCGAGGCTGAAATGGGGCTCCTCCGGGCATCGGTTGGAGCCTGCGGACCGAGCTTGGCCCAGCTCCTTCTCGCCTGGTGCAGCGCCCCCTGTGGCAGACAGGGGAAGCGCAGTCCCACCGGGACTTCCAGTCTCCCGTTCCTCCGACCTCCCCTCCGAGGCCAAAATGGGGCTCCTCCGGGCATCGGTTGGAGCCTGGGGACCGGGCTTGGCCCGGCTCCCTCACACCTGGTGCAGCACCCCCCTGTGGAAGATGGGGGAAGTGCAGTCCCACCGGGACTTGCAGTCTTTCGTTCCTCCGATCTCCCCTCCGAGGCCGAAATGGGGCTCCTCCGGGTATCGGTTGGAGCCTGCGGACCGGGCTTGGCCTGGCTCCCTATTCCTGGGAGCAGCGCCCCCAGTGTGCTGAACTGGTTACTGCAATTTGTGGAAGTCATGCTGATGAGTGTGTATGGCTGAACCCTCAGGCTGGGAGTGGTTCCAAGAGCCTGGGGAAAATAGGAGAGTGTACTGCAAAAGTGTCGCGCGCATCACCTGTCCTGCTACGTCCAAGAGAACCCAGCTGAGAGATTCACAGGATGAGAACAGAGTCCAGCCGGGGAAAAGATGGGTACTCGATAGAAGGTCCTCTTTTCTTTGTCCTGCAAACCCGATCGATGTGGCTCCCTGCGCCCCGGCGGGGAGGGCCATTCGCTTGGCCGGAACCCAGGGGTCCCGGCCAGCTCCAGGTGAACAAGGCCCTCCTTCTGTCCACGGCGTGCCTGGAAACCCTCCACTGTAAGGGTTTACTAGTCCCCAAATGTCTGCCCAGTGCTCTTGGCCAGAGCTGGGTGGGCCTTGTTTCTGAATCCAGTCAGTATGGTCTGCTCTGTCTATCAGCCCAGCAGGTGCCTGACAACACCAGGGGTGCTGGGGAAGTGTCCCCATCACCTAGCAAAGCTCACCATTGGACCCTGGTGGAGCACATGATTTCCTGGGAACTGCACAAGTGCCACCATGAACCAATGATGCGGTCTGTCAATGGCCGCAGGTGGCTGCACGGAAGGGTTCAGCTGTGGGGCCCTGCGGAGAGAAGAGCCAGACAGGATGGAGGTAGAGTGAGATAGAAAATGTGCGAGAAAGGGGAGTCTCGTATGGCGTGAGAGAAAAGCACAGGCTCTGAGCAAAGCTGACTGGAATCTGTCAGTAGAAAAAGGGAGAGTGGGAGGCCCCTTTGGAGGGATCCAGTGGAAGCTGCGCACTGAGTGGGCCTGGGACTACCCATGTATCATTGACGGTATCCCGGAGAGTGGCACAGCCCTTTACGATATGAACCTTTTACACCCTTTCACCCCCCCGGGACAAGTTGAGACCAGTCAGGTGTAGATTGGGATGTGATGGGTTGGGGGCAGCGGGGTTCCCTGGGGGCCGACGGCTCACCCTCGCCTCGACCGGCGGGGACCTGGGTCGGGAGGCCTGAGGCGACCTTTTTAAATCGCTGCTTACCCAAACTGTCCCCCAGGGCGGCTTGCACTAGTTTCCTAGTGAACGGGTTGTCGGGTGAGGAGAAAAATGTGAGATCGAGTGGGTGCTGTCCCCCTTTATCTGGGGGCTGTTCAATGTGCACTGGTGCCTGGGCACCACGCAGAGCGGGCCCCACTGTCCATCTGACTCTGAACTTCTCACTTGGCCCGCACTGATGGCCATCCACCGGGCCTACTCCTCTTGCTGGTGCCTGCTTGGTGTGGGGCTCCTTCTTCTCTGTGGGGTTTCCTGCTGCTTTCGAGATGGCGGCTGGCTCACCCCCTGTCACTGCTGGCTACCGAGAGCTACCTTGCTGATCCTGCCAGTAGCCTTCCGCATCAACGCAGAATCTGGAGGGCTGCTGTAACCCAAAATGCTTGCCCTCAGCTGAGTGGCACAGCTGGGGGCTGTCGCGGGAGGTTTTCAGGTCCCCCTCCATTGTGGAGGGGGGGGGTGTTAACCACTCTCGTCCCCCCTTAGGCGGCAGGGGTGCGGGACAGGCTCCGCAGGGCGGCGATGTTGGGCGGAGGTGTCACCTCCACCGGCTGCTCCTCTGCCTTGTCTGCAGCCTCCCCCCGCATCACCGCAGGATCTGGAGGGCTGCCGGATTCCCCAATGCTTGCTGGCGGCCGAGCGGCACAGGTCGGGGATGGATTGAGGATGTCTGCCCCCTCCCTCCATCCCGGAGGGGGGGAGGTGACAGCCACCCTCGTCCACCTTAGGCGGCGGGGTGCGGGACAGGCTCCGCAGGGCGGTGATGTCGGCCGGAGGGGTCAACTCCACCGGACGCTGCTCCGCCCTGTCTGCAGCCTCCCCCCGCATCACCGCAGGATCCGGAGGGCTGCCGGATTCCCCAATGCTTGCTGGCGGCCGAGCGTCACGGGTCGGGGATGGATTGAGGATGTCTGCCCCCCCTCCATCCCGGAGGGGGGGAGGTGACAGCCACCCTCGTCCACCTTAGGCGGCGGGGTGCGGGACAGGCTCCGCAGGGCGGTGATGTCGGCCGGAGGGGTCAACTCCCCAATGCTTGCTGGCGACCGAGCGGCACGGGTCAGGGATGGATTGAGGATGTCTGCCCCCCCTCCACCCCGGAGGGGGGGAGGTGACAGCCACCCTCGTCCACCTTAGGCGGCGGGGTGCGGGACAGGCTCCACAGGGCGGTGATGTCGGCCGGAGGGGTCAACTCCACCGGTCGCTGCTCCGCCCTGTCTGCAGCCTCCCCCCGCATCACCGCAGGATCCGGAGAGCTGCCGGATTCCCCAATGCTTGCTGGCGGCCGAGCGGCACGGGTCGGGGATGGATTGAGGATGTCTGCCCCCCCTCCATCCCGGAGGGGGGGAGGTGACAGCCACCCTCGTCCACCTTAGGCGGCGGGGTGCGGGACAGGCTCCGCAGGGCGGTGATGTCGGCCGGAGGGGTCAACTCCACCGGTCGCTGCTCCGCCCTGTTTGCAGCCTCCCCCCGCATCACCGCAGGATCCGGAGGGCTGCCGGATTCCCCAATGCTTGCTGGCGGCCGAGCGTCACGGGTCGGGGATGGATTGAGGATGTCTGCCCCCCCTCCATCCCGGAGAGGGGGAGGTGACAGCCACCCTCGTCCACCTTAGGCGGCGGGGTGTGGGACAGGCTCCGCAGGGCGGTGATGTCGGCCGGAGGGGTCAACTCCACCGGTCGCTGCTCCGCCCTGTCTGCAGCCTCCCCCCGCATCACCGCAGGATCCGGAGGGCTGCCGGATTTCCCAATGCTTGCTGGCGGCCGAGCGGCACGGGTCGGGGATGGATTGAGGATGCCTGCCCCCCTCCATCCCGGAGGGGAGGAGGTGACAGCCACCCTCGTCCACCTTAGGCGGCGGGATGCGGGACAGGCTCCGCAGGGCGGTGATGTCGGGCGGAGGCGTCACCTCCACCGGCTGCTCCTCCGCCCTGTCTGCAGCCTTCCCCTGCATCACCGCAGGATCCGGAGGGCTGCTGGATTCCCCAATGCTTGCTGGCGGCCGAGAGGCACGGGTCGGGGATGGATTGAGGATGTTTGCCCCCCTCCATCCCGGAGGGGGAGAGGTGACAGCCACCCTCATCCACCTTAGGCGGCGGGGTGCGGGACAGGCTCCGCAGGGCGGTGATGTCGGCCGGAGGGGTCAACTCCACCGGTCGCTGCTCCGCCCTGTCTGCAGCCTCCCCCCGCATCACTGCAGGATCCGGAGGGCTGCCGGATTCCCCAATGCTTGCTGACGGCCGAGCGGCACGGTGCGGGGATGGATTGAGGATGTCTGCCCCCCCTCCATCCCGGAGGGGGTGAGGTAACAGCCACCCTCGTCCACCATAGGCGATGGTGTGCGGGACAGGCTCCGCAGGGTGGTGATGTCGGCTGGAGGGGTATCTTCCACTGGCCGTTGCACCGTCTGCAGTCTCCCCCCGCATCACTGCAGGATCCGGAGGGCTGCCGGATTCCCCGATGCTTGCTCGAGGCTGAGTGAGCGGTATGGCTGGGGGCTGTCGCGGGAGGTTGTCAGTTCCTATTCCATCTCGGAGGTGGGGTGATAACCACCCTCGTCCCCCCTTAGGCGGTGGGGGTGCGGGACAGGCTCCGCAGGGCGGTGATGGTGACTGCAGGGTTCTGAGGTTTGCTGGTTCCTTTACTTATTGGCCATGGTTGAACGTTATTACTGTGCGAGGTTTTCGTAACCCCCTTCACCTTGGAGGTGGGGGGGGGGGGGGTCCGCTGTCATCATTTCTCACTTTGGTGTCAGGTTGAGATATTGGGCGCTGGTGGTTAGGTTTGTGTCGGCCTACTGATGATGTGTTGTCACTATTGAAATTCTCTGTAAGAGAGTAACTATAAGATCAGACATTTGCTGCACGTGTAAAGCTGAGAAACTAGAGGAGCCTGAGCTACCATCTCTAATATTATGACGGAACGCCACGAAATCAGTCAAAATTTGGCTGACCGCGGGGGTGGGCATATGGGGCGTCCCGTGCCGTCGCACCCGAAGCTTCTTGCTCGCCTGCGGCGCGAGCAGTGTCCCGTCCCGGGGACTTGGCCGGGGACAATCGGTTCGGCACGAGGGCCAGCGCCTCCGCCGGCCGGGTGGGTCGGCGGAGGGGCCTCTCCCCTGGTCCTCCCGTCCCTGGTGGCTGGTCCCTCCCTGGGCTTAATATTCGGCCGGAGCCCCCGCTCTCCGGGCTTAATAGTCGGGGGCCGGCGGCGCGAGCAGTGTCCCGTCCAGGGGACTTGGCCGGGGACAATCGGTTCGGCACGAGGGCCAGCGCCTCCGCCGGCCGGGTGGTTCGGCGGAGGGGCCTCTCCCCTGGTCCTCCCGTCCCCGGTGGCTGGTCCCTCCCTGGGCTTAATACTCGGCCGGAGCCCCCGCTCTCCGGGCTTAATAGTCGGGGGCCGGCGGCGCGAGCAGTGTCCCGTCCCGGGGACTTGGCTGGGGACAATCGGTTCGGCACGAGGGCCAGCGCCTCCGCCGGCCGGGTCGGCGGAGGGGCCTCTCCCCTGGTCCTCCCGTCCCCGGTGGCTGGTCCCTCCCTGGGCTTAATCTTCGGCCGGAGCCCCCGCTCTCCGGACTTAATAGTCGGGGGCCGGCTGCCCCTTCCCCAGGGCTGAACAGCCGGGGACCACCCGATGGCCTGCGGGGCCGGTGGCGCGTGCAGTGTCCCGTCCCGGGGACTTGGCCGGGGACAACCCGGTCGGCACGAGGGTCAGCACCTCCGCTGGCCGGGTGGGTCGGCGGAGGGGCCTCTCCCCTGGTCCTCCCGTCCCCGGTGGCTGGTCCCTCCCTGGGCTTAATACTCGGCCGGAGCCCCCGCTCTCCGGGCTTAATAGTTGGGGGCCGGCGGCGCGAGCAGTGTCCCGTCCCGGGGACTTGGTCGGGGACAATCGGTTCGGCACGAGGGCCAGCGCCTACGCCGGCCGGGTGGGTCGGCAGAGGGGCCTCTCCCCTGGTCCTCCCGTCCCCGGTGGCTGGTCCCTCCCTGGGCTTAATACTCGGCCGGAGCCCCCGCTCTCCGGGCTTAATAGTCGGGGGCCGGCGGCGCGAGCAGTGTCCCGTCCCGGGGACTTGGCTGGGGACAATCGGTTCGGCACGAGGGCCAGCGCCTCCGCCGGCCGGGTCGGCGGAGGGGCCTCTCCCCTGGTCCTCCCGTCCCCGGTGGCTGGTCCCTCCCTGGGCTTAATATTCGGCCGGAGCCCCCGCTCTCCGGACTTAATAGTCGGGGGCCGGCTGCCCCTTCCCCAGGGCTGAACAGCCGGGGACCACCCGATGGCCTGCGGGGCCGGTGGCGCGTGCAGTGTCCCGTCCCGGGGACTTGGCCGGGGACAACCCGGTCGGCACGAGGGTCAGCACCTCCGCTGGCCGGGTGGGTCGGCGGAGGGGCCTCTCCCCTGGTCCTCCCGTCCCCGGTGGCTGGTCCCTCCCTGGGCTTAATACTCGGCCGGAGCCCCCGCTCTCCGGGCTTAATAGTTGGGGGCCGGCGGCGCGAGCAGTGTCCCGTCCCGGGGACTTGGTCGGGGACAATCGGTTCGGCACGAGGGCCAGCGCCTACGCCGGCCGGGTGGGTCGGCAGAGGGGCCTCTCCCCTGGTCCTCCCGTCCCCGGTGGCTGGTCCCTCCCTGGGCTTAATATTCGGCTGGAGCCCCCGCTCTCCGGGCTTAATAATTGGGGCCGGCTGCCCCTTCCCCAGGGCTGAACAGCCGGGGACCACCCGCCGGCTGGCGGGGCCGGCGGCGCGTGCAGTGTCCCGTCCCGGGGACTTGGCCGGGGACAACCCGGTCGGCACGAGGGTCAGCGCCTCCGCCGGCCGGGTGGGTCGGCGGAGGGGCCTCTCCCCTGGTCCTCCCGTTCCCGGTGGCTGGTCCCTCCCTGGGCTTAATACTCGGCCGGAGCCCCCGCTCTCCGGGCTTAATAGTCGGGGGCCGGCGGCGCGAGCAGTGTCCCGTCCCGGGGACTTGGCTGGGGACAATAGGTTCGGCACGAGGGCCAGCGCCTCCGCCGGCCGGGTGGGTCGGCGGAGGGGCCTCTCCCCTGGTCCTCCCGTCCCCGGTGGCTGGTCCCTCCCTGGGCTTAATATTCGGCCGGAGCCCCCGCTCTCCGGGCTTAGTAGTCGGGGGCCGGCTGCCCCTTCCCCAGGGCTGAACAGCCGGGGACCACCCGCCGGCCAGCGGGGCCGGCGGCGCGTGCAGTGTCCCGTCCCGGGGACTTTGCCTGGGACAATCGGTTCGGCACGAGGGCCAACGCCTCCGCCGGCCGGGTGGGTCGGCAGAGGGGCCTCTCCCCTGGTCCTCCCGTTCCCAGTGGCTGGTCCCTCCCTGGGCTTAATACTCGGCCGGAGCCCCCGCTCTCCGGGCTTAATAGTCGGGGGGCCGGCGGCACGAGCTGTGTCCCGTCCCGGGGACTTGGCCGGGGACAACCCGGTCGGCACGAGGGTCAGCGCCTCCGCCGGCCGGGTGGGTCGGCGGAGGGGCCTCTTCCCTGGTCCTCCCGTCCCCGGTGGCTGGTTTCTCCCTGGGCTTAATATTCGGCCGGAGCCCCCGCTCTCTGGGCTTAATAGTCGGGGGCTGGCTGCCCCTTCCCCTGGGCTGAACAGCCAGGGACCACCTGCCGGCCGGCAGGGGGCCGGCGGCGCGTGCAGTGTCCCGTCTCGGGGACAACCCGGTCGGCACGAGGGTCAGCGCCTCCGCCGGCGGGGTGGGTCGGCGGAGGGGCCTCTCCCCTGGTCCTCCCGTACCCGGTGGCTGGTCCCTCCCTGGGCTTAATATTCGGCCGGAGCTTAATAGTCGGGGGCCGGCTGCCCCTTCCCCAGGGTTGAACAGCCGGGGAACACCCGCCGGCCGGCAGGTCAATGGCGGAATGCAGATACTGGACAGCCCCAGCTTGTGGATTTTTCCCCCCATTTTTGGGGGGGGATTATTGGGGGAAGGTTTTTATTCCCTCCCCCCCCCCCTCCCATGGGCTGGACACACCTGCTGCCGGCCCATGTTTTTTTTGTGGTTTTTTTTTTTTTTTTGGGGGGGGGGGGTTTCTCTACGCAGGCGCTGCAGCGTCAGCGGATGGGGACTCTTGGCATTCCCTACGCCGCCACATTTATTTTTCCCGTGCTGGTTTTTTTTTCTGGAGGGGGGGTTTGTTTGTTTTTGGGTGTATGTGGTTTTTCTTTTATTTTGGGATTTGTTTGGGGGTTTTTTGGGGGAGGGGGAAAAGGTGGGGTGCTTTGTTCTTGTTTATTTTTTGGGGGGGTTCTGTTTGTTTTGGGGTGCGTTGTTTTTCTTTTGTTTTGGGTATTTTTTTTTTGGGGGGGGGGGGGGGTCTTGTTCTTGCCCCAGGCACTGCAGTGGCGGATGCGGATAATGGACAAACCCCACTGCCGGACAAGGTATTTTTCCAGTACTGTTTATTTGGGGGGTCTTTTTTTTTTGGGTGGGATGTTTTTTTTTGTGGGGGGGTCTTGTTCTTGCCCCATGCACTGCAGTAGCGGATGGGGATATTGGACAATCCCCGCTGCCGGCCAAGGTATTTTTTCCGTACTGTTTATTTGGGGGGGGGGGGGGGGGGGGGGGTCTGTTTGTTTTTGGGTGTTTTTGTGTATGTTGTTTTTCTTTTGTTTTTTGGGGGGGGTTATTTTTTTTGGGGGGGGCGGGTGCTTTGTTCTTGTTTATTTTGGGTAGTCTGTTTGTTTTGGGGTGTGTTGTTTTTCTTTTGCTCTTTGGGTTTTTTTTTTTTTTGGGGGGGGTGCTTTGTTCTTGTTTATTTTGGGGTGTCTGTTTGCTTTTGGGTGTTTCGGGGTATGTTGTTTTTCTTTTGTTTTGGGTTTGTTTTTGTTTTTTTTTGGGGGGGGGGATCTTGTTCTTGCCCCAGGCACTGCAGTGGCAGATGGGGATACTGGACAAACCCCACTGCCGGACAAGGTATTTTTCCCGTACTGTTTATTTGGGGGGTCTTTTTTTTGGGGGGGGGGTTGTTTTTCTTTTGGTTTTTTGTATTTTTTTTGTGGGGGGGTCTTGTTCTTGCCCCATGCACTGCAGTGGCGGATGGGGATACTGGACAATATTTTGGGGAGTCCTTTTTGTGGTTTGAAAAATTGTTTGTTTTTGTGTATTTTTGTGTGTGTTTTTATTAGGGGGGGTTCGTTTTGGTTTCGCGTGTTTTTTTTTTTTTTACCCTTTGTGCTGCAGCAGTGAGCCAGAGGTAGCAAGGGCACTGAGCTTTGATAAGAACTCCAGGGAAAGGTCAGTGCAGCTGGACCTAATTCGCCACCGGGGGAACTTTGCACATAATATCGGTGTTCTCCGTGAGGGCAGCGGTGTCCTACTACCTTGCAAGCAGCCGGCCAAAGCAGCAGCTCCCCAAGATTTCATGCACTGCGCACACTGCCAAGGTCTGTTCTCCAGGCGACACCTGTGGCGACATGTGAAGAGGTGCCCTCTTCGAAAAAGGGGTGACCTGGTAGAACTCGGGTCCAGTCCCTGTGCACTTACGCCACACCCGTTCCGCCAGGTGTTGGCACCGGCCTGTGGAAGTTGTTGAGCCAAATGAATTATGATGATGTGGTACCTGTGATCAAGGGGGACAGCTGCATCATGCAGTTCGGGCAGCACCTCTACAACCGACTGGGGTCTGATGTCGGCAAGCACGAGTACATCCGCCAGAAGCTCCGAGAGGTGGGTCGTCTCCTGCTGCATGCGATGAAGGTCACTCCATTGCGGAGCATGGAAGATTTCATCAACCCACCCAACTTTTTCCATGTGGTGCATGCCGTCAGGAGCCTGGCTGGCTACGATGACAAGACAGCCACCTATAGGGTCCCCTCGCTGGCCCTGAAGGTGGGCCACAGCTTGCAAAAGATTTCCGCCATGGTTGAGTGCCAGGCGCTGATGGAGGGCAGTGCCCTGACAGTGGAGAGCGCACGGAGCTTCAGGAAACTGTACGAGGCGAGGTGGAGTGAGCTCATCTCAACTGCTGCCCTGAAGACCCTACGAGAGATAAAATGGAATGCCCCACTCCTCCTACCCTTCACTGACGACGTGAAGCGATTGAACCTGTATCTCCTTGACCGGCAGCGGGAGTACTTGGATGGGTTATCTGCCCACCCTTCTGCAAAGCAGTGGTCAATGCTGGCCAAGGTCACCTTCACACAGTTGATCCTCTTCAACCGCAGGAGGGAAGGTGAGGTGTCCAAGATGCGGCTATCCTCATTTGAATCACGGCACACAGCCGACCTGCAGGGTGACGTGGTCCAGGCCCTCTCGGAGATGGAGAAGGCTCTCTGTCACCACTTCACCCGTATTGAGATACCTGGTAAAAGAGGCAGGAAGGTTCTCGTCCTGTTATCCCCATGCATGCAGAAAGCCATGGAGCTCCTGACCGAGAAGAGGGCAGAGTGTGGTGTCACGCCTGACAATTTCTACATGTTTGCCAGGCCAGCCGCCTTATCACACTTCAGGGGATCCGACTGCATTCGTCTCTATGCCCGGGAGTGTGGGGCCAAGCATCCCGAAGCACTGTCCTCCACCCACCTCCGGAAGCATGTAGCAACCCTTTCAAGGGTCCTCAACCTAAGCGACACCGAGATGGACCAGCTAGCCGATTTCCTCGGACATGACATACGGGTGCATCGACAGTATTACCGTCTTCCAGAAGGTACCCTGCAGCTGGCCAAGTTAAGCAAGCTCTTTGTGGCCCTGGAGCAAGGGAGAATGGCTGAGTTCAGGGGCCGCAGTCTGGAGGAGATCTCCATTGATCCAGATGGTAAGTATCACTGGACGAGTGTCTCCAGGGACTGACACTGTAAGTGGGCTGGTGTGACGGGGTTTACTGTCTTTTTCTATTTCCAGAACCAATCCAGGTGGCAAGTGATGACTCTGGAGATGAGCCAGAGAGGCAAGCCAGTGAGGTGACAGTGGTGCACACAGAGAAAGAAGCCCAACAGTGTGGCAGTGGAGGGAGCCATTCCTAAAGGTGGGTGCAACCTTCCATGCTGGTGGGGGGGGGGGGTTTGGGGGGGTGGCCTTGGCTGGTGATGGCTTTGCAGGGTGACTGACCTTTCCTCTCCCACATAGGTGACAGCAGAGGTGCTAAGAGAAAACCATGGACCCCAGCGGAAGTCAGAGCCGTTGAAAGACACATGATGCGGTTCATCCACTCCTGCAAGATTCCGGGCAAGAAGGATTGTGATGCGTGCCTACGGGCTGAAACCCAAGCACTGAAGGCTCGGAACTGGCTTTCAATTAAATTCTACATAAAGGGGGTCATTCCGAGTTGTTCGCTCGCAAGCGGATTTTAGCAGATTTGCTCATGCTAAGCCGCCGCCTACTGGGAGTGAATCTTAGCATCTTAAAATTGCGAACGATGTATTCGCAATATTGCGATTACACACCTCGTAGCAGTTTCTGAGTAGCTCCAGACTTACTCGGCATCTGCGATCATTTCACTGCTTGTCGTTCCTGGTTTGACGTCACAAACACACCCAGCGTTCGCCCAGACACTCCTCCGTTTCTCCGGCCACTCCTGCGTTTTTTCCGGAAACGGTAGCGTTTTTTCCCACACGCCCATAAAACGGCCTGTTTCCGCCCAGTAACACCCATTTCCTGTCAATCACATTACGATCGCCAGAACGATGAAAAAGCCGTGAGTAAAATTCCTAACTGCATAGCAAATTTACTTGGCGCAGTCACAGTGCGGACATTGCGCATGCGCATTAAGCGGAAAATCGCTGCGATGCGAAGATTTTTACCGAGCGAACAACTCGGAATGAGGGCCAAAGAACAGAATAACTGCGATAATGAGAAAGAACATGAACTAAATAAATAAATAAAAAATAAGAAAACAAACACATGCATACATACACAAATAAATAAATGAATAAATAAATCAATACATAATAAAATGTGGGTGCCATTGCACCCGGTGGCCACCTGGGGGGAGGGTGT
The DNA here is from genome assembly GCF_028390025.1 of Pseudophryne corroboree. Taxonomy (NCBI): domain Eukaryota; kingdom Metazoa; phylum Chordata; class Amphibia; order Anura; family Myobatrachidae; genus Pseudophryne; species Pseudophryne corroboree. Next base: position 154,093,155 of record NC_086454.1, on the reverse strand, counting down.
CACACATAAATTGATCCATATATTATGTCCCCATGGTCCCCTCCCAGGCCGCGCCCGCACCCTCTGTCCCCTTGCACAGGCTCCAGGCTGGGCCCTTCCAGGGGTAAGGGAAATGGTGTCCCCGTGAGGGATGTTCCATACATGGGTCCCGATGAGGTCACAAAAACGTGTGTGTGTGTGTGTGTGTGTGTGTGTGTGTGTGTGTGTGTGAGTGTGTGTGTGTGTGTGTACACACACATAAAAGTACATCTAACACGCACAGCTTGAGCTTCAGCTCCCACTTTAGGTGTGACGTGCAAGGTGTGCACCCCAGCAACGGGAATGAAGAGGCCAAGGAACAGGGGGTGGGGAGTAAGTATAATGGGATGGGAGGGAACTGAGACAGAAGGAGGGGAGCGCTGAGGTCGGTTTATTTACTACTAATAATGATATATATATATATATATATATATACATACATACACACACACACACACACACACACGGTCATGGGTTCAATTCCCACCATGGCCCTAACTTTGTGGAGTTTGTATATTCTCCCCGTACTTGCGTGGGTTTCCTCCGGGTACTCCAGTTTCCTCTCACAATCCAAAAATACACTGGTAGGTTAATTGATTCAGACTAAAATTGACCCTAGTGTGAATGTGTGTGTGTGTGTGTGTGTGTGTGTGTGTGTGTGTGTGTGTATACATGTGATAGGGAATATAGGGGCAGATATATTAAGCCTGGAGAAGTGATAAAGCAGTGATAAGTGGAAGGTGATAACGCACCAGCCAATCAGCTCTAATATGTAAATTTACATATTGGAGCTGATTGGCTGGTGCATTATCACCTTGCACTTATCACTGCTTTATCACTTCTCCAGGTTTAATACATCTTCCCCATAGATTGTTAGCTCCACTGGGGCAGGGACTGATGCACATGGCCAAAATATTCTTTGTATAGCGCTGCGGAATATGTGTGCGCTATATAAATAACTGGTAGTAATAATAATAATAATAGGGAATGTGGGATGTCTGTGGGCATATATAGTAGGTAGATCAGGGAGTATGTGGTGAGGTCTGAGGAGCATCTGGCGTATGCCGTGACTATGTGGGGTGCAGCACTCTTTCTAGGTACCTGAGCAAATGGAACACCTCTTCATCCACTGGATCGGTGGTAGGGGGGGAGGTGGTCGTGGGGACCCCTGTCAGTTTCATTAGTACTGGGCTCCATCATATCTGGTGGCAACCCTGGGTGCAGGGGATGCCATTGCTATGTGGCCCAGACTGCTGTCTGGGCCCCACATCTTCTGCACCGCTGTAATGCCACTGAATAGGGGGAAAACGAGGAAACATAAAAGGTAGTGATTGCACTTAAGTATGGCAGCAACATCACTGGATATCGAGTGTGTCCCAAAGAACGTGCTCCGCAATAAGTAAATGCCCTATTCTATTACTGTAATGTTGTTTCTTAGGGTGTGTACACACGGTGATATCCTTGCTATGTTCGATTTTTACTTGCGATTTCCCTTGAACTCCCCGGAGCCCAGATAGGACAGATTTTGACTAACTTTTCTTGAGATATGGACTATGTGTGCTTACGATTTTGGCTTATGTGAGATTTTGGCTTATGTGAGATGTCATTGACATGTGAGATGAACTAGATAGTACACCGATCTAGCAAGGATTGACTTGCCTGCACAGTCTATCTTTTCTTGCGATGCCGACCTGGCGGGGCCGTGCATCGGGATCGCAAGGTGACTTTCACCTTGCGATTTGCACTAACTTTTCTTGCGATTTTGACTATATAGTCAAAATCTCAAGAAAAAATCTCACCGTGTGTACACACCTTTAGTTTCGGGACTGCTGTGCCATGGTAGATGTAATACTGGTGGAGGGTCGGTGCAGTGCTGCGGCTGCCGGGGCTAACTTCCTCCAGGGGCAGTGATTGCAGTGTATTGGCATTGTCCTATGCCCTGGTCTTCCCGCTAGAGGACTATATAGGTACAACTACTAATGAATATGGTTCTGGTAACCGCAGCTATTCCCCTTAATCAGTCACAAATTGTGTGAATTTACATTTTAGTAACATTGGAACATTACACCTATATATGCCTTAGAGACAAATATGGTAGGGTTCAATGAGGAATGCTCCAGTGAGGGGTAATTCCTGACAGGACAGGGAGACTACTTTTAATAAGTGAGAGCCAGTGACGTATTGGCAGGGGGAACCTGTACTCAGTGACGTGCGGTGGGGTGAGGCAGAGCCTTTCCTGTCATACTAACGTTTGTGCCAGAGGCTGTACTCTCCTCTTTATATAGCACCCCCAATCCTTTTCTCTCTATCGCTCTTTCTCTACTTATTTTTTTCCCCCTTACCTCGTACTCCATGTCTTTTCCCTATCTCTGTCACTCTCTTCTCTTACAGACACTCTTGTCACTATGGGTTCGATTCAATTCTGTGCAGATTGAATGGTGCCGGGATGGTGCTCCCAGAGCTATTCAATGCAGCACGCTGTCATCCCTAACTACTTGATTTCTTCTTGTGCCCCTATTCCCCCCTTCCCCCGGTAATGAGCACACTCCCAGCGATATTCAATAAGACGCCCATATGAGGCCACTTCATGAAATTATTCCAGGGCCATTTTTAGTTCCCAATCTGCCCCTGCCTTCACCCTCTCCACAAATATCTTTAATAATATTTTGTAATCATTATTGAGGAGGGAGATGGGCCTATATGAGGCCGGGGAGTCCGGGTCCTTACCAGGTTTGGGGATAACTTTCAAAATGGGCAAATTAAAATATAGGGGTAATGAGTGAGTAGACAATATGTAGTTATACATATTAGTAAGGTGTTAACTAATTTTATCAGAAAGAAGCTTGTAGTATTCTCCACTAAACCCATTAGGACCAGGAGCTTTTCCCAAGTTTAACTCTTTAATGGTCCTCTGGACTTCCTCCAAGGTGATTGGAGCGGTAAGGGAAGCCGCAGAATTGGAAGACAATTGGGATGGGGATATAGTTGACCAAAAGTTATCACTATTTTGTGTATTAGAGGGCGAGGCAGTATATAGAGTGGTATAAAATGAGTGCAATTCCTCAATAACCTGTTCACTAGAGAAGGTGTAAACACCCACTTCTCTACGTTAACGTTTGATGAAAGTAGGCGGGCGATGGCCCCGGAGGAGATTAGACAGCAATCAGCCAGTTTTGTTGCCATATTTATAAAATTATTAACCTTTGTTAAAAGTATAGCGATGCCCCATGGCCGTCAATACTTCATCAAAATGGGTCTTACATTCCAAATAACTCTGCTTAAGGGTAGGGGCAGCTTTGAATCTATGGAATGACTCAGTAAGTCTTAACTGTGCCGACATGAAAGTCTCTAAAAATTTCCTCCAATTATCTGTACCAAATGAAATATTTCGTCGGATAACTGCCTTAGAGGCTTTCCAAAACAGTACAGGATTAACAGTATCATGATCAGCATTGTCATGAACATAGTCCAACCAGGATGTAAGAATCCTGGCACGAAATTTCAGGGAGGAGGCTAAATGGGCGGGAAATCTCCACTGCTTAAAGGAGCACATGTCTACAGGTGTCGCCAAGGAGATCCACACCAAGGCGTGGTCAGAAAGGCTATTCAGTTATATGTGGGAGTCTAAAACCCTCAGGAAAGGGACATTGGAAGAGAAGATATAATCAAGACGGGACAGTGACCCATGGGCTACCGAAAGGCAGGTGAAGTCCTGGTCTATTGTGTGCTTGGCCTTCCACACATCCGTCAAATTCAATTGTTTCATACCATAAGAAATACCAAATTTAGGCGGGTGTGTGGATCGCCATTCAGGGTACTGACAATCCATTGCATGGGAAACCACGATATTAAAATCACCACAAACAAATTAGTTACATTTAAAGGATAGAGATGACACAAAACAGAGTGAAAAAACAGCTTATCATAGTTTTTAGGAGCATAAATGTTGCACAAAATATATGGGACGTGATACAGTATTGCCTCCACAATAAGGTAGCGACCTGCCAGGTCAACAATTGTGGATGTCACAGATACAGGAAGGGTGTTTTTTACTAAGAGGATAACTCCTCTTGACTTCGAATTAAAGGGCACCAAAACTTTACATCCTATGGTATTTAACGTAACAATTTCTGAGGGGAGTTGGTGTGTCTCCTGCAAGAAAATCATATCTAAGTGCAGCTTATTCAGATACAGCAGTATTTTTTACGTTTAATGGGGGAATTGAAGCCCCCAATATTCCAGGTGCCTAATTTAAATTGAGCCATAAGAACACATTAAAGCATATAAAGAGTACACGGAATATACGGTTGACATAACATAAAGGTAAGCAATATCATGTCACAACTGAGGGTTTTGGCTGACAGGAGAAAGTCTCAGTTGTAGGGGCTGAGAGGAACTTAAACCGGGGAGGTTTAATCAGACCCCTGGACATGTAAGTGTTAAAAGGAAACCCGAAGGTGTGACCATGACAACCAGGTAAAAGTCAAAATAAAAGTTTTTAACAGACTCCGTGTAAACAAACAGCATTCAAGGTAAATAATGGCAATGATAAATAATATGATTCCTGGAGCACTCTGACCATGAAATGGTTACACAGGACACTGGTAGGTAAGAACAGCTGTTACAGTCCTTAGATGGAATAACCTTACCAGGCCTGGCTGTAGTAGTGAAGATATCCAAGGAACATGCCAGTAGATGGAACAGATGAAGTTGGTAACTTGAATCAGCTGTTGTAATTGCTGGATGGAACCAGCCAGGTGGTAAGACACGGAGTGGATGCGGAATGGAATCAGCCAGATGATAAAGTCACTGAATGAATGCTGGGTGGAACCAGCCAGGTGATGAAACACGGAGTGAATATAGTAAGATGCTAGGGAGCGTGGAAACAGAGGAATTGAAGGATGATTACCGGTGGTAGTGGATACTGCTGGAAGCAGATGAAATAGCTGGAAGCTGGAAACTGGATCAGCCACGGAGGACTGCAGAGTCAGGCTGCAACGCAGGATGGTAGGCAGGTGCGGGTCTCTTTGGTGGATGCTGGAGACAGGAGCTGGAACCTGGAAACACAACCACAGGAGAGAGACTGGAACAAGGTATGACAAACAAAGCACTGACCATTTGCTGGCCCAGGCACAGGATACTTATACCTGCAGCAATGCAGGTATTGGCTGGGCAATTATGCAGATTTCCAGGCAGTGGATTGGAGGAACTGAAACATGTGATTGAATCCAACATGGCTGCGCCCATGTTAGAACTTGGAGGGAAAACTGGTTTAGGAAACCATGTGGAAACATAACTGCAATGGTGGCGCCGGCCGCAGAGGACAGGAGACGCCAGACTGAGAAATGTATGCTGATACTCGTGGATGACAACGGAGGCCGCGGCAGGCATGGAACACCACACTGACAACCTGCACCTATAACACAGGAGCGGCGGCGGAGGCCGCGGAGGACGGGAGACGCCATGCAGGATTCAAACATGGCGCCGCTGTGACAGCATCTCAGCGTGACAGGAGGGATGTGCAGTATGTGGACACAGATGAGATCCGGCCTTGGAACACTGAGCGAGCCTCAGGAGACATCTGAAAGGCAGGTAATGGCGTCCAGATACCCGGATCGTGACAGAACCCCCCCCTTTAGGAGTGGCCCCAGGACACTTCTTAGGCTTTAGAGGAAACTTCGAGTGGAAATTCCGGACCAAGGCAGGAGCATGGACATCAGACGCATTGGTCCAAGAGCGTTCTTCAGGACCATAGCCCTTCCAGTTAATAAGATACTGCAACTGACCATAACGGAAACGTGAGTCCAGAATCTTGGCCACCTCATACTCGATTCCCCGTTGAGTCTGAACTTTAGGAGTTGGAGGAAGTGCAGAATGAAACCGATTCAGGATCAGCGGTTTCAACAGGGAAACATGGAATGTCCTGGGTATTTTCAAGAAGGGAGGTAACTGGAGTCTGTAAGCAACAGGATTGATGACTTGTTCAATTTTAAAAGGACCGATGTAACGAGGAGCAAATTTCATGCTGGGAACTCTCAACCTCAAATTCTTCGTGGACAACCATACTCGATCACCCACCTTGAGAGCAGGAACCGCTCTACGCTTCCTATCGGCAAACTTCTTGTACCTAAATGAGGCTTTAAGCAGGGCTGCGCGGACATTCTTCCAGTTGTTTGAAAACTGACGCAAGGTGACATCCACTGCTGGAACAGAAGTTGCTGGAAGCGGTTGGAATTCTGGAACCTTAGGGTGAAATCCATAGTTGATGAAGAATGGTGTTGAGGAGGATGAGGAATGGTATTGATTGTTGTGGCTAAACTCGGCCCAAGGAAGGAGTTGAACCCAGTCATCTTGGGAGGAAGACACGTAAATGCGGAGGAAGGCCTCCAAGTCCTGATTCACCCTCGGTCGACTGGGAACAGATAATGGAACCAGTTGGCCCGCAGGAGACTGGCGGGGAACTTTGTGTTGGGCACACTTTGGGCAAGAGGCAATAAACTCCTTGACGTCCTTCTTCAGAGTTGGCCACCAGTAGGACCTAGAGATAAACTTGAGGGTTTTCTGAATGCCTGTATGTCCGGCAAAACGGGAAGCATGGGCCCAATGCATGAGCTTCTTCTTTAACACCGGCTTCACAAAACTTTTTCCTGGTGGGGGCGTAGAGTCCATCCCTACCGTGGAGAATGCCAACGGATTAATAATAGGATGCTTGTCTGAAGACTCTGACTCGTTTTCTTGCTCCCAAGAGCAGGAAAGGGCATCGGCCTTGCGATTCTGAGAGCCCGGACAGAACTGGAGTTTAAAGTTGAACCTGGAAAAGAAAAGTGCCCATCTGGCCTGGCGAGGGTTAAGACATTGTGCGCCTTTCAGGTATAAAAGATTCTTGTGGTCGGTAAGTATCGTGATTGAATGAGAAGCTCCCTTCAACAGATATCTCCACTCCTCTAGAGCGAGCTTGATGGCTAGCAACTCCTGGTCGCCAATGGCATAGTTGCGCTCAGCTGGGGAGAACTTCCGGGAGAAGAAACTGCAAGGATGTAGATGGCCATCTTTAGCCCTCTGGGATAACACCGCTCCTACTCCAACGGAGGAGGCATCCACCTCTAAGATGAAAGGAGAGTCGGTGTCGGGCTGTTTCAGAACTGGTGCAGAGATGAAACGTTGTTTTAGAAGATGAAAAGCTTGCGTAGCTTCTTCAGACCACTTGGACGGGTTAGCACCCTTCTTGGTTAATGCAGTGATAGGCGCCACAATGGTGGAAAAGTCTCGTATGAACTTTCTGTAATAATTGGCGAACCCTAAGAACCTCTGGACCCCTTTGAGGGTTAAGGGTATCGGCCAATTCTGGATTGCTTGTAGTTTCTCAGGATCCATCTCTAGTCCGGAACCGGACACAATGTAACCTAGAAACGGAATGGATTTAACTTCAAAGACACATTTCTCCAATTTGCAATAGAGATGATTGACACGGAGATGGGACAGAACCTCCTTTACCCAGAAATGATGTTCCTCTAGATTATTGGCAAAGATGAGGATATCATCTAAATAAACCACGACATGGCGGTATAAGATGTCTCTGAAGATCTCATTCACGAAATGCTGGAAGACAGCTGGAGCATTGCTCAATCCAAAGGGCATGACGAGGTACTCATAATGTCCATCACGGGTGTTAAAGGCGGTCTTCCACTCGTCACCCTCACGGATCCGGATGAGATTGTAGGCACCCCTCATATCCATCTTTGCAAATATGGTTGCTCCGCTGTCTCTATCGAAGATCTCTGTAATCAAAGGTAAAGGATACCGGTTCTTGACGGTAATGTCGTTCAGACCTCTGTAATCGATTCACGGTCGCAGACCACCGTCTTTCTTCTTAACGAAGAAGAAGCCTGCGCCAGCTGGAGAAGAAGAAGGTCGGATAAAACCTTTCGCCAGGTTCTCTTTGATGTACTCCTCCATGGAGTGCGTCTCAGGCAGAGACAACGGGTAAGTTCGGCCTCGAGGTGGAACCTTCCCTGGAATTAGATCAATTGGGCAGTCCCATTCTCTATGAGGAGGAAGGATATCAGCAGAAGCTTTACTGAACACCTCCGTGTAGTCTTGATATGGAGGAGGTAGAACATCAGACGACCTGGGGAAAGAAGAACAAACAGGAAGCACTTTGGACAAACAAGTCTTTGCACAGGAGGGACCCCATGCTAGTATTTGCGTAGTCGTCCAGTCAATCGACGGATTGTGGAGACGGAGCCATGGAAGGCCCAAAACCACTGGATGTGTGGCTCTTGGAATCACTAGGAAGGAAATAAATTCTGCATGAAGAACTCCCACTCTCAGACGAACTGGTAGAGTCCTTAGAGAAATAACTGCATCAAAAATCTTGCTGCCATCTACTGCAGTTAAGGAGATGGACGAAGGAAGTCTCTCGGTGGGTAGGGACCACCGTTTAACATAAGTTTCGGTTATGAAATTCCCAGCTGCTCTGGAATCAAGGAGGGCAATGACGTTACTGTAACGTTGAGCAATTTGGAGTGAGACTGGGAGATTACAATCATGAGGAGATGGAGAGGAGATCATTACTCCTAGCCGGCCCTCTCCTTGGCGAGCTAGGATTTGGAGTTTCCCGGACGTTTGGGACAGGCATTGATAATGTGAGACGGAGCTGCACAATAGAGAAAGAGAGACTCAGAGAGACGTCTTCGGCGCTCAGCGGGAGATAGACGGGAACGGCCAATTTGCATGGGCTCATCCTTGGATGGAGACGGTTGACGAAGAGGAGGAGCAAAAGATTTTGGAACAGACGATCTTCCTCGCTCGGTTGCTCTCTCTCTGAAACGTAGATCAACCTTCGTGCAAAGAGAAATTAGCTCATCCAACTTAGAGGGCAAGTCTCTGGTAGCTAACTCATCCTTGATGCGTTCTGATAAGCCATGCCAGAATGCAGCATACAGGGCCTCGTCGTTCCATGCCAATTCGGATGCCAGGATTTTGAACTGTATGAGATACTGTCCCACAGTACGTGTTCCCTGGCGTAAACGGAGAATCTCAGATGAAGCAGAGGTTACCCGGCCTGGCTCGTCGAAGATGCGCCTGAATGTTGCCACAAAGTCCGTATAGGAGGACAGCAGGGGATCAGACTTCTCCCATAAAGGTGATGCCCAGTCAAGGGCTGAGCCGCTGAGAAGGGAAATGATATAGGCAATTTTAGTACGGTCACTGGGGAAATTGCCAGGCTGAAGCTCAAAGTGGATTTCGCATTGGTTAAGAAATCCCCTGCAGAACCTTGGAGATCCGTCAAATTTTGCTGGCGTTGGGAGATGAAGACGTGGAATGGAAATGGGTAAAGTGGGTGGGGTTACATCTGGTGTCACTGTAGTGGACGCACCGGACGTGCCAGGTCCACGGAGGGTCGTTTGAATCCCATCCAGCCGCGTAGAGAGATCCTGGAGACAGCGGATGATGTGGCCTTGTGCAGCCTCCTGATGTTCGAGTCTGGCTGCCAGTTCTTGCATCGGCCTAGCCGCTTGATCCTGGTCTCCGGCTGGATTCATATGGTCAGTGCTTACTGTCACAACTGAGGGTTTTGGCTGACAGGAGAAAGCCTCAGTTGTAGGGGCTGAGAGGAACTTAAACCGGGGAGGTTTAATCAGACCCCTGGACATGTAAGTGTTAAAAGGAAACCCGAAGGTGTGACCATGACAACCAGGTAAAAGTCAAAATAAAAGTTTTTAACAGACTCCGTGTAAACAAACAGCATTCAAGGTAAATAATGGCAATGATAAATAATATGATTCCTGGAGCACTCTGACCATGAAATGGTTACACAGGACACTGGTAGGTAAGAACAGCTGTTACAGTCCTTAGATGGAATAACCTTACCAGGCCTGGCTGTAGTAGTGAAGATATCCAAGGAACATGCCAGTAGATGGAACAGATGAAGTTGGTAACTTGAATCAGCTGTTGTAATTGCTGGATGGAACCAGCCAGGTGGTAAGACACGGAGTGGATGCGGAATGGAATCAGCCAGATGATAAAGTCACTGAATGAATGCTGGGTGGAACCAGCCAGGTGATGAAACACGGAGTGAATATAGTAAGATGCTAGGGAGCGTGGAAACAGAGGAATTGAAGGATGATTACCGGTGGTAGTGGATACTGCTGGAAGCAGATGAAATAGCTGGAAGCTGGAAACTGGTTCAGCCACGGAGGACTGCAGAGTCAGGCTGCACCACAGGATGGTAGGCAGGTGCGGGTCTCTTTAGTGGATGCTGGAGACAGAAGCTGGAACCTGGAAACACAACCACAGGAGAGAGACTGGAACAAGGTATGACAAACAAAGCACTGACCATTTGCTGGCCCAGGCACAGGATACTTATACCTGCAGCAATGCAGGTATTGGCTGGGCAATTATGCAGATTTCCAGGCAGTGGATTGGAGGAACTGAAACATGTGATTGAATCCAACATGGCTGCGCCCATGTTAGAACTTGGAGGGAAAACTGGTTTAGGAAACCATGTGGAAACATAACTGCAATGGCGGCGCCGGCCGCAGAGGACAGGAGACGCCAGACTGAGAAATGTATGCTGATACTCGTGGATGACAACGGAGGCCGCGGCAGGCATGGAACACCACACTGACAACCTGCACCTATAACACAGGAGTGGCGGCGGAGGCCGCGGAGGACGGGAGACGCCATGCAGGATTCAAACATGGCGCCGCTGTGACAGCATCTCAGCGTGACAGGAGGGATGTGCAGTATGTGGACACAGATGAGATCCGGCCTTGGAACGCTGAGCGAGCCTCAGGAGACATCTGAAAGGCAGGTAATGGCGTCCAGATACCCGGATCGTGACAGCACCCCCCCCTTTAGGAGTGGCCCCAGGACTCTTCTTAGGCTTTAGAGGAAACTTCGAGTGGAAATTCCGGACCAAGGCAGGAGCATGGACATCAGACGCATTGGTCCAAGAGCGTTCTTCAGGACCATAGCCCTTCCAGTCAATAAGATACTGCAACTGACCGTAACGGAAACGTGAGTCCAGAATCTTGGCCACCTCATACTCGATTCCCCGTTGAGTCTGAACTTTAGGAGTTGGAGGAAGTGCAGAATGAAACCGATTCAGGATCAGCGGTTTCAAAAGGGAAACATGGAATGTCCTGGGTATTTTCAAGAAGGGAGGTAACTGGAGTCTGTAAGCAACAGGATTGATGACTTGTTCAATTTTAAAAGGACCGATGTAACGAGGAGCAAATTTCATGCTGGGAACTCTCAACCTCAAATTCTTCGTGGACAGCCATACTCGATCACCCACCTTGAGAGCAGGAACCGCTCTACGCTTCCTATCGGCAAACTTCTTGTACCTAAATGAGGCTTTAAGCAGGGCTGCGCGGACACACTTCCAGTTGTTTGAAAACTGACGCAAGGTGACATCCACTGCTGGAACAGAAGTTGCTGGAAGCGGTTGGAATTCTGGAACCTTAGGGTGAAATCCATAGTTGATGAAGAATGGTGTTGAGGAGGATGAGGAATGGTATTGATTGTTGTGGCTAAACTCGGCCCAAGGAAGGAGTTGAACCCAGTCATCTTGGGAGGAAGACACGTAAATGCGGAGGAAGGCCTCCAAGTCCTGATTCACCCTCTCGGTTAGACCATTGGTCTGAGGATGGTAAGCCGTAGAAAACTTTAACTTAACTTGGAGGGCTTGACACAAACTTCGCCAAAATTTGGCTACAAATTGTACTCCACGATCGGAGATGATCTCTTCAGGAAGACCGTGAAATCAGAAGATCTCTTGGATAAACACTTGAGCCAACTTGGAAGCTGACGGAAGACCGGTGAGGGGTATGAAATGTGCCATCTTGGTGAACCGGTCAACTACCACCCAGATGGTATTAAACTTGTTGCATATAGGCAGATCTGTAACAAAGTCCATCGACAAATGGGTCCACGGTCGACTGGGAACAGATAATGGAACCAGTTGCCCCGCAGGAGACTGGCGGGGAACTTTGTGTTGGGCACACTTTGGGCAAGAGGCAATAAACTCCTTGACATCCTTCTTCAGAGTTGGCCACCAGTAGGACCTAGAGATAAACTCGAGGGTTTTCTGAATGCCTGTATGTCCGGCAAAACGGGAAGCATGGGCCCAATGCATGAGCTTCTTCTTTAACACCGGCTTCACAAAACTTTTCCCTGGTGGGGGCGTAGAGTCCATCCCTACCGTGGAGAATGCCAACGGATTAATAATAGGATGCTTGTCTGAAGACTCTGACTCGTTTTCTTGCTCCCAAGATCGGGAAAGGGCATCGGCCTTGCGATTCTGAGAGCCCGGACAGAACTGGAGTTTAAAGTCGAATCTGGAAAAGAAAAGTGCCCATCTGTCCTGACGAGGGTTAAGACATTGTGCGCCTTTCAGGTATAAAAGATTCTTGTGGTCGGTAAGTATCGTGATTGAATGAGAAGCTCCCTCCAACAGATATCTCCACTCCTCTAGAGCGAGCTTGATGGCTAGCAACTCCTGGTCGCCAATGGCATAGTTGCGCTCAGCTGGGGAGAACTTCCGGGAGAAGAAACTGCAAGGATGTAGATGGCCATCTTTAGCCCTCTGGGATAACACCGCTCCTACTCCAACGGAGTAGGCATCCACCTCTAAGATGAAAGGAGAGTCGGTGTCGGGCTGTTTCAGAACTGGTGCAGAGATGAAACGTTGTTTTAGAAGATGAAAAGCTTGCGTAGCTTCTTCAGACCACTTGGACGGGTTAGCACCCTTCTTGGTTAATGCAGTGATAGGCGCCACAATGGTGGAAAAGTCTCGTATGAACTTTCTGTAATAATTGGCGAACCCTAAGAACCTCTGGACCCCTTTGAGGGTTAAGGGTATCGGCCAATTCTGGATTGCTTGTAGTTTCTCAGGATCCATCTCTAGTCCGGAACCGGACACAATGTAACCTAGAAACGGAATGGATTTAACTTCAAAGACACATTTCTCCAATTTGCAATAGAGATGATTGACACGGAGACGGGACAGAACCTCCTTTACCCAGAAACTATGTTCCGCTAGATTATTGGCAAAGATGAGGATATCATCTAAATAAACCACGACATGGCGGTATAAGATGTCTCTGAAGATCTCATTCACGAAATGCTGGAAGACAGCTGGAGCATTGCTCAATCCGAAGGGCATGACGAGGTACTCATAATGTCCATCACGGGTGTTAAAGGCGGTCTTCCACTCGTCACCCTCACGGATCCGGATGAGATTGTAGGCACCCCTCAAATCCAACTTTGTAAAGATGGTTGCTCCGCTGACTCTATCGAAGAGCTCTGTAATCAAAGGTAAAGGATACCAGTTCTTGACGGTAATGTCGTTCAGATCTCTGTAATCGATGCATGGTCGCAGACCACCGTCTTTCTTCTTAACGAAGAAGAAGCCTGCGCCAGCTGGAGAAGAAGAAGGTCGGATAAAACCTTTCGCCAGGTTCTCTTTGATGTACTCCTCCATGGAGTGCGTCTCAGGCAGAGACAACGGGTAAGTTCGGCCTCGAGGTGGAACCTTCCCTGGAATGAGATCAATTGGGCAGTCCCATTCTCTATGAGGAGGAAGGATATCAGCAGAAGCTTTACTGAACACGTCCGTGTAGTCTTGATATGGAGGAGGTGGAATATCAGACGACCTGGGGAAAGAAGAACAAACAGGAAGCACTTTGGACAAACAAGTCTTTGCACAGGAGGGACCCCATGCTAGTATTTGCGTAGTCGTCCAGTCAATCGACGGATTGTGTAGACGAAGCCATGGAAGGCCCAAAACCACTGGATGTGTGGCTCTTGGAATCACTAGGAAGGAAATAAATTCTGCATGAAGAACTCCCACTCTCAGACGAACTGGTAGAGTCCTTAGAGAAATAACTGCGTCAAAAATCTTGCTGCCATCTACTGCAGTTAAGGAGATGGACGAAGGAAGTCTCTCGGTGGGTAGGGACCACCGTTTAACATAAGTTTCGGTTATGAAATTCCCAGCTGCTCCGGAATCAAGGAGGGCAATGACGTTCCTGTAACGTTGAGCAATTTGGAGCGAGACTGGGAGATTACAATCATGAGGAGATGGAGAGGAGATCATTACTCCTAGCCGGCCCTCTCCTTGGCGAGCTAGGATTTGGAGTTTCCCGGATGTTTGGGACAGGCATTGATAATGTGAGACGGAGCTGCACAATAGAGACAGAGAGACTCAGAGAGACGTCTTCGGTGCTCAGCGGGAGATAGACGGGAACGGCCAATTTGCATGGGCTCATCCTTGGATGGAGACGGTTGACGAAGAGGAGGAGCAAAAGATTTTGGAGCAGACGATCTTCCTTGCTCGGTTGCTCTCTCTCTGAAACGTAGATCAACCTTCGTGCAAAGAGAAATTAGCTCATCCAACTTAGAGGGCAAGTCTCTGGTAGCTAACTCATCCTTGATGCGTTCTGATAAGCCATGCCTGAATGCAGCATACAGGGCCTCGTCGTTCCATGCCAGTTCGAATGCCAGGATTTTGAACTGTATGAGATACTGTCCCACAGTACGTGTTCCCTGGCGTAAACGGAGAATCTCAGATGAAGCAGAGGTTACCCGGCCTGGCTCGTCGAAGATGCGCCTGAATGTTGCCACAAAGTCCGTATAGGAGGACAGCAGGGGATCAGACTTCTCCCATAAAGGTGATGCCCAGTCAAGGGCTGAGCCGCTGAGAAGGGAAATGATATAGGCAATTTTAGTACGGTCACTGGGGAAATTGCCAGGCTGAAGCTCAAAGTGGATTTCGCATTGGTTAAGAAATCCCCTGCAGAACCTTGGAGATCCGTTAAATTTTGCTGGCGTTGGGAGATGAAGACGTAGAATGGAAATGGGTAAGGTGGGTGGGGTTACAGCTGGTGTCACTGTAGTGGATGCACCGGACGTGCCAGGTCCACGGAGGGTCGTTTGAATCCCATCCAGCCACGTAGAGAGATCCTGGAGACAGCGGATGATGTGGCCTTGTGCAGCCTCCTGATGTTCGAGTCTGGCTGCCAGTTCTTGCATCGGCCTAGCCGCTTGATCCTGGTCTCCGGCTGGATTCATATGGTCAGTGCTTACTGTCACAACTGAGGGTTTTGGCTGACAAGAGAAAGCCTCAGTTGTAGGGGCTGAGAGGAACTTAAACCGGGGAGGTTTAATCAGACCCCTGGACATGTAAGTGTTAAAAGGAAACCCGAAGGTGTGACCATGACAACCAGGTAAAAGTCAAAATAAAAGTTTATTAACAGACTCCGTGTAAACAAACAGCATTCAAGGTAAATAATGTGTGACAAGAACACTGGGATAGTGTTTGAGGGCAGGTATATTTGTCCCAGGTTCTTGTCTTACATGTTTTAGAAAATGTTAACTTCTAGGAAAAATGCTTTTTGTTTTGTCTGAACCTTTTCAGTTTGCTGTAAAAGCTGGGTAAAGGCTCTGAGAGAGAGATAAGGCGAGTTCTAGACATTGGGCCCAGTAAGGGTCTTTGGCCTCACAGAGGGCTAATCAGGGTTTCAGCTGTGTAAGAGTGATATAGTGCTTCTAACCTGATTAGTATGGGCAGACTGCCTGGGAAGGCTGCAGGATCTGTGTGTGAGAGACACGCTTTCTGATGCAAGTAAGCTATACAGTATGTACTGAAGAACTCTGTGTTTTGTTTAGTGACAGTTAGGAACATCTTATGTTTAGTTAGTGCCGGACAGGCAAGGTATTTTTATTTTGGGGTTTGTTTTATTTTCTGTTTCAATAAAACTGGCCGGGGTCAGTTGTACCAGAAACTGGACTTGTGTTGTTCCTCAGCTGCTGCGTGCTGCCATATTCCCCAGGAAAAGGCACCTTGCACCCCTACAGTGTTACAACTTGGTGGAGAATGCGAGCAGGCCGTTCTGCGCATAAGTGAAAGCAGCAGCTTTGTGAGGCCTGCAGAAAACGGTGGTTTATGCAGATACAGCCCAGTGTGAAGTTACTGAGACTCACCCCTGAGGGTTTGATATATGTCCTGGGTGAAAGCAGCTGCAAAGCCGCCTGAAAAATCTGTTGACATGGAGGATCTGCTTAAAGCCTTGCTGCAAGCTACAGCGGCTCAGCAGGAGGCCAACCGACAGCAGCAGGTGGCAATGGAGGAAAATAGGAGACAACAGCAGGTGGCAATGGAGGAAAATTGGAGACTACAGCAGGAGGCCAACAGACAGCAGCAGGTGGCAATGGAGGAAAATAAGAGACAACAGCAGGCAGTTGTTGATGAACTTTACAGGCAACAGCGTCAGGATAGAGAGGCCTTAGCAGAAGTGGTGCAGAGACTTGCAGCTCGGGTTGGAGATGTGGCCGTCAGTGCTCCAACCAGCTCTAGTTCTATACGAGCCAGTCACTTCCTGCAGAAAATGACAGAGGCTGATGATGTGGAGGCCTATCTGACCACGTTTGAAAGGACTGCCGAGCGTGAGAACTGGCCGAAAGCACAGTGGGCCAGTCTGCTGGCACCTTTCCTGTCAGGTGAGCCCCAAAAAGCTTACTTTGATTTAAGCCCTGCTGAGGCTCGGGACTATGATAAACTAAAGACTGAGATCCTGACCCGCCTGGGAGTCACGCTGTCAGTACGAGCACAACGGGTGCACCGTTGGCTGTACGCCATGGAGAAGCCTCCGCGCTCCCAGATGCACGACCTTATTCAGCTAACAAAAAAATGGCTGCAGCCAGAGACATTAACTGGTCCCCAGATGGTGGAAAGAGTCGTCATGGACCGCTACTTGAGATCTTTGCCCATGGTCCTGCGCAAGTGGGTGAGCCATGGAAACCCGGGTACTGCTGACCAATTAGTTGACATGGTAGAGAGGTATTTGGCAGCAGAGGAACTACTGATGACCACCCAGCAACCCATAGATCCTCGACAGCGCCCTTCAGTAAAGACTGGTAAGACTGTTCCGTGGGAAAACGTTGCTGGGCGGTTAAGAGAACGCAAGGCTGGAGAGACTGTAAACACTGGCCCTGGAAACAGGCCAATGGGGCTAGAACGGTCTATGCTGCCCAAATGGGTTGATAATCGTGTGGTTAAATGTTTTAGGTGTGGTATGCCAGGTCATGTTATTGCCAATTGCCCAGTCACGCAAGAACCCATGCAATGTGATGCTGCCTATGAATGTCGCAGAATGTCTTTCTTTGCTAGGTTAGCCTGTACTGTGGTACCTTCACCTGAGCTGGAAAAACAAATGTGTGATGTGTTCTTAGAAGGTAACCGGGTAGAGGCCTTGCTAGATTCAGGAAGTTTAGTTACCCTCGTGAAAGCTGGGTTAGTGAACCCCTTAAAGGTCCAGCAAATACCTATTGGGGTAACTTGCATACATGGGGATACCCAATATTATGCCACTGCTGAGGTGAATATAGAAACTTGTTGTGGGTCAGCAATGGTTAAAGTGGGACTGGTCCCTACCTTGGTGCATGAGGCCATAATAGGGAGGGATTTTCCTCATTTTTGGAAACTGTGGGAATCACGGTTATCAACAGATGTGAGAAGTAAAAAGCCAGTTGATAATACCGGTGATTTTATGGATGTACGTGGGTCTTTGGAACTTTCTGGCCCTTTGCCTTTTGCTAGTTTGGCTGGGGAAGTGACAGATGGGGAGTCCAGTGAGGACCCTCTTGCCGGGAACAGAGACATAGTAGTTAGAACTGAAAGCGTGCCTGACCTGGAGGTAAAGAAGGATCTGTTTGCGTCTGAACAGTTAAAGGATCCTACCTTAATAAAGGCTAGAGAGAATGTTAAGATTGTTAATATGGAACCTGTGGTACCAGGTGACAGGGTTACGTATCCCCACATGGCCATCTGTAATGAGCTCTTGTACCACATTGTCAAAAGGGGTGAGGATGTGGTGGAACAGCTGGTAGTTCCCCAGCCTTATCGGAGAACGGTACTAGATTTAGCTCATAGTCACGTTACCGCAGGACATTTAGGGGCAGAAAAAAACACTGAAAGAGTTTTACAAAGGTTCTTTTGGCCAGGGGTTTATAAAGAAGTGTCTGAATATTGTTCTTCCTGTCCTGAATGCCAGTATCATGCCCCTAGACCCCATTTCAGGAGCCCACTAGTTCCCATGCCTATTATAGAGGTCCCGTTTGACAGAATAGCCATGGATCTCGTGGGGCCCTTGTTAAAGTCTGCTCGGGGCCATCAGTATATCCTGGTAATTATGGACTATGCCACTCGATATCCTGAGGCTGTCCCTTTACGCACTATCACAACCAAGGCGATAGCTAGGGAGCTGGTGCAGGTATTTAGTAGAGTGGGAATACCAAAAGAAATTTTGACTGACCAAGGTACTCCATTTATGTCAAGGATCATGAAAGAATTGTGCAAGTTATTTAAGGTCACTCACCTCAGGACGTCCATCTACCATCCCCAAACTGACGGGTTGGTGGAAAGGTTTAATAAAACATTAAAAAGTATGTTAAAAAAGGTTGTTGAGAGAGATGGGAAAAACTGGGATTGTTTGTTGCCCTACTTGTTAATGGCCATCAGAGAAGTTCCTCAGTCCTCTACGGGGTTTTCTCCATTTGATTTGTTGTATGGTAGACACCCCAGAGGGCTGTTGGATGTTGCCAAAGAGACGTGGGAAGGACAGCCCACTCCTTATAGAAGCGTTATTGAGCATGTAACACAAATGCAGGATAGGATTGCAGCCGTGGTACCTGTTGTCAGAGAGCACATGGAACAGGCCCAAAGTGCTCAACAGAGGGTCTATAACCGGAGTGCCAAGATACGGGAATTTGCTCCTGGAGATAGAGTTCTTGTTTTGGTACCCACTGTGGAAAGCAAATTCCTAGCTAAATGGCAGGGTCCATTTGAGATTAGGGAAAAAGTGAATGAGGTTAATTACAAAGTATACCAGCCGGGAAAGAGAAAACCCGAACAGATCTACCATGTTAACTTAATCAAACCCTGGAAAGATAGGTTGTCTCTGTCAGCGGAGCCTTGCCCTTCGGTGTCTTCACCCCGGTTGCTTCCCGCAGTGAAGGTGTCAGAGACATTATCAGCTGATCAGAACAATCAGGTTAAAGAATTTCTCATCCAAAATAGGGAGGTATTTTCAGAGCTGCCTGGCCGAACGACCATAATAAAACATGACATTGTCACAGAACCAGGGGTCAGGGTTCATTTAAAGCCATATAGGATTCCTGAAGCTCAGCGAGAAGCTATTTCTAAGGAAGTTAAAACCATGTTAGAACTTGGAGTCATAGAGGAGTCTAACAGTGAGTGGTCCAGTCCCATAGTGCTCATCCCGAAGCCCGACGGTAGCATACGCTTCTGTAATGACTTTCGTAAGTTAAATGAGGTGTCCAAGTTTGACGCATACCCCGTGTGGATGAGCTTGTAGAAAGGCTGGGAACAGCCAGGTTTCTCACCACATTGGACCTGACCAAAGGTTACTGGCAAATACCTTTATCTGATAGCGCCAAAGAAAAAACAGCCTTTTCGGTTCCGGAGGGGCTGTACCAGTATAAGATGTTACCCTTTGGGTTGCATGGGGCTCCAGCAACCTTTCAACGGGCGATGGATAAAATTTTGAGGCCCCATAGAAAATATGCAGCTGCCTATTTGGATGATGTGGTAATTCACAGTACAGACTGGGGGTCACATTTGGTTAAAGTACAAGCAGTACTGGACTCAATCAGAGAGGCAGGGTTAACTGCTAACCCAAAGAAGTGCTGCCTCGCAATGGAGGAGGTCAAATACTTGGGCTTCACCATAGGCAGAGGTCTGATTAGGCCCCAATTGAATAAAGTTGATGCTATTCAAAACTGGCCTCGTCCAGTGAATAA
Organism: Pseudophryne corroboree; assembly: GCF_028390025.1. Classification (NCBI taxonomy): domain Eukaryota; kingdom Metazoa; phylum Chordata; class Amphibia; order Anura; family Myobatrachidae; genus Pseudophryne; species Pseudophryne corroboree. Next base: position 154,073,310 of record NC_086454.1, on the reverse strand, counting down.
AAAACAGGTAAGGGCTTTTTTGGGAATTACTGGGTACTATAGACGGTTTATTCCTAATTTTGCGACAACAGCGGTGCCGTTGTCAGACCTTACCAAAGGGAAGCAGTCAAATGTGGTGAAATGGAACCCTGATGCAGAAAAGGCGTTCCAAGCGTTAAAAGTGGCTTTGTGTTCACAACCGGTGTTGATAACACCAGATTTTTCAAAAGAATTTGTGGTACAGACAGATGCCTCAGAGGTTGGGATAGGTGCTGTGCTGTCCCAAACCAGAGATGGGGACGAACACCCTATCATTTATTTGAGTAGGAAACTCAATGAGCATGAAAAAAGGTATGCCATTGTGGAAAAGGAGGCTTTGGCCATTAAGTGGGCACTAGATACCTTGAGATATTACCTCTTGGGTAGACAATTCAGACTAGTGACAGACCATGCCCCTTTAAAATGGATGTATGTAAATAGAGGCAAGAATGCTCGTGTAACTAGATGGTTTCTAGCGTTGCAGGACTTTAAGTTTACTGTCGAACATAGACCGGGAACACAATTGGCCAACGCAGATGCATTGTCTCGCATCTTCTGTTTGGGGGCTACAAGTGTTCCGGCCCCTAGGTCGAAACAGGGGAGGGGGATATGTGACAAGAACACTGGGATAGTGTTTGAGGGCAGGTATATTTGTCCCAGGTTCTTGTCTTACATGTTTTAGAAAATGTTAACTTCTAGGAAAAATGCTTTTTGTTTTGTCTGAACCTTTTCAGTTTGCTGTAAAAGCTGGGTAAAGGCTCTGAGAGAGAGATAAGGCGAGTTCTAGACATTGGGCCCAGTTCGGGTCTTTGGCCTCACAGAGGGCTAATCAGGGTTTCAGCTGTGTAAGAGTGATATAGTGCTTCTAACCTGATTAGTATGGGCAGACTGCCTGGGAAGGCTGCAGGATCTGTGTGTGAGAGACACGCTTTCTGATGCAAGTAAGCTATACAGTATGTACTGAAGAACTCTGTGTTTTGTTTAGTGACAGTTAGGAACATCTTATGTTTAGTTAGTGCCGGACAGGCAAGGTATTTTTATTTTGGGGTTTGTTTTATTTTCTGTTTCAATAAAACTGGCCGGGGTCAGTTGTACCAGAAACTGGACTTGTGTTGTTCCTCAGCTGCTGCGTGCTGCCATATTCCCCAGGAAAAGGCACCTTGCACCCCTACAGTGTTACAAATGGCAATGATAAATAATATGATTCCTGGAGCACTCTGACCATGAAATGGTTACACAGGACACTGGTAGGTAAGAACAGCTGTTACAGTCCTTAGATGGAAAAACCTTACCAGGCCTGGCTGTAGTAGTGAAGATATCCAAGGAACATGCCAGTAGATGGAACAGATGAAGTTGGTAACTTGAATCAGCTGTTGTAATTGCTGGATGGAACCAGCCAGGTGGTAAGACACGGAGTGGATGCGGAATGTATTCAGCCAGATGATAAAGTCACTGAATGAATGCTGGGTGGAACCAGCCAGGTGATGAAACACGGAGTGAATATAGTAAGATGCTAGGGAGCGTGGAAACAGAGGAATTGAAGGATGATTACCGGTGGTAGTGGATACTGCTGGAAGCAGATGAAATAGCTGGAAGCTGGAAACTGGATCAGCCACGGAGGACTGCAGAGTCAGGCTGCACCGTAGGATGGTAGGCAGGTGCGGGTCTCTTTGGTGGATGCTGGAGACAGGAGCTGGAACCTGGAAACACAACCACAGGAGAGAGACTGGAACAAGGTATGACAAACAAAGCACTGACCATTTGCTGGCCCAGGCACAGGATACTTATACCTGCAGCAATGCAGGTATTGGCTGGGCAGTTATGCAGATTTCCAGGCAGTGGATTGGAGGAACTGAAACATGTAATTGAATCCAACATGGCTGCGCCCATGTTAGAACTTGGAGGGAAAACTGGTTTAGGAAACCATGTGGAAACATAACTGCAATGGCGGCGCCGGCCGCAGAGGACAGGAGACGCCAGACTGAGAAATGTATGCTGATACTCGTGGATGACAACGGAGGCCGCGGCAGGCATGGAACACCACACTGACAACCTGCACCTATAACACAGGAGCGGCGGCAGAGGCCGCGGAGGACGGGAGACGCCATGCAGGATTCAAACATGGCGCCGCTGTGACAGCATCTCAGCGTGACAGGAGGGATGTGCAGTATGTGGACACAGATGAGATCCGGCCTTGGAACGCTGAGCGAGCCTCAGGAGACATCTGAAAGGCAGGTAATGGCGTCCAGATACCCGGATCGTGACATATCACAGTCTACATACTGTATAGAGAAGCACCAGAACATACAGGGAAGAACAGAAGGAGAGAGACGCACAGGGGCATGAGAAGTACAAACAGAAGAGAAAAGCAAACATATAGTACACAGAATAAACAGAACACAACAGCATGACAAGCATACTGCCCAAATAGCAAACGCTGAGCACAGGTGTTAAGTGCTCCGCCAAGTATCCAGCTTAATAGCTCCTAACAACACCCAGCTGTAGATGAAACAAATGTCAGTAAAGTCGCCTCCAAAGAAAAAAACATGTGTAGAAGGCTGTAAGGAAAGTAGCAAATACAGGGACCAACAATAGAATCAGGAGAATCAATCAGCAACACTTACAGCCAGGGACGAAGGGGGCTCAGCACGAGAAGATGCGTCCAATTCTTGTAGACAGTTCTCAGCATCAGGGGCAGATGTGAAATCAGCGAAACCGTCACCAGCGTAAATCCGGAGGTGAGCCAGGAACAGGAGAGCAAACTTGCAGCCTTTTTGTATCAGAGACCGACAGACTGCTTTTCTAGCCCTGGTGACTTCTGTAGAAAAGTCTTGAAAAATCAGCATCTTATGGCCTTCCCAGGACAGTTTCCAGTGTTTATTGGAAGCAGACCAGATCTGCTCTTTGTGGACATAATTAAGGCATTTAAATATAACAACTCGTGTATTCCTGAGTGGGCCTAAGCGGTGAGCTCTTTCAATAATGAGGTCCGGACCACCAATAGGTATATTCAGTACACCAATAGGTATATCCAGTAATTAGGGAAGGGTCACACTAAAACTTAAAGAGAACAGGTCCTTTTAAAGTCTCCGGCAACCCCACGGCCTGGATGTTATTCCTTCTCGACCTATTTTATAGATCTTCAACCTTAGAAAGTAGCTGGAAATGAGACTTCTGCAATGCAGAAAAGTCCGTTTTTAAAGTGTGCAGATCTTGGAAATTATTCCCACCAGTATGTTCAGTATTGGACACACGTTCAGCCAGCTTTTGCACCTGACCCTCAATTGCAGCTATGCTCTGCTGGAAGAGGTCTGTTTGTTTTTTAAACGTCGGTACCATAGCCTCAGCAATCGCATGTACCACTTCCCTATAAGTAATATAAGCATCAGAGGTACCTGCAGGGGTGTGAGAGGGGAGCCGTTCCTCTGTGGGAAGCAGACCAGGTCCCGGGTGTGCAGTCGCGAGCACCATCTTGGATTCAGATGGGCGCTGGTCAGCACGGTTTCTTTGTGCTTTTCCTGGCACCTGAGGGGTAAGAAACCTCTCCATACAGGGCAGGGGAGCCTGGGGAGACTCTGGAGTTTCTAGGAGGTGAGCCGGAGGCTGCAAATCAGCCGTGAATAGAGGCTTTAGCTGGAGTCAGAGCAGAGCTGCAGCTGGGAGCTGCTCACAGCATGGAGGGCAGGCTGTAAAAATGTATTTTGTGTATTTTTAATAAATGTTCAAATACAGTTAAATACTAATTCAGCCTTTAGGATCCTATTTGTTGGGTGATCTTTTTAGTGTGAGGGTATTTCAATCTAGGTACCCCTATTCCATACCTCAGAGACAAAGTCTGCCAATACAGGTTCTGTATGTAGCCTCAAAAGAGGTGAGAGACTGGGCGTGCTGCGTATACTGGGGAGTCGCCCCAAAAGAGGTGGGAGACTGGGCTTGCTGCATATACTGGGGAGTTGGGCCAAAAGAGGTGGGAGACTGAGCTTGTTGCATATACTGGGATCAAAAGTATAGGGCGTTTGAGCACAGGTCACAAAAAAATGTTTGCATTGAAAAAAACCAAAAACGGACAATTAATTACCCTTAATCGTGGGTGCGAGAAAATACATATAATATTTTTCTCCTAAATGCTGTCCTCATTGGTGGTGCGCCCAGAGCCAGAAAGTACATTGACTAACAAGGGAGAAAAAGAAGGCTCTTGTGTGGGCGCACTCTAAGCAGGAAAGAAAATTCCTATGATGTATGAGAGATAACAAAGAATGTTAAAACATAACTTTTATTAGTAATAATGAAAACACATTTTACCCATCCAAATGATCCAAAAAATAAAGAAAAATGTTAAAATGTTCTGGTCTCTTCATATAGAGAATGATTGGAAAGGTTTGTAGACACGAAATTGTCATACCACCTATTCCCCTGACCAGTACAGATAACTGTATTAATAGGACCGAGGAGTGGTAAAGGCGTTCAAATGTAAATCTTCAACTATAATCACTTAAATTAGGTAGATATATAGTTGTTAGACGGTCACCAGACTCTAGCACCTGAGTCATTCGGTAAATATCATGATTATGAATGGAAAGAACACATTAATCTGCGTTGAAAATCCACTGGCTGGATAAGAGAATATAGAAAAGAAATAGTGGTGATACTGCTGTTGGCGTGTTCTTCTCATACGGGGAGGAAAGAAATTCCTGATCTACAACAACAGGTATTCACAGGTAGTCTCCTTTCCTGATACTAACCCGGCCCAACGCTGTTTAGCTTCCAAGATCGGACGAGATCGGGCGATGGCAGCGTGGTATGATAGTAGAGAATAGTATGATCAGTACGCCAATGAGAGTGCACCTATATACGAAAAAAAGTATCAGTGGGAAAAGATAGAGAGAAGCTGGATAGAGAAGAATGAAAAAAGAGAGAGATAAGTGAGATTAGGTGGATCTGCTTTCCACGTTAGGCACGGTCAACAGCACCCACTTTCGTGGCTCTGTGCTCCGTGAATCGAGGATGAGAGTCCACGAGACAGATAAGGCAAAGAATTTAGTTCAAAATTGATATGTCTCAATGATTAGAGAGAACATGCAATAGAATAATACAAAAAATATATTGTGCGTATATATATATATATATATATATATTAATACTCTGTGGTTGCAATCAGACTCACCTAGTGATATCCTCAGTGAGCACATATAATGGACAATAGAACTAAGTACTGTCTTTGAAGATCCCAAAGGGAGATGTAAATTGTCACAAAGTGCAATGGTATCGCAAGAAAAAATATAGAAAATAGATAAACATTGGTGTGTATATGATATACACATGCAGGACTTCTTGACAATACTAGGACAGTGTTAGCAAGGGGAAAATGAAAAGATGATATCTGTCAGATGCCATAAGATATGCTGGCCACTGTTAGAGTTGTAGCCCATATAAGAAAGCAGGATTCACATGCAAAATAGAATACTCAAATATCAAATATGCTGCCTGTATGTGATAGTACTGCCTGTGTCCCACAGAGCAATGAAGGCTAACGATACCCCAACCAGTGAGCAGAAGGATAAGTCAATGCCTCGTCAGGTGCAAGGAGCTGGCGCCGTGCGATCACTCCATGTGCGGACCCCCGTATGGAAGACGCGTTTCGCCCGCTAGGGCTTGTTCACTTCCGGGTTCGGAGGTAAGGGCAGGGGGATGGAGATTAAAAGCAGTGGTATTGGTGCGTCAGACCAATGGTGGGCGTGGCGGGCGGAGACGCTACATGAATAGTCCCGCCTGTCGTCACTATGGAGAAAGTACGATGTTTACGCATGCCTGTTGGTGAGTAACGGAGCTAGGCGCGCCATGTTGGAAAAGTGATAAAATTGGTAGAAGTATGGGTATGTAAGGGAACCATTTTAAGTAAGGAAAGGAGTATTATCAGTATGCAGAGGTATGGGCAAAGGAAAGTGCCGCTTGGAAAGAACAGTTAGAACCAAAGGGATTCATACAAACATTGAGTACGATGTTTGCGCATGACTGTTGGTGAATAACGGAGCTAGGCGCACCATGTTGGAAAAGGGGATAAAATTGGTAAAAGTATGGGTATGTAAGGGAACCATTTGCAGAGGTATGGGCAAACGAAAGTGTCGCTTGAAAAAAACGTTAGAACCAACGGGATATTATTACAAACATTTTTGAAGAGACGAGTACTAGGATTAATGGAATGGTATTGAAATAATTAAATAACAGTAGGGGTATAAAAAACTGAACCAAAAGAATAATAATAGTATTGTGAAATTAAAAGAAATAAAATAAATATAAGGATGAGATTAAAATGAACGAGAAGGAAAGAAATTAAATAAATATAAAGATAAGAATAAGATAAAATAATAAAATGGATAAAACTAAAGGAAACAAGGACAAAATGAATTAGGAAAGGAATTATATGAATGAGGGAATAATTATCTGAATGGCGATTAGAATATAGAGACACCCTGGGTAATGTGAGGCTGGCAGCAGTGCTGGTCCAGCGGTACTCACGTAGTGGCTCGACATATAACGCTTGCATGCCAGTTAGGAAGGGGATGTGGGTGTGTATGGAAGGTTGTGCGAAACCCTAGAGGCTATGTTGAATGGGAGATAGGGTGAAGTAGGTTGTGATGGGGTGTGGGCAAACAAATATGCCCAGTATTGGGGTATTAGGGATGACACAGCTGGGAGCAGATGCTGGTCATGTGGGGGGGGGGGGGGGGGGAATTATATATTATATTAAATTAAAATAAAATAAAGATAAAACAGAGTCAGGGGCTGGTGGGAATGGCAAAAAAACCTGGTTGGGAAAAAATGTGACTGTGACTATATGAGTTGGTGATAAATAAAGTGAGCCTTGCATAAGTAGCTGGGGTGAGGTAAGTGAAGGTATTGGAATTATAACAAGGTATGACCTGAGGAAGAGGTGTGAAGGCGTGCAGGAGATAGTATGTTAAAGGAAAAAATCTAAATAATGTGTGTTGTGAGTGAAAATGAAAAATACAGAAATATTGAGAGATGTCCTGGATGCGGTATGGAATATGTGTTCAATGTGGATAGGAATGGATTGAGAAAAGAGGGATAGTGCCTGGAGGTATATATTGGCCGTATGGGCCAAATGAAGGTACTGGAGAGTGAAAATGGTGCCTGTTATTGCAGAAGTGAATGATGAGTGAAATGATTAGGGGCAAGGGACCAGGGAGATGACCTGTGGTGAAGGAAGGGGCGTGAGGAGGAAGGTGATGGGGAAAAGGGATGGAATGGGGTGGGCATGAAGACTTAGGGATGTAGGTGGGAAGAGATGGGGGGGGGGAAAGGGAATGGAAGAGGAGGGTTTTTTTTTTTTTTTGGGGGGGGGGTTGGGGGTGATAAGGAGGGGGGGAAGGGTTTTTAGGGGGTGGTTGGTGAAAACAGGTTAGGGAAGGGAGAAAAGAAGGGAGAAGGGGAGGTAAAGGGGAGAATGAAGTATTTGTTGTTATATAGGTCTACAGGTGTATATCAAGGTAAAAGAAGCTGATGTTTCACAAAAACACTGAGTAATTAATATTTTCATTTAGACCAAAAGGTTTGAGAGTGTTGAGGCGAAAAATCCACTCGCTCTCTTTCTTGTAAAGTTCCTTGGTGATATCGCCTCCTCATATTCCCAAGTGAACACGGTCCAAGCCGAAGGCCTTAAATTCTTTAATGGATCCTTTATGGTAAGAGTGAAAGTGTCTGGCGACCGAGGTGAGCTGTTTCATGTGGGCTAGATCTTTTGGTGCGTTGCGAATGTTTCCCAAATGTTCCAAGACTCTTTCTTTAAATTTCCGTGTGGTCATGCCAATATATTTGAGATTGCATCCACAGGTTATGCAGTAAATTACTGCTTGGGTATTGCAGTTAAAAAAATGTTTTAGTGTTATAGTTTGCCCATATCTGTCAATGACAGTATTGGTTTGTTTTATCTGTGGGCATGATTTGCATTGGCCACACGGGAAGGAGCCATAAATGGAGGATTTTTTGGGGATGGATGCAACAAAATGACTGCGCACCAAATGGTCTTTTATATTCTTACATCGGCGCCAGCTCATCTGTAATGGGGAATCCAAAAGCGGAGATAGATCTGGATCCAACTGCAAGATGGGAAGATGTTTGGTAATAGCATTTTTTAATATCCTCCATTCAGGGCAAAAAGTCCCTATGAATCTTAAGATGTTATCTGGTTTGGTATCCTCCTTCTTCTTCCCAAAACTTAAACTCTCCCTCTTGATTACCGTCGTGGCTGCGTATGCTCGTTTTAGTGAACGTTTGCTATAGCCTCTGGCTAAGAGGCGACTGGTAAATTCTCTGCTCTTAGTTTTGAAAACTTGATCTTCCGAGCAGTTACGTCTAAGCCTGAGGTACTCCCCTTTTGGGATATTCTCAATGGTTGGTGGAAAGTGTGAGCTGGTTTGAAAGAGGAGACTGTTGGTTGCAGTCTCCACTTGATATAATTTGGTTTCTAGGAACCCTGTGTCAGATTTGTAAATATTGAGATCGAGAAAAGGGACCATCTCTGAGCTGATAGTGTGAGTCAATGTGATATTGAGATCATTGGTGTTAAGGGTTTTGATAAAGTCCATGAGGAGACCACGATCTCCATCCCAAATGATGAAAATGTCATCAATATACCTTAGCCACATTGACACATGTGTGGTATATTTCTCATTGTTGGTATTGAAAACATAGAGGTGCTCCCACCACCCCAAAAAAAGATTTGCGTAGGTGGGTGTGCAGGCAGCACCCATAGCTGTTCCCCTCACTTGAAGAAATAATCTTGAAAAACAAAATAGTTGTTGGAGAGGACAAAGTGAAGTAATTTAAGAAGAAAATTCGAACAGTCCTTTTCTCCTCCTTGATCCAAGTAGTATTTGACAGCTGTGAGACCATGATGATGATGGATACTTGTGTAAAGTGCTTTCACATCCAGAGTCACTAGGAGAAAGTTATTCTCAAAGTGTATATCATGGATTTTGCGTAATAAATCCGAAGTGTCTTGCAAGTAGGAGGGTAAGTCCAAAACAAATTCTCGTAGATGTAGGTCCAGAAATCGGCTGGAGTGTTCCAGGAGCCCGCCATTACCTGACATAATTGGTCTGCCAGGGGGCTGGTGGGCATTTTTATGTATCTTAGGCAAAAGATAGAAGGTCAGTGTTTTTGGATTCTGGACAGTAAGATATTGATGTTCTTGCTTTGTAATAGTACATGGGGTAGCAGCCTCTTGTAATAAGGTATTGTAAGTATGCAGGAATCTGGAGGTAGGATCACTGAGAAGTTTCTTGTAACACGAAGTGTTGTGTAGTTGTCGGTGAGCTTCGGTAATGTACATTTCACGGGGCCAAAGTACAATATTACCCCCTTTATCTGAAGGTTTTATAATTATATCATGCCAGGTTCCCATTTCTTGTAGGGCTTTTCTTTCTTTGAATTTGAGATTTTTAGAAGAGTGGTGAAGACCATTTCTGGTCTGAACATAGATATCGTCAAATTCTTTAGACACCCGGTTCAGAAAGACCCTCACCTCTGGGCTGGTGTTAGCAGGTGGAAAAAAGGAGGATTTGGGTTTGCATCTTTGTCTGTTGGTGTTAGTACTGTCCATATTGGACTCCATTTGAAGCTCTTCTAATTCCTGGATGGCATGGAGGTCATCAGTGGTCAATTCCGAACTACACGGATGATCCATCTATCTGTGTTGTTGCCTAGCAAAAAATTTTTTGAGAAGAAGTTTTCTTCCAAAGAGCCTCAGGTCCTTTTCCCAGGAAAATCTGTTGAAGGATCTGGATGGTGAAAAAGAAAGTCCTTTAGCAAGTACTTCCATATGGTCTCTAACAGTGGCCAGCATATCTTATGGCATCTGACAGATATCATCTTTTCATTTTCCCCTTGCTAACACTGTCCTAGTATTGTCAAGAAGTCCTGCATGTGTATATCATATACACACCAATGTTTATCTATTTTCTATATTTTTTCTTGCGATACCATTGCACTTTGTGACAATTTACATCTCCCTTTGGGATCTTCAAAGACAGTACTTAGTTCTATTGTCCATTATATGTGCTCACTGAGGATATCACTATGTGAGTCTGATTGCAACCACAGAGTATTAATATATATATATATATATATATATATATAAATACACACAATATTTTTTTTTGTATTATTCTGTTGCATGTTCTCTCTAATCATTGAGACATATCAATTTTGAACTAAATTCTTTGCCTTATCTGTCTCGTGGACTCTCATCCTCGATTCACGGAGCACAGAGCCACGAAAGTGGGTGCTGTTGACAGTGCCTAACGTGGAAAGCAGATCCACCTAATCTCACTTATCTCTCTCTTTTTTCATTCTTCTCTATCCAGCTTCTCTCTATCATTTCCCACTGATACTTTTTTTCGTATATAGGTGCACTCTCATTGGCGTACTGATCATACTATTCTCTACTATCATACCACGCTGCCATCGCCCGATCTCGTCCGATCTTGGAAGCTAAACAGAGTTGGGCCGGGTTGGTATCAGGAAAGGAGACTACCTGTGAATACCTGGTGTTGTAGATCAGGAATTTCTTTCCTCCCTGTATGAGAAGAACACGCCAACAGCAGTATCACCACTATTTCTTTTCTATATTCTCTTATCCAGCCAGTGGATTTTCAACGCAGATTAATGTGTTCTTTCCATTCATAATCATGATATTTACCGAATGACTCAGGTGCTAGAGTCTGGTGACCGTCTAACAACTATATATCTACCTAATTTAAGTGATTATAGTTGAAGATTTACATTTGAACGCCTTTACCACTCCTCGGTCCTGTTAATACAGTTATCTGTACTGGTCAGGGGAATAGGTGGTATGACAATTTCGTGTCTACAAACCTTTCCAATCATTCTCTATATGAAGAGACCAGAACATTTTAACATTTTTCTTTATTTTTTTGATCATTTAGATGGGTAAAATGTGTTTTCATTATTACTAATAAAAGTTATGTTTTAACATTCTTTGTTATCTCTCATACATCATAGGAATTTTCTTTCCTGCTTAGAGTGCGCCCACACAAGAGCCTTCTTTTTCTCCCTTGTTAGCATATACTGGGATGTAGGCCCAAAAGATGAGGGAGACTGGGCTTGCTGTGCATACCATGTTTTTGGACCAAATGAGGTGTGAGAAGGCGATTGTAGGTCAGAATCAGTGTTTGTAAATTGTGGTGTAGAGGTCATTTTGGAAACAAGCTGACCTAGGAAATCACGGTTTTCGCTACTGATCTTATCCTGCATAGCTACCATTTGCATTAGCAAATTCCTCTGCAGTTCACGTTCATTGTCCATAAATTTTTGCAATCTAGCATCCTCTTGACTCTGCCAATCTGAATTCATCTCGCGTAGTTGCTCGCACAGGATATTTATCATGGCTTTTGTAGCTACCTCTATTTTGGTCTTCTTTTTCTTAAGAGCCAGGGCTGTGTAAACTGTAAAACAAAACAGAAATTATTTGGCCCATGTTAAAGGTAACAATGGGATATGGCACAGAAGTGTAAATTGGAGAAATAGATTTATAAAAAATATTAATACATCTGTGCCTGCGGTTACCATATGCTAGCACAATTTGAACGCAGCAACAGGTACAGTTTAATAATAACACCCTATTACGCCACATAATATCATAGTCATTACTGTTAGTATACTACATAAAACTATTATCATGTACTATATGTTAAATATGTCTCTGACAATGGTAATACAGGAAACTTACTGTTTGAACGCATAGTTGTGCATATTAGGGGGTGCACGACTGGAGTGGCTAGTGGGCTAGTATATATATATATATATATATATATATAAAACAGCGCAGGGCGGGTGGGGAGGGAGGGAGGGCACGCGGTGTGATGTCAGCACGCCACATCGCAAGGCGGTCGGAGCATGACAATGGCATACCTCCCAACATGACCCTCTCCAGGAGGGACAGAATTCTCTGCTCCTGGACTTCCCTCTTAATGTGTGATTGCCATCACTTGTGCTGAAACACCTTCCTTATCCATTAACCTGTTCAACACAGGTGCCTGCAATCATTCATTAAGAGGGAAGTCCAGAAGCAGAGCATTGTGTCCCTCCTGGAGAGGGTCATGTTGGGAGTTATGCAATTGGTGAGCTGTGCAACAAGCCGCAAGAGCCGACCCTAAGCAATTTCATGCCCTAGGCAAGCGTTTTGTTGGTGCCTCCTAGTAGACAATCCCACCACCAAGCTTTTTACTTGTACAGACACCAAAAATAACACACTGGTTTATGGTATGTATATATATATATATATATATATATATATATCATACTTGCCTACCTGACCTTCTCCATGAGGGAGAAAATGCTCTGTTCCTGGACTTTCCTGGTAATGTATGATTGCCATCACCTTTCTCATCAATTAACTAGCTCACCACAGGTGATGGCAATCATACATTACCAGGAAAGTCCAGGAACAGAGCATTTTCTCCCTCATGGAGAGGGTCAGGTAGGCAAGTATGATCTATATATAAACATACATACACACTGTATAAAACAATATAATTTCCAAAGGGTTGGCACACACATAAGCGTAGCAACTTGGCCCGGTGCCAGCACAGCGTAGTACTAGTAGATCCTCCCAGGATGCGGCACTCGGACCACGAAGATAATGAATAAACAGCGCAAGCCTTGTTACATCAATGTTTCAGTTTTTATAGACTGTTTTCAAGATAAAGATAAACAACAATAACTCGCCTTAATATACCCCCACCATCAACATGTGAACCTCAGAAGCCGCACTGACCGGCATCGGCATCTTCCGATGACATCATCCCGACATCATACATACACACATAGTACACACATATATATCAGGATTTTTTAAATCCCAATACCGGGTATCGGGATTGAAAAAAATCTCAATCCGGGATCCCGGGATTGACCAGTCCACCTTCAATTTATGTGTGTGAGAGAGAGGGTCATGGGGGTTTCAAGTAAAAAAATAAATAAATAAATAAATAAATAAATAAATAACCTACTCACTAATGAGTAGAGGGGTCCCCAAGGTCCAGAGGTAGCGTCAGGCAGTGAGAGTCCCTCACTGCACAGCTCAGCGCTGCCTGCGGAGGTGAGGCTGCCTGGCTTCAGAAGGCAGCACCTGAGCCGGGTGCTCAGAGCTGCTCGGGAACTCAGGAGAGAAGCTGCCGGGGGAAGTGAAGTAGGGAATTGTGCATACGCAGTGTAATCCCGTGAATCCTGGGATTGGAAGCGCCAATCCCAGGATTCAAACCCTGGTGTTTTTGGGCCTGGAGCCCAAAGATCCCAATCCCGATCTCGGGATTGGCCGCCCTGTTCACAACCGGCCTTGCTGCCCTCCAGTAGAAACAATAGATGCTAAGTGGATGGCGGCACTCACAGGACTTTAAAGCATGAGTTGTCAACGTTTAAATTTATTCAGTGCATTTTCATCCGGACATAATGAAAATTATTGTCCTGAAAAATTATTGTCCTGATGAAAATGTATTGAATAAATTTAAATGTTGACAACTCAGCAGAGGAACATACCATGCTTTAAAGTCCTGTGAGTGCCGCCACCCACTTAGCATCTATATATAAACATATATATATGTTTAAGTATATATATATATATATATATATACGTAAACATATATAAATCCTGAGTGTGTATATATATATATATATATATATATATATATACACACAGATACTTTTGAATACAAGTAAATTGTCTTACTTTTATCAAAAATAGACGTCATCGTAGCACTGGTCCGCCCCTGCATTTTGTGGTGGAGGGTAGCAGCAGGTCCAGGCTCAGTGGTGACGTAGTGCCCGGAGTCTCACTGACTCCGCAAAGCACCATGGGTTGGAGGAGCTGCTGCCATATTTCTTAGGGGCATCCATCTGATGCTAGCATACATACGCTGACTACAGTGCCCCACCAGCAGTCACAGTGCCGGCGCCGCAGCCTGCAGTGCACCCGTTCTGGCTCTGCTCAGATGTGCGATTGCAGAGCCGCTGGCGGCGCCACATCTACACATTGGCAGCACAATGGATCGCAGGCATGAGATGTTCGTGGGTGCCTGACATTAGGGGGTACCTGTGCGCACCAGGCACCCCCCGTGCACACGCCTATGTTTGAACGTAGGGTAGGCTTGTCTCCCTGGGTCTGTGGTAGGGAATCATCCCCCTTGCTCTGCAACGATGCTGTCACATCTGTGGCCTTGTTTGGATTGATGATGATGGTGACATCCGAATCACCGTCTGGATCATCATCAAATAGGCTCTGCGATGATGCCGGGCTCTGCTGGCTGCACTCTGGAGACAATGGAGTCGCGGCTGATGGTACAGCAGACAGCGTGCCAGCATCACTAGATGAAGATAGGGCAACAGGATTGCTAAGTGATGTATGGCCAAACACGGTACTGCACAGTTCATATAAGTGCCACTCCATCCTTCCCATACCACTGCGATTTCGATTGTGGTCATGGACCTTGGTATATTGTTTCTTAAGGGACTTTAGTTTGTTAAGAACTTGCTGTTGTGTCTTCACTATACCTCTGCTGGACAGGATCTTTGCAATGTTGCCATAGATCATGGCATCCTTAACAGTGCCTGTTATTTATGATTTTATTTCCTTCTCACCCCTCACATGTAGTAGCTCCTGGATCTCCTCCTCCTTCCAGTGAGACATTATGAACAAAATGGCAGTCTCTTCACTGGCACCCTCTGGCACACTTCTGCAGACTTCTCTGCACAGCTCTGTGTTCCTCTGGCACACATACATGCACAGCTCTGTGTACCTTCTGCACTCTGGCACTGCCACACTTCACAGTAAAGCTCTCTGCTTCCTCCCATGCATCTGTGGCGTCTATTCCTTTCCGGCTGCCGCTGATGAGGTCATCATCAGACATCAGGTGGCCCTTCCTGACCAATAAAAACCTTTTTCATGCAACCAGAGAGCAAATTTCCGGGTCGCGCCTTACATACTTAACCCGGGAAGAAAGACCCGGTAAAATCCCAGGTCAATTGCAGGGTTGGCGACTCGGGAGCACGTTCCTGGGTTGGTGACTTTCAGACATAAGTTCCTTAGTTGATGTGTGTTCATGTGCAAAATCCCGGCAAGTTAGAGCATGTCTGAAAGGGGTATCAGTGTGTTTTCTAGTCTAAAATAAAAACTTGCTCACAATAATACCAAAAAAAGGTAACAGAGAAAGTGCTGAAAATGTTGATGGCAGCTCACCTCAACATTGTGCTGCATATTTGGAAATCATGAAACCATTTGTATAATATAACCTTATAAAGAAAAATGCATTCCTTAAATCTGGATGCTTATCATAAACACTGTAACTGTTGGAAAGTAGCTCATAGTACTTGTCAGATCATCATCTGTGCAAATCGGAAGTTTCTTTGTAAAAAGTAACAAAATTTCATACAAGTTTAGCAGTTTGACTTTTACCCTGAATTTATACAATCAGTTAAATGTATTATAAAGGGGTGGTATTCATGTGACCGCCGGTCAGCTGACCAACAGTCACATGACCTCCTCCACCAGCCCGACGGGTCACTGTCCCGATGGTCGGCATGCCGACCAACAGGGACTATTTCCACTTGTGGGTGTCCACGACACCCATAGAGTGGGAATAGAACCCGTGGCGACCGCAGGTCGCCACCGAGCCCGCAGCAAGGGGCTTGCTGCACTCGCCCCTCCCCGCCGGGATCCCGGCGTCGGTAAGCTGACCGGCGGTCAGGAGACCGCCGGTCAGCCGTACTACACCCTTATAAAGTATCATAGATTTATTTCAGTGTATACAACCATGTTATATATTTACCCTACAGCACATACACTACGTAACATTTTTGTTTGTACCTTTATTATTTAGTCCCCCCCCCCTCCTCCCCTACCAGCTGTCATTTGGTTTATTGACTATAGTCCTAAACTTCCTATTCCCTCTATTATACATGCAGCGCCTACTAAACGCCATCAGTATTTTTTTTTTTATAAAGTAGTAAAACACCACAATCAGCTGAATATAAAGACAAGAGTCACTAAAAATAGGATTTTAATACCTACCGGTAAATCCTTTTCTCTTAGTCCGTAGAGGATGCTGGGGACAGTTCAAGAACCATGGGGTATAGACGGGATCCGCAGGAGACATGGGCACTTTAAGACTTTAAAAGGGGTGTGAACTGGCTCCTCCCTCTATGCCCCTCCTCCAGACTCCAGTTATAGGAACAGTGCCCAGGGAGACGGACATTTAGAGGAAAAAGGATTTATTTTGATTTAAACTAAGGTGAGATACATACCAGCTCACACCTCAAGCATGCCGTACAACATGGCATTTAACCCAACGCATGCAACGGCATGAATAACGCTAGCAACAGGCTGACTATAAACGCAACACAACACGTGTGTAACCATAACCAATAGCTGCAGATACAGTACGCACTGGGACGGCCGCCCAGCATCCTCTACGGACTAAGAGGAAAGGATTTACCAGTAGGTATTAAAATCCTATTTTCTCCTACGTCCTAGAGGATGCTGGGGACACTTCAAGAACCATGGGGTTCATACCAAAGCTCAAGAACGGGCGGGAGAGTGCGGATGACTCTGCAGCACCGATTGACCAAACAAGAGGTCCTCCTTAGCCAGGGTATCAAACTTGTAAAACTTTGCAAAAGTGTTTGAACCCGACCAAGTAGCTGCTCGGCAAAGCTGTAATGCCGAGACCCCCCTGGTAGCCGCCAAGGATGAGCCCACTTTTCTGGTAGAATGGGCCTTCACCGATTTCGGTAACGGCAATCCAGCCGTAGAATGAGCTTGCTGAATCGTATTACAGATCCAGCGTGCAATAGTCTGCTTGGAAGCAGGAGCCCCACGTTAAGATCCCATGGTGCCACCGGGGGCACAAAGGGAGGTTGGATGTGCAGCACGCCTTTTACGAAAGTCTGAACTTCCGGAAGGGAGGCCAATTCTTTTAAAAAAAAAATTGACAAGGCCGAAATTTGTACTTTAATTGAGCCTAATTTTAAGCCCGCATCCACACCTGCTTGCAGAAAATGGAGAAAACAGCCCAGCTGAAATTCTTCCATAGGAGCCTTCTTGGATTCACACCAAGACACATATTTTCTCCAAATACGGTGATAATGTTTCGCCGTTACTTCTTTTCTAGCCTGAAGAAGAGTGGGAATGACTTCACTGGGAATACCCTTTTCGGCTAGGATCCGGCGTTCAACCTCCAAGCCGTCAAACGAAGCCGCGGTAAGTCTTGGTACATGCATGGCCCCTGCTGTAACAGATCCTCTCGTAGAGGAAGAGGCCAGGGATCTCCTACGAGCAATTCCTATAGATCTGGATACCAGGCCCTCCTTGGCCAGTCTGGAACAATGAGGACTGCATGAACCCTTGGTCTTCTTATGATCCTTATCTCTTTTGGAATGAGTGGAATCGGAGGGAACACACACATATACCGACTGAAACACCCACGGTGTCACTAGGGTGTCCACCGCTATTGCTTGAGGGTCCCTCGACCTGGAACAATATCTCTGAAGTTTCTTGTTGAGGCGAGACGCCATCATGTCTATTTGAGGAATTCCCCAACGACTTGTCACTTCTGCAAAGACCTCTCGATGAAGACCCCACTCTCCTGGATGGAGATCGTGTCTGCTGAGGAAGTCTGCTTCCCAGTTGTCCACACCTGAAAACTTTTGTGGCCTCTGCCATTGCCGCTCTGCTCTTCGTTCCGCCATGGCGGTTTATGTATGCCACTGCTGTTATGTTGTCCGACTGAATCAGGATGGGCAGATCGCGAAGAAGATGTTCCGCTTGTAGAAGGCCGTTGTAAATGGCCCTTAATTCCAGAATGTTTATGTGTAGACAAGTTTCCTGGCTTGACCATTTTCCCTGGAAATTTCCCCCCTGTGTGACTGCACCCCAGCCTCGGAGGTTCGTATCCGTGGTCACCAGGATCAAGTCTTGGATCCCGAACCTGCATCCCTCTAGGAGGTGAGAGCTGTGCATCCACCACAGGAGTGACATTCTGGTCTTGGAAGACAGGATTATCTGTCGGTGCATGTGCAGATGGGACCCGGACCACTTGTCCAACAGGTCCCACTGAAACACTCTGGCATGGAATCTGCCAAACTGAATGGCCTCGTAGGCCGCCACCATCTTCCCCAGCAACCGAGTGCATTGATGAAACGACACTCTTGCTGGTTTCAGAATCTGTTTGACCAGGTTCTGAATTTCTAGAGCCTTTTCAACTGGAAGAAAAACTCTCCGTAATTCTGTGTCCAGAATCATACCCAAGAACGACAGACGTGTCGTCGGAATCAACTGCGATTTTGGTAAGTTTAGGAGCCAACCATGTTGTTGCAGAATTGTCAGGGAGAGCGTAATGTTCTGCAGTAATTGTTCCTTGGACCTCGCTTTTATCAGGAGATCGTCCAAGTACGGGATACTTGTGACTCCTTGCTTGCGCAGGAAAATCATAATTTCCGCTATTACTTTGGTGAAAATTCTCGGAGCCGTGGACAGACCAAACGGCAACGTCTGAAACTGATAATGGCAATCCTGCACTGCAAACCTCAGGTAAGCCTGATGTGGAGGAAAAATGGGAACATGCAAGTAGGCATCCTTTATGTCTACCGACACCATAAAATCACCCTCCTCCAGACTGGATATCACTGCCCGGAGAGATTCCATCTTGAATTTGAATTTCCGTAGGTAGAAATTGAGGGATTTGAGGATCAGGATCGGTCTGACTGAGCCGTCTGGCTTCGGGACCACGAACAGGCTCGAATAAAAGCCTTCTCCCTGTTGCGACAAAGGAACCCTGACAATGACTTGATTTTGACACAATTTCCGTATTGCTTCGCATACCACCTCCCTGTCTGGAGGAGAAGCTGGTAAGGCCGATTTTAAAAATCGGTGAGGGGGAACGTCTTGAAACTCCAGTCTGTACCCCTGGGACACTATTTCCAAAACCCATGGGACGTGCCCCAACCAGTGCAGACTCCTGCAGAGGAGCCCCAGCGTCATGCGGTGGATTTGGCAGAAGCCGGAGAGGACTTCTGCTCTTGGGAACCTGCCACAGCCGGTGACCTCTTTCCCTTTCCTCTAGAAGCAAGGAAGGAAGACCCTCGTCCTTTTTTGTATTTATTGGGCCGAAAGGACTGCATCTGATAGTGGTGCGTTTTCTTTTGTTGTGCAGGAACGTAAGGTAAAAATGATGACTTACCCGCGGTAGCCGTAGATACCAGGTCAGCGAGGCCGTCACCAAACAAGACACCACCTTTATACGGCAGAGACTCCATCGCCTTCTTAAAGTCAGCATCAGCATTCCATTGATGAATCCACAATGCTCTCCTAGCTGAGACTGCCATGGCATTGGCCCTTGATCCCAAAAGTCCAATATCCCTCGCAGCTTCCTTTAGGTAGGCTGCAGCGTCCCTGATATAACCCAGCGTTAAAAGAATGCTATCCCTATCCAGGGTATCTATCTCAGATGACAAGTTATCTGCCCATTTTTCAATAGCGCTACTCACCCACGCCGATGCAACGGCAGGTCTGAGCAACGTACCCGTAGTGACATAAATGGATTTCAATGTATTTTCCTGCTTACGATCCGCAGGTTCCTTTAGGGCTGCCGTGTCAGGGGATGGAAGCGCTACCTTTTTGGACAGCCGTGATAGGGCTTTGTCCACAGTGGGGGGTGACTCCCACTTTTCCCTATCCCCAGAGGGAAACAGATATGCCACCGGAATTCTCTTGGGAATCTGAAACTTCTTGTCAGGATTTTCCCAAACCTTTTCAAAAAGAGCGTTCAGTTAATGAGAGGGAGGAAACGTTACCTCAGGTTTCTTTCCTTTATACATACAGACCCTTGTATCAGGAACAGGAGGGTCCTCTGTGATATGTAACACATCTTTTATCGCCACAATCATGTACTGAATGCTTTTAGCCAGTTTTGGATTTAATCTGGCGTCACTATAGTCGACACTGGAGTCAGAGTACGTGTCGGTATCCGTATCTGCTAACTGGGTAAATGAACGCTTTTGTGACCCCGAGGGGTTCTGAACTTGTGACAACACATCCTCCACTGATTTTTTCCATGCCTGGCTCTGAGACTCAGATTTATCTAATCTCTTATTTAACAAAGCCACATTCGCATTCAAAGCACTCAAAACATTTACCCAATCAGGAGTCGGCGGTGCCGACAGGGTCACTCCCGCAGCCGTTTCTTTCCCTAATCCAGTCTCCTCCTGGGAAGAGCACTCAGCGTCAGACATGCCGACACATGTGTACCGACACCCACAAACACACTGGGCATATAGGGGACAGACCCACAGTAAAGCCTGTCAGAGAAACACAGAGGGAGTTTGCCAGCTCACAACCCAGCGCTTATCCCGGTTCTGAAATCCCTTATATAAAGCCTCAGACCCGTTAGCGCTTTTCTAATTACATATACAGCACCAAAATAACTGTGCCCCCCCCCCCCCCCCCCGTTTGGCACCGTTACTTGTACAGCAGTGTAGAGGAAGGACCAGCGTCTCTGCAGCTCTGTGAAGAGAAAATGGCGCTGATGTGAGCTGTGAGGGCTAAGCCCTGCCCCCTTAATTGCGCGCTTCAGCCCCGCTATTTTTTTAAAATATTTATACTGGCGGGGGTTCGGATTTAGGCACTTAAAAACCACATTGCCAGTCCACATTGAGGATTTTTATGCTGCCCAGGGAGCCCTTCCCCCGCGCCCTGCACCCTGTAGTGCCGTCTGTGCGTGGGAGCATGGCGTGCAGCGCGGGCGCTGTGCGGTACCTCAAAGCCGTCACTGAAGTCTTCAGATCTTCTTCTACTCACCCGTCTTCTGACTTCTGGCTCTGTAAGGGGGGTGACGGCGGGCTCTGGGTACGAGCATCTAGGCTTACCTAGAGTTCAGACCCTCAGGAGCTAATGGTGTCCTGTTGCCAAAGAAGCAGAGCCTTGAAACTCACAGAAGTAGGTCTGCTTCTCTCCCCCAAGTCCCACGAAGCAGGGAGACTGTTGCCAGGGGATCAGTATGTAATCCCGCTGGACGGGATCCCGGCGGTCAAAATACCGACGCTGGAATCCCGACCACACAATCCCGACAGGGGTGGCGAGCGGAAAGCAGCCCCTTGCGGGCTCGCTTCGTTCGCCATGCTGCGGGCACGGTGCTTCGCTACGCTCGGACACCCACGGAGGGAGAATATGTTGGGATTGTGGCGGTCGGGATTGTGGCGGTTGGGATTCCGGCATTGGTATTTCGACCGCCGGGATCCCGTCCAGCGGGATGTTGACCGCATCCCGTTGCCAGCAGTTCTCCCTGAAAATAATAAACCTAACAAAAGTCTTTTTCAGAGAAACTCAGGAGAGCTCCTCAGAGTGCATCCAGTCTCACTGGGCAAATAATCTAACTGGAGTCTGGAGGAGGGGCATAGAGGGAGGAGCCAGTTCACACCCCTTTTAAAGTCTTGAAGTGCCCATGTCTCCTGCGGATCCTGTCTATACCCCATGGTTCTTGAAGTGTCCCCAGCATCCTCAAGGAGAAATAATCTTGTCATTGTTGTAATAGCTGAATGTAAAAAGAACATCTCTGAATGCACATGATATCTAAAATGTAACTAGATAGGCTACAGCAGGGTTGATCTCCTGTAAGCTCACTAGGCAGCTGAAAATAGTAAACGCATTGCCTGGTCTGACAAATCTCAATTTCTGCAGTGACAGAGATGGTAGGTTCAGAATTTGGTGTGACCAAACTGAATCTATGGATCCATACTGCCTTGTGTCAATGTTTAAAGCTGCTGTTGGTGCACACTTACCTACTTTGCTGCCCCCTCAGCGTTGTAGGTGCATGGGGGCGTGGCCGGCAGCAGGATGGGCGGTCCGGGGGCATGGCCGACAGAGGGAAGTGGACAGTCCGGGGGGGCATGGCATCAAGATTGCATCATCGTGGCTCCGCCCCCCGCTATCCAGTGCCGAGAAAAGAGGCGCTGTATAGCGGGGGCGGAGCTACGATGACGTGATTCAGTGCAAATCGCGTAATCGGACCCCCTCGGACCGCCCACTTGTTCTCTGCTGCGGCCAGCCGAGGAGGAGCTTCAGGGAAAGCGGGAGGCTTGCCCACCTTTCCAGGGGGCCGGGATGGTCACCCGATTTTCGGGAGGGTAGGCAAGTATGTGTTGGTAAAACGGTGTGAGGAATGTTTTCATGGCACACATTATACCAACAGTATAGTTTAAATGCCACAGTCAACCTGAGCATTGTTGCTGACCATGTGTATCCCTTGATGTCTACAGAGTATCCGCCATCTAATGGTTAATTCCTGGTGGATAACACACCAGCTCACAAACCAAATGTAATTTCAAGATGGTTCCACAAACATGACAGAGTTCAGTGTACTCCAGTGGCCTCCACCGTCACCAGATCTCTGGGATGTGGCGGGATGTGCAGCAACACAATATGCCAGAACATGGACCAGAACCCGAGGAGTGGATGCATGCCATGAAGACTGCTGGCTGTTCTGGGGAAAAAAGTGTACAGAGACTAGCCCCTGAGTGATGATACAGCACATCTTACATGTTTTTGTGCTGCACATGCTCCGGAAAAAAACATACATGAGTACAAGCAGTGCATCACCTTAACCACTTAACTGGCAAATTATGTTCCGAAAAAATCAGTCAGGTTTTTGTTATGAGTGAATTAGTTGTAGAATGTGTATTTATCCTTATTCAAAATGATTTGTTTAAAAAATATATATTTAAAAAAAATATTTGAACCCCCCCAACATCGGAACATCATGACCATCGGAACATTGCGGTTTTCATTTTGAAAGCTGGGACAGCCACCAGGTACACAGGGGGGGCTTGGAGTGGAAGGTTCATTTACACTTCCCCAGCGACTGCTATTGACTGCAGCCACTGGGTGGGGGGTCCTGCCATGCTGACCGATCAGCAGTGATCGGCAGCACAGCAAACACTGGGGGAGGGTGCAGGGAGGCAGAGTGATCTGCTGGTCCGTCTGAGAGCAGCAGCAGAGGGAAGTTTCTCTTCCCTGCAGCTGCAAACACTGTGTATCTGACTGGTCGCTTCCTGTGCGACCAGGTCAGATAAGACACTTACTGGTATGCAGAGGCGTAACTAAGGGGGAGTCGAGCAGGGCACGTGCCCTGGGCGTCATGGCAGCCCCAGCAGAAGGGGGTGCCACTGGCCAGGGCATCGTACCTGCTCCGCCTGCCACCGTTATTGTGCTGCTGCGCTGCCGCCCTCCCGACCGTTACCACTGCACCTGTTACCTCAGGGCGCAGCCACGGTCACCCCACCGGCGCCCGCCCCTTTCTCCCCACTCTGGCTCAGTGCGATCGCATACCCTCCAACATGACCCATTCCATTAGGTACAAAATGCTCTGTTCATTGGACTTTCTTCCAGTGGTGGCTCCAGAGATAAGTCTGCAGCACAGTCAAAAATTCAAATAGGGGAGCCACACCAACTGCTGCTCCAAACACTGCCAAACATCACTGGCCAGGACTCACTGAAAGTTGGTGTGGCTCCCCTGTTTGAATTTTGGACTGTGCTGCAGCCCCGCCTCTGTAATTTCCACTGGCAAGAAAAACCAGGAACAGAGCATTTTGTACCTAGTGGAATGGGTCATGTTGGAGGGTATGCAATCGGCGCTCTTCATCTCCTCCTGGCTGTGGGTTATCGGTGGTCGCTGTCTCTCCCCTTGCTGGTGATGACTGTCTGCTGCTGTTCCTGGGCCGGGGCACGGAAAGCGGTAACCGGGGGGAGCAGACCGTAGTCGCTGGCTCCCCCCTTGCTGGTGATGAATGGCCGCTGCTCCCCGCTGCTTGGCCACCCCTGCTCCTGACTTGCCGGCTCCCTGCTGAAGGTAAGGGGGGGTGAAACCAGGGCCGTCTTTTCGTATGAGCTCAATGGGCACTTGCCAAAGGGACCCAGGAGTATAAGGGCCCTAGGCTGAGGGTCCCCTCTTTCCAGGGGTACCAGGTTTTTGAAAATCGGCCCTGGGGAACCGGAGATATCCGACTTCAAAGCAATGGTCCCCATTCTGACCCTGTTAATTGCTCTTCCCAGCCAGATATCTCGGGCTCTGTTTGACTTAGAGTTGTTCTGAGGATATACTCCAAAAGCTGAGACTCTCCCCTTTTAGTGGACACTGGGAGCTTGTCTCTACTATGCCCAGAACCAGATATATCAGTCTTCCTGCAGCTGGTCCCTGCTCCAGCCCCACACGCCTGGTATGCAGTTTTATAATTTCGTTGGTGGATTGCTCTGGCTCCTGAACTCTGATCACCAAGTCCCCAGTACCTCCTGAAAGGTGGGACTCTCTAGTTTTATGTCTCATTGAAAGCTAAGAAATCTGTTTCCAGGAATTTGCGATATCTGCAGTCAAGCAAGCTGCCCTCCTTCCAGAAAATTATTAATATTAAGCCCACTACCCCTTCCCTGCGTATTAAACACCCCCTACCAGTGACATGTGGTGGGGTGAGGCAGAGCCTTTCCTGTCATACTTACGTTTAATCCAGAGTTTTGGCTGAATAAAATATATGAAAAATACTGATAATTTGTTTGAAATATCTTCTTTGTATTATTCTAATCATTTTTATAGCCCAAACTCTGGAGTAAACAGTCTATGGCAGGTGAGGCAGTGCCTCACCTGTGTATCCTTTCCACACATCTCTAATCAAAACTCACCAGATTTCCATGAGTTTATACTGCTGCACCTGCCCAGATGTACCCTATGGCTCATATATTGCATGTAACTCTGGCTCTGGTGCTAGACAGAGCCTCCTGAGCCATTTAGCTCATTGCATGTCCCTGCCCCCTACCGCCCTGGAAGTCAAGTACTGGGGCCCCTTCATTCAGCCCTATGTCCCACTTCTACAGTTTAGTGTTCTCCCTCCCGCCCCATCTCACTAGCAGGGGTTAAAGTGGGGGTGGGAACGAGGTGGAACTGAGTTCCACCACCTGCAATGGTAGTGGGAACTAGTTCCACCATCTCCATTCCCCTGCACAGTAATTCCAACAGAAAAACCCACCCCATCATCTGCGTCAATCGATGATACCAGCGGCACTAGTGTTGCTGATGAGCTGCAGCCACCTACTCCTTCCTCAGGTCCTGGTGCCTCAATGGTCTTCCTCCATGAGTTCCACCACCTCACCAGGACCACTTTAAGCCCTGCTCACTAGCCCACCACCTGTGCAGTAAAATAGTAATTAGCAGAAATTACTGCTCCAGGTCCTACATGCTGAGCGGAGAGCACCCCCACCCCTACTGCTGGAGGATGGGTAGGGGCCCCTGTGCATTGCTGTGCCCAGGGGCCTACACTGCTGTTAAGACAGCCCTGGGTAAAACAACGCAGACACACATAATACCAAACACACTCTCACTCTGAAGGGGAGAGGGGGACAGAGAGACACAGAATAAAGGGCAAGTCCGGATTAAGGCTTGTGGGGGCCCTGCCCTTCATGTTCCCAGTGTAACGTGAAACAGGTGGCGTGTCATGTTGGCTCGCCCCATTTTGAGTAACCACGCCCCTTCTGGTATGTGACCACACACAGTTTCTTTATAGGCATTTTTTTGTGTAGGGGGGATGCCATACCTAATCTTGCCCTGGGCTCCAAAAACCCTAGTTATGCCTCTGCTGGTATGGTTCCATCTGATGCCAGGCAAGTGGATGAGAGGCAGAACTGGGCTGTAAGTGTGTTCTCATGTAGGTAAAAGTCAGTGAGGCTGTGATGACAGAGTTGCATACTTTGCAGAGTTGTATAGAAGCATTTTATCTGCATGCTTTCAGACATCATTTGCACCTAATATATGACTGGTACAAGTGCGCAATGACGAAGATAGTGGATGTCAAACATACAGGTAGCCCATTTGCAAAGATGTGCACAACTGTGTATTTAAATGCAGTTATCGTCAACTTTTATTCAACTCAGCCCCTGACTGTTCTGTGTATCATGTGGATCTCTGGAATAGCATGTTACCAGGCATAGGGGCTAATTCAGGTTTGATCGCAATAAGCAATCCAACCGCAATTTACGAGAAGATGAGGGCGCATGCGCAGCGCCCGTATTTTCTGTGGGGTGACCGCAGAAAATGCGTTTTCCTCTGCCTGTCAATCAGGCAGAAGTGGTCGCAGGGTGGGGAGGGCAACACTCCATTTCCAGGGAGGAGACAGAGCATTGCAGGAGCGGGCAAACGGGGAGCGGTGCGGACAGGGACATGATCACAGCGGCTGCGTGACATCACACGCAGCCGCCGCGATGGGTAGGATGGTGCCGGCAGGAGGCATAAATAATTTTTACAGTGAAGCAGAAATTGCGAGGCGACCATAATTTCTGCTTCATCAAGGGGGAGGCTCCGGTCAGCATGATGGGCAGCCCCCAGCATGCGATCCAAAGGATTGCAAATGCTGCCGATTAGCAGAATTTGCTATCCTTACTCAATTAGCCCCATAACCCAGTTAGGTCGCACGTATGTAGGATGTTTGGGACAATTCACATACCATATTATTTTTAAAACAACTTTCAGGCACTAATGATGAAGATATGCAATTAATGTAGCAGAGATATTTAGCAGTTTTGGGCAGGATTGGGGAATAGCAGTGCACACTCACTACCTCCTCTTTAATTAGTCCCAGCAGGGAAATCTTTACATACTGGGACTGAACACTTAATCACATTGCGGGTAGTGTATATACCGTAGAAATCTACCTCCCATGACTGGCGCAACAGGATAATTCCAGAGAATATGATAACAGGACATTTGGGACAAAGCCACATCTCCCCTCCTAAGATGAGCCAGATAGATGTCACTTATGATCCATGAATATGTAGTGGTGTTACTCTTGCTCAAATAAGGAGAGAACACAAAGGAACAGATCAAGTATCTTCACTGGGGGGTGTAGTATGGTATGCCGGCGGCCGGGCTCCCGGCGACCAGCATACCGTGGTGAGCGCAAATGAGCCCCTTGTGGGCTTGCTGCGCTCGCCACGCTGCGGGCACGGTGGCGCGTTATTCTCCCTCCAGGGGGGTCGTGGACCCCTACGAGGGAGAAAGTGCCGGTATACTGTGCGCCGGGATCCCGACAGTCGGCATACTGAAGACCACCCCTCACTGGGAACAGGCTTATTGTACTACGCAAGTACATGTTTCTACCTTGCTCTGACATAAAATGGCGTATAAATTATCAAATAATTTCTTAGTATGGCTTTTATGAATATAATCTGGAACTGGACATTCCTGTGTTTCTAGAAGACTTGGGTCTAACACGGAGACTGACTGTGTCCTGGTTCTGTTTGATTGTTTTGTCTGGGCGGCGGTCCTTGGTGCAAGTTACAAACATACATTGTTTTCTTCTGAATAGAATATTGGTATAATATCTTCTATTAAGCAGTCACACTAGGGGACACTGTATTGATCACATAGCTACAATTCTAGTACAAGCATTGCCACAGTGATAGCAATATGTATAAATGTAGCAGAGTCTATTGCCTGAGGTTGATAGTCTTTATTTCTGCTATTCAATCAATAAAAAAAACAACTTTAATAATAATTAAAAAAAAAATCATATAAATGCAACTTCTATTACTTTTCTTATTTCTTGTAGTAAAAAAATGAAAGGGTACAGGACAGAGTAACAGGTGTAGAGAAACTGCAAATTACCAATGGCAACCTTTAACTTTTGGGAACCTGGCTGAAGTAAGGTGACTAGACTACAAAAACTATAAACATCAGATTTATATACCTCTTTTACTGCAGGAAGACAATGATAAAGTGAGAATCACACTTTCTCAATTCGTGTCCATTATTGTGCTGATTCTTTTTAAGCTACTGGTCTCCCCTTCCATTTATTTTGTGAGTTACTCTTATTTTCTACAGTTTCGGTAGGAATGGAGAGTGAGAACATATCAAATCAAAAGATGAAACCAGTAAAAAAAATTCTGGAAGAAGAAGCTATCGAGGTTTACAGTAAGAGCGTGATGATACAAGTGTATAAAAATAGGATTTTGGTTACCTACCGTTAAATCCTTTTCTCGTAGTCCGTAGAGGATGCAGGGGTCCACATTAGTACCAGGGGGTATAGGCGGGTCCACTAAGAGCCATTGGCACTTTAAGAGTTTGAGAGTGTGGGCTGGCGCCTCTCTCTATGCCCCTCCCATCAGACTCGGTCTAGAAACTGTGCCCGAGGAGACGGACATCTTCGAGAGAAGGATTTAACACAGATAGTGGTGAAATTCATACCAGCTCACACATACAAGGCACATCAAGCTAGCTTAGCTTGAAAACTCAGCAACTGCTGAAACATTACTTACCAAGTAACAATGCAGTACATAACTAAACAAAGTCGTCCTGAACCAGATAACAGTTGCAAGAAAACGAAGCGCTGGGCGGGCGCCCAGCATCCTGTACGGACTATGAGAAAAGGATTTACCGGTAGGTAACCAAAATCCTATTTTCTCTTACGTCCTAGAGGATGCTGGGGTCCACATTAGTACCATGGGGATGTACCAAAGCTCCCAGAACGGGAGGGAGAGCGCGGAGGCTCCTGCAGAACTGATTGACTGAACTTCAGAACATCAGAGGCCAAAGTATCGAACTTGTAGACTTCACAAACGTGTTCGACCCAGACCAAGTTGCAGCTCGGCAAAGTTGCAATGCCGTGACACCCCGGGCAGCCGCCCAGGAAGACCCCACCTTACGAGTAGAGTGGGCCTTAACAGATTTTGGACACGGCCGTCCTGCCGTAGAATAAGCGTGCTGGATAGTGAACCAAATCCAGCGTGAAATAGTCTGCCTAGAAGCAGGACACCCAATCTTCTTGGGATCATATAGGACAAACAGAGAGTCCGACTTTCTGTGACGAGAAGTTCTCTTCACATATATCTTCAGAGCCCTTACAACATCCAAGGACTTTGATGTAATTGAGGAGTCAGTAACTACTGGCACCACAATAGGCTGGTTGATATGAAATGCTGAAATAACCTTCGGAAGAAACTGCTGACGTGTCCGGAGTTCAGCTCTATCTTCGTAGAAGATCAAGTAAGGACTTTTAAAGGACAAAGCCCCTAATTCCGACACACGTCTAGCAGAAGCTAAGGCCAACAACGTGACCACCTTTCAAGTAAAAAATTTGACCTCAACCTCCTGTAGAGGTTCAAACCAATCCGACTGAAGAAACTGCAACACCACGTTAAGGTCCCATGGCGCCGTAGGCGGTACAAAGGAAGGTTGGATGTGCAGAACTCCCTTCAAAAAAGTTTGAACCTCAGGGAGGGCAGCCAATTGTTTCTGGAAGAAGCTGGAGAGGGCCAAAATCTGGACCTTCACAGATCCCAAACTCAGGCCCATATCCACACCTGCTTGCAGGAAGAGGAGAAACCGTCCGAATTGAAACTCCACCGTAGGAAACTTCTTGGATTCACACCAAGAAACATATTTCTTTCAAATACGATGGTAATGTTTAGACGTTACCCCTTTCTTAGCCTGTATCAGGGTAGGAATGACCTTCAGAATGCCCTTCCGAGCTAGTATCAGGCGTTCAACCTCCATGCCGTCAAACGTAGCCGCGGTAAGTCTTGATAAGCGAATGGTTCCTGCAGCAGCAGATCCTCCCGAAGAGGAAGAGGCCTTGGCTCTTTCTGCAAGAGATTCAGAAGGTCCGCATACCAAGCCCGCCTTGGCCAGTCCGGAGCAATGAGGATCGCCTGAACCCTTGATCTCTTTACGAGCTTTAGAACTCTTGGAATGAGTGGAAAAGGTGGAAACACATACACCGACCGGAACACCCACGGAGACACTAGGGCGTCCACTGCCACTGCCTGTGGGTCCCTCAACCTGGAACAATAGCGTCAAAGCTTCTTGTTGAGATGAGAGGCCATCATGTCGATTTGGAGTAACCCCCAAAGGTCTGTAATTTCCTTGAACACCTCCGGATGGAGACCCCATTCCCCTGGATGGAGATCGTGTCTGCTGAGGTAGTCTGCTTCCCAGTGGTCTACTCCCAGAATGAAGATTGCCGAGAGCGCCAACGCGTGTCTTTCTGCCCAGAGAATGATTCTTGTCACCTCTGACATTGCAGCTCTGCTCTTCGTTCCGCCCTGTCGGTTTATGTAGGCCACTGTTGTTACATTGTCCAACTGCACTTGAATGGCCCGATTTCTTAGAAGATGGGCCACCTGAAGAAGACCGTTGTAAACGGCTTAGTTCCAGGATGTTGATGGGCAGGATGGCTTCCAGACTTGACCACCTTCCTTGGAATGTTTCCCCCTGAGTGACTGCGCCCCAGCCCCGAAGGCTCACATCCATGGTTCGAAGGACCCAGTCCTGAATCCTGAACCTGCGGCCCTCCAGAAGGTGAGGTAATTGGAGCCACCAGAGGAGTGAAATCCTGGCCTTTGGCGACAGACGAATCCTCTGGTGCATGTGGAGATAAGATCCTGACCACTTGTCCAGGAGATCCAGTTGGAAGGCCCGAGCATGGAACCTCCCGTATTGGAGAGCCTCGTAAGAGGCCACCATCTTTCCCAAAAGGCGAATGCAGTGATGAACTGACACTCGGGCTGGCTTCAGGACATCCCGGACCATTGTTTGTATCACCAACGCATTTTCCTGTGGAAGAAACACCCTCTGCACTTCTGTGTCGAGGATCATCCCCAGAAAAGACAATCTTTGGGTCGGTTCCAAATGTGACTTTGGGAGATCCAGAATCCAACCGTGGACTCTGAGTAGGTGCATTCTGAGAACAATGGACTGCAACAGCTTCTCCTTGGACGAAGCCTTTATCAGCAGATCGTCGAGATATGGAATGATGTTTACCCCTTGTTTGCGGAGGAGAACCATCATCTCTGCCATCACCTTTGTGAACACCCTCGGTGCTGTTGAGAGGCCGAATGACAGGGTCTGGAACTGGAAATGACGGTCCAATAATGCGAAACGGAGATAAGCCTGATGCGGCAGCCAAGTCGGAATGTGGAGGTACGCATCCTTGATATCCAAGGATACCAGGAATTCCCCCTCTTCCAGACCTGATATCACCGCCCTGAGAGACTCCATCTTGAACTCCATTAGAAGGGGGTTAAGTGATTTTTGGGTCAGAATGGGCCTGATCGAACCTTCCGGTTTTGGTACCACAAAAGGTTCGAATAGTAACCTGTGGTTTGTAAATGAGGAGGAACTGGTACAATGACCTGTGCCTCCACCAACTTCTGGACAGCTTCCTGTAGTACAGTTCTGTCTGCCAGTAGAACTGGCAAGCCTGATTTGAAAAATCGGTGGAGGGAGATTTTGAAATTCCAGCCTGTATCCCTGGGACACAATATCTATCACCCAGGGATCCAGGCCGGACGATACCCAGACGTGACTGAACTGTCTGAGTCCCGCCCCCACCTCCAGGCCGCGTGGTCCACCGTCAAGCAGAGGACTTTGGCGTACCTGAAGCAGGCTTTTGTTCCTGGGAACCTGCAGCAGCAGTTTTCTTGGATTTAATTTGACCGCCCCTAAAGAAGGTATTGGACGGTTTTGCCTTTCTAGGCTTGCTAGGCCGAAAGGACTAAGATGGTGATGAAGAGAAGTATTTCTACAGAGATGGAGCAGCTGAGGGAAGAAACGTAGAAACGCTGTAGCCGTGGATATCCAAAGCTTCCCCAAAGAGAGCCTGACCTGTTTAGGGTAGGGACTCCACACTTTTCCTGGATTCCGGGTCGGCAGACCACTGGTGCAGCCACAGTCCCCGACGAGCTGAAACAGACATGGAAGAGATCCCTGCAGCCATGGAACCCAGGTCTTCCATGGATTCTACCATAAAACCTGCTCGTGAATGTTACGCAAAAACAATTCAACATCCCCTCTATCCATCGTATCCAAATCCTCTAGTAAGGTAGCCGACCACTTTACTATAGCCCTTACAATCCATGCACTAGCAAAAGTGGGACGTAATATGGCTCCAGTGTACATTGATTTAAGTGTATTATCAATTTTTCTATCAGCCGGCTCCTTTAAGGCGGTAGATCCTGGAACAGGTAAAAACCACCTTTTTTGATAGTCTGGACACAGATGCGTCAACAATATTATACCTTGATCCTGCTGAGCATATATACATATATATATATCTCTCCGAGAGCGCTTTTGTCTTTTAACCATTATTATACAATAAAATACAATTAACTTTGCATTAATCAATTACCATAAAATAACATAAAAAATACCATAGGGCTACTTTGAAACACTATAGTGTACTATAATTCCAAGACTATAGATAGTATCCTCTCATTTAACAATCATTGCTTTCCATCTATAGCCAGCTGTTGCTTGGATGAAAAAAGATACTTTGAATCCTTTTAATTTCCACTGCTGTAACTTGAAGTATTAAAAGTCCAGATTTAACAGATAGAAAGTCTCTCCAATGAATTATTTGTCTGAATAAGTATAGTTATACCATGTATTCCAAAATCTGTAGTTGTTCCTAGATTCTGTTTTTATAGATGTATGCCGGCTATAGAACAATAGTATATTTTGCTTTATCAAGTTATAGCAACTAGGATTTTATTCCTTATTGGAGCACAGTTGTTAGGACAGCTGCCAAATTATAGATGTTTTATAAATAGTATATTCTCACCTCACCACAGTCACACACTTGGGTGTAGAGATCCGGAAAAAAGCAGTGCCCGGCTGCGGCAGCGCGCCGCTGTACAAACCTTTTGCTGGAGTCGCTTATTTTCCGGAACCAGTCACCTTTTCATTCCCCAGCCGGGGTCAGCAGTGTGTTGGTATGAGTGGTGGTGTCTGGCTGCAGCTACACGCCGCCTCTCCTCTCCTCGTTAGATGCCGCTTAGCTCTCTCTCTTGCTGGAATTAGTATTCAGTGTTTCCGCTGCGGCTCAGAGGTGAAGACAGTATCCCAGGTGTGCAGGTGTTTCAAAGCCCAAATAGTGGATTATCCTTAACGCGTTTCTCCGTTGTGTCCTTTTAACGGTTTCCTCAGAAGGTATCCAGCAGTGCTTAGCACCATCCTATTTAAACTGGTCTCCTCCAATCGATTTCATTTGTTAATTAGAAGAGACAGGTGTATTGCTGATATCTTATGCATTTAGATAGTGACCAGCTGAATGTTCTTTACAACAATTCAAATCTCCCATAGTACCTATATATATATATATATATATATATATATATATATATAGTCTAACAGGATTGTAATTGTTAACTATTACTATCATGAACAGATCTAATGTGACTTCTATAATAATAATAATAATAATAAGATTTTACTCACCGGTAAATCTATTTCTCGTAGTCCGTAGTGGATGCTGGGGACTCCGTAAGGACCATGGGGAATAGACAGCTCCGCAGGAGACTGGGCACATCTAAAGAAAGATTTAGGACTATCTGGTGTGCACTGGCTCCTCCCCCTATGACCCTCCTCCAAGCCTCAGTTAGGAACTGTGCCCGGAAGAGCTGACACAATAAGGAAGGATTTTGAATCCCGGGTAAGACTCATACCAGCCACACCAATCACACCATATAACACGTGATAGGAACCCCGGTTAACAGTATGATAACAATTGGAGCCTCTGAAGAGATGGCTCACAACAAAACCCGATTTTTGTAACAATAACTATGTACAAGTATTGCAGACAATCCGCACTTGGGATGGGCGCCCAGCATCCACTACGGACTACGAGAAATAGATTTACCAGTGAGTAAAATCTTATTTTCTCTGACGTCCTAGTGGATGCTGGGGACTCCGTAAGGACCATGGGGATTATACCAAAGCTCCCAAACGGGCGGGAGAGTGCGGATGACTCTGCAGCACCGAATGAGAGAACTCCAGGTCCTCCTCAGCCAGGGAATCAAATTTGTAGAATTTAGCAAACGTGTTTGCCCCTGACCAAGTAGCTGCTCGGCAAAGTTGTAAAGCCGAGACCCCTCGGGCAGCCGCCCAAGATGAGCCCACCTTCCTTGTGGAATGGGCTTTTATTGATTTAGGCTGCTGTAATCCTACCGCAGAATGCGCCAGCTGAATAGTGCTACAAATCCAGCGCGCAATAGACTGCTTAGAAGCAGGAGCACCCAGCTTGTTGGGTGCATACAGGATAAACAGTGAGTCAGTTTTTCTGACTCCAGCCGTCCTGGAAACATACATTTTCAGGGCCCTGACTACGTCCAGCAACTTGGAATCCTCCAAGTCCCTAGTAGCCACAGGCACCACAATAGGTTGGTTCAAGTGAAAAGCTGAGATTACCTTCGGGAGAAACTGAGGACGAGTCCTCAATTCTGCCCTATCCATCTGGAAAATCAGATAAGGGCTTTTTCAAGACAAAGCCGCCAAATCTGAAACCCGCCTGGCCGAAGCCAGGGCCAACAGTATGACCACTTTCCACGTGAGATATTTTAATTCCACAGTCTGAAGTGGTTCGAACCAATGTGATTTCAGGAATGCCAAAACCACATTGAGATCCCAAGGTGCCACTGGGGGCACAAAAGGAGGCTGAATATGCAGAACTCCTTTGACAAAAGTCTGAACTTCAGGCAGTGAAGCCAGTTCTTTCTGGAAGAAAATCGACAGAGCCGAAATCTGGACCTTGATGGACCCCAATTTGAGGCCCAACGTCACCCCTGCTTGCAGGAAGTGTAGGAATCGACCCAGTTGAAATTCCTCCTTCGGGGCCTTCATGGCCTCACACCAAGCAACATATTTCCGCCAAATGTGGTAATAATGTCTTGCGGTGACATCCTTCCTGGCTTTGATCAGGGTAGGGATGACTTCCTCCGGAATACCCTTTTCCTTTAGGATCCGGTGTTCAACCGCCATGCCGTCAAACGCAGCCGCGGTAAGTCTTGGAACAGACAGGGTCCCTGCTGCAGCAGGTCTTGTCTGAGCGGCAGAGGCCAAGGGTCCTCTGCCAGCATCTCTTGAAGTTCCGGGTACCAAGCTCTTCTTGGCCAATCCGGAACCATGAGTATGGTTTTCACTCCTCGCATTCTTATTATTCTCAGCACCCTGGGTATGAGAGGTAGAGGAGGAAACACATAAACCGACTGGTACACCCACGGTGTCACTAGAGCGTCCACAGCGATCGCCTGAGGGTCCCTTGACCTGGCGCAATATCTTTTCAACTTTTTGTTGAGGCGGGACGCCATCATGTCCATCCGTGGTCATTCCCAACGGTTTACCCGCATTTGGAAAACTTCTGGAAGAAGTCCCCATTCTCCCGGGTGTAGGTCGCCCATCGGAGAATCCTTGTGGCTTCTGCCATCGCCATCCTGCTTCTTGTGCCGCCCTGTCTGTTTACATGGGCGACCGCCGTGATGTTGTCTGAATGGATCAGTACCGGCTGGTTTTGAAGCAGGGGCCTTGCTTGGCTTAGGGCATTGTAAATGGCCCTTAGCTCCAGAATCATTATGTGAAGCGAAATCTCCTTGGAAATTTCTTCCCTGTGTGACTGCACCCCAGCCCCGAAGGCTGGCCTCCGTGGTCACCAGGACCCAGTCCTGTATTCCGAATCTGCGGCCCTCTAGTAGATGAGCCCTCTGCAGCCACCACAGCAGCGACACCCTGTTTCTTGCTGACAGGGTTATCCGCTGTTGTATCTGTAGATGGGACCCGGACCATTTGTCCCACAGGTCCCACTGGAACGTCCTTGCGTGTAACCTTCCGAATGGAATGATGCTTCGTACGAAGCTACCATTTTTTCCAGGACTCGTGTGCTTCCACTGGAAGAAACACTCTTTTCTGGTCTGTGTCCAGAATCATTCCCAGGAACAGAAGACGTGTCGTCGGGACCAGCTGTGACTTTGGAATATTGAGAATCCAGTCGTGCTGTTGTAGCACTTCCCGAGAGAGTGCTACCCCTACTACCAACTGTTCTTTGGACCTCGCCTTTATCAGGAGATCGTCCAAGTACGGGATAATAAAAACTTCCTTCTTGCGAAGGAGTATCATCATTTCGGCCGTTACCTTGGTAAAGACCTTCGGTGCCGTGGACAACTCCAACGGCAGCGTCTGGAACTGATAGTGACAGTCCTGTACCACACATCTGAGGTACTCCTGGTGAGGAGGGTAAATGGGGACATGCAGGTACGCATCCTTGATGTCCAGGGAGACCCTGTAATCCCTCTCGTCCAGGCTCGTAATAACCGCCCTGAGCGATTCCATCTCGAACTTGAATCTTCTGATATAAAAGTTCAAGTATTTTAATTTTAAGATGGGTCTCACCGAACCGTTCTGTTTCGGTACCACAACCATTGTGGAATAGTAACCCCTTCCTTGCTGAAGGAGGGGCACCTTGACAATCACTTGTTGTGATTACAGTGTTGAATAGCCACCAACACCGCCTCCCTGGCAGAGGGAGGTGCCGGTAAGGCAGATTTTAGGAAACGGCGGGGGGAAGAACGTCTCAAACTCCAGCCTGTACCCCTGAGATACTACTTGAAGGACCCAGGGATCCATGTGAGAGAGCCCACTGGGCGCTGAAATTTCTGAGACGGGCCCCCACCGTACCCGGGTCCGCCTGAGCAGCCCCAGCATCATGC
This sequence comes from Pseudophryne corroboree, assembly GCF_028390025.1. Taxonomy (NCBI): domain Eukaryota; kingdom Metazoa; phylum Chordata; class Amphibia; order Anura; family Myobatrachidae; genus Pseudophryne; species Pseudophryne corroboree. The sequence continues at coordinate 154,036,694 of NC_086454.1, read as the reverse complement.
TGTGGACTTACCGGACGCAGGGAGGACTTCTGCTCTTGGGAACTAGCTGTGCGCTGCAGCTTTTTCCTCTACCTTTGCCTCTCGGCAGAAAGGATGAGCCTCTAGCCCTCTTGCTTTTCTGGGGCCGAAAGGACTGTACTTGATGATACGGTGCTTTCCTTTGTTGTGGGGTAGCCTGTGGCAAAAAAGTCGATTTCCCAGCAGTAGCTGTGGAAACGAGGTCTGAAAGACCATCCCCAAACAGTTTTACCCCCTTATAGGGCAAAACTTCCATGTGCCGATTCGAGTCGGCATCGCCTGACCATTGCCGAGTCCATAACCCCCGTCTGGCGGCAATGGACCTAGCGCTTATTTTTGATGCCAGCCGGCAAATATCCCTCTGTGCATCACGCATGTATAAGACCACGTCTTTTATATGCTCTATTGTCAGCAAAATATTGTCCCTATCCATAGTTATTTTCCGACAGGGAATCTGACCACGCAGCGGGAGCACTGCACATCCATGCCGAAGCAATGGCTGGTCGCAATATAATGCCCGAGTGTGTGACTATATCTTTCAGGGTAACCCCCTGCTTTTTATCAGCAGGTTCCTTCAGGGCGGCCGTATCCGGAGACGGTAGTGCCACCTTTTCTGATAAGCGTGTAAGCGCTGTATCTACCCTATGGGGTGTTTCCCAACGTGACCTATCCTCTGGCGGGAAAGGGTACGCTGCCAATAACCGTCTAGAAATTATCAATTTCTTACCGGGGGAAGACCACGCTTCCTCACACACCTCATTTAATTTCTCAGATGCAGGAAAAACTACTGGTAGTTTTCTGCCACCAAACATAATACCCTTTTATGTGGTACCTGGGGTATTATCATAAATGTGTAATACATTTTTCATTGCCTCAATCATGTAACGGGTGGACCTATTTGGAGGGTACACTAGTCTCATCGTCGTCGACACTGGAGTCGGTATCCGTGTCGACATCTGTTTCTGCCATCTGAGGTAGCGGGCGTTTTTAGAGCCCCCCATGACATTTGAGACGCTGGAACAGGCACAAGCTGAGTAGCCGGCTGTTCTGTGTCGTCGACCTTTTGTGTAAGGAGTTGACACTTTCACGTAATCCTTCCATAAGTCCAACCACACCGGTGTCGATCCCGCAGGGGGTGACATCACATTTACAGGCATTCGCTCCGCCTCCACATCATTATCCTCCTCATACATGTCGACACAGCCGTACCGACACACAGCATACACACAGGGAATGCTCTGACAGAGGACAGGACCCCACAAAGCCCTTTGGGGAGACAGAGGGAGAGTATGCCAGCACACACCAGGGCGCTATATATCACAGGGATATCACATATAAAGAGTGTTTTCCCTTATAGCTGCCTATATATATTGTATACTGCGCCTAAATTGTGCCCCCCCCTCTCTTTTTAACCCTTTCTGTAGTGTATTGACTGCAGGGGAGAGCCAGGGAGCTTCCCTCCAACGGAGCTGTGAGGGAAAAATGGCGCCAGTGTGCTGAAGGAGATAGCGCCGCCCCTTTTTCGCGGACTTTCTCCCGCATTTTTATGGATTCTGGCAGGGGTTAAAAAGCACCTATATAGCCTCTGGGGCTATATATGGTGCCAGTTTGCCAGCCAAGGTGTCAGTATTGCTGCTCAGGGCGCCCCCCCCCCCAGCGCCCTGCACCCATCAGTGACCGGAGTGTGAGGTGTGCATGAGGAGCAATGGCGCACAGCTGCAGTGCTGTGCGCTACCTTGGAGAAGACAAAAGTCTTCAGCCGCCGATTTTCCGGACCGCCTTCTTGCTTCTGTAAGGGGGACGGCGGCGCGGCTCCGGGAACGGACGACGAGGTCGGGTCCTGTGTTCGATCCCTCTGGAGCTAATGGTGTCCAGTAGCCTAAGAAGCCCAAGCTACCACCACTTAGGTAGGTTCGCTTCTTCTCCCCTTAGTCCCTCGATGCAGTGAGCCTGTTGCCAGCAGGTCTCACTGAAAATAAAAAACCTAAAATATACTTTCTTCCTAGGAGCTCAGGAGAGCCCCTAGTGTGCATCCAGCTCAGCCGGGCACAGAAATCTAACTGAGGCTTGGAGGAGGGTCATAGGGGGAGGAGCCAGTGCACACCAGATAGTCCTAAATCTTTCTTTAGATGTGCCCAGTCTCCTGCGGAGCCGTCTATTCCCCATGGTCCTTACGGAGTCCCCAGCATCCACTAGGACGTCAGAGAAATTACCTTGATGTTTAAATTTAAACATCAAGGTAATATGGATGGTCTCGTGGTACAGGGTATTGAGCTTATACCAGTTACCGCAAGAGGTGGGGATAGGTTCAATCGTCTCTGTAAAAGGGAGGAGTTTTGGATCTTCTCTCTTGGTTCATTATCGCCTTTAGGGCTTAATGACAATATAGAAATGAATAATATATGAGATCTGCATATTCATGGAAAAATGTGGTTTACCTGATGACATCTAAAAAAGAGCTCTGGTAAACAACTCGGGTTTTGTATAAGTCTGTTCCCTTTGTTTCTAAAAACCTTATTATTATAGAAGTCACATTAGATCTGTTCATGATAGTAATAGTTAACAATTACAATCCTGTTAGACTCCTAAAAAATCGAGGAAGAAAGAGTTTTGAGGGTTGATTATGAAGTACACTCTGTTATGTACGGTGGTGAGATTAATGCCATTAATATCATAACAATATAATAGACAAAAAGAATTATTAGGCGGGATTTGAACCCGGGTTGGCGTGGTGGGAGCTGGTGGTTCTGTCCACTGGGCCACGCTCTTCCTAATAGGATTGTTGGTTTGCTATATTCATTTATCTCTCTACCCTGACGATATTGTTTCTATTCACGTGTTGCCATTATATATATATATATATATATAATTATTTATATGTATATATTGATGGTTTTATTATGATTATTATTACTTTTTATTGTTCTGTAATAATAAATTCTATAAAAGGAAGTATGAAATATGAGGGGGGGGGAAACACCTATATATATATATAGGTACTATGGGAGATTTGTCTCCTTAGAATTGTTATAAAGAACATTCAGCTGGTCACTATCTAATTGCATAAGATATCAGCAATACACCCGTCTCTTCTAATTAACAAATGAAATCGATTGGAGGAGACCAGTTTAAATAGGATGGTGCTAAGCACTGCTGGATACCTTCTGAGGAAACCGTTAAAAGGACACAACGGAGAAACGCGTTAAGGATAATCCACTATTTGGGCTTTGAAACACCTGCACACCTGGGATACTGTCTTCACCTCTGAGCTGCAGCGGAAACACTGAATACTAATTCCAGCAAGAGAAAGAGCTGAGCGGCACCTAACGAGGAGAGGAGAGGCGGCGTGTAGCTGCAGCCGGACACCGCCAGTCATACCAACACACCGCTGACCCCGGCTGGGGAATGAAAAGGTGACTGGTTTCGGAAAATAAGCGACTCCAGCAAAAGGTTTATCCAGCGGCGTGCTGCCGCAGCCGGGCACTGCTTTTTTCCGGATCTGTACACCCAAGTGTGTGACTGTGGTGAGAATACACTATTTATAAAACATCTATAATTTGGCAGCTGTCCTAACAACTGTGCTACAATAAGGAATAAAATCCTAGTTGCTATAACTTGATAAAGCAAAATGTACTATTGTTCTATAGCCGGCATACATCTATAAAAACAGAATCTAGGAACAACTATAGATTTTGGAATACATGGTATAATTATACTTATTCAGACAAATAATTAATTGGAGAGACTTTCTATCTGTTAAATCTGGACTTTTAATACTTCAAGTTACAGCAGTGGAAATTAAAAGGATTCAAAGTATCTTTTTTCATCCAAGCAGGGCCGTTTCTAGACAATTTGGCTCCCAGTGCGAGATTTCAAAATGCGCCCCCCCCCCCCCATTGCTATAAAAAAAAAATTGCGTGCCCCCCCCCCCATATAGCCAGAAAAAAAGCATGCGCGCGCGCTCCCGATAAGGCTGTGTGGCCTGATTGAAATGGGCGTGGTCTCATTACAGTGGGCGTGGTCTCGTCTGATATCACACCCACCACAGGGGGAAAAAATTGAAATAAAAAAGTCCCCTTTTTACACATTACACCAGGCAAGTGTCCCCATATTACACAGCGCGGCAGGCAGGTGTCCCCATTTTACAAAGTGCGGCAGGCAGGTGTCCCCATTTTACAAAGTGCGGCAGGCAGGTGTCCCCATTTTACACAGTGCGGCAGGTGCCCCCATTTTACACAGTGCGGCAGGTGCCCCCATTTTACACAGTGCGGCAGGTGCCCCCATTTTACACAGTGCGGCAGGTGCCCCCATTTTACACAGTGCGGCAGGTGCCCCCATTTTACACAGTGCGGCAGGTATCCCCATTTTACACAGTGCGGCAGGTGCCCCCATTTTACACAGTGCGGCAGGTGCCCCCATTTTACACAGTGCGGCAGGTGCCCCCATTTTACACAGTGCGGCAGGTGCCCCCATTTTACACAGTGCGGCAGGTGCCCCCATTTTACACAGTGCGGCAGGTATCCCCATTTTACACAGTGCGGCAGGTGCCCCCATTTTACACAGTGCGGCAGGTGCCCCCATTTTACACAGTGCGGCAGGTGCCCCCATTTTACACAGTGCGGCAGGTGCCCCCATTTTACACAGTGCGGCAGGTGCCCCCATTTTACACAGTGCGGCAGGTATCCCCATTTACACAGTGCGGCAGGTGCCCCCATTTTACACAGTGCGGCAGGTATCCCCACTTTACACAGTGCGGCAGGTGTCAAGTGGGGGGAGAGAGAGAGAATGAATACTTACAACTTGCCGCTCTTCGGGTCCCGCGCGCCGGCCGCCTCCTCTGTCGATGGTTATCTCCAGTCCTCCTCTCCTCCCTCTCTCTCCCCCCGAGCGCTCCTGCTCGGGGGGCGGGGCTTCGCGAAATGACGCGTATGCGTCGTGACGTCACGACGCAAACGCGTCATTCCGCGAAGCCCCGCCCCCCGAGCAGGAGCGCTCGGGGGGAGAGAGAGGGAGGAGAGCAGTGGTCACAAAGTGCCACGGCGGGCGCCCCGTGCGGTTGCACGGCTCGCCCGCCGCTAGAAACGGCACTGCATCCAAGCAACAGCTGGCTATAGATGGAAAGCAATGATTGTTAAATGAGAGGATACTATCTATAGTCTTGGAATTATAGTACACTATAGTGTTTCAAAGTAGCCCTATGGTATTTTTTATGTTATTTTATGGTAATTGATTAATGCAAAGCTAATTGTATTTTATTGTATAATAAATGGTTAAAAGACAAAAGCGCTCTTAGAGAGATATATATGCATGTATGCTCAGCAGGATCATGGTATAATTTTATTCTGGTACAATTTCAGAGTACCATGTGGGAGCGGCCTATAGGTCTATAACCTTTTTAGTGACCAGTTTTCAGTAAAAAGATTTCCTTTTTTAAGTAATATTTTATAAGGCTAATTAGTTTTGTTTATATCGCGCCTGAAATTATATGCCCAAACGGACATCTCTAAACATTATAAGTCTATCATTATTTAATTTAATTGTCCGTCTGCGTATATAGTACCTGTAAAAAGGGAAATATATAGCGTCAACAATATGCAGGTTTTCCCATTTTTTTCGATCCTCCTCAGGGAAAGGAGACGCCACCTGGAATTTTTTCTCCAGGTTTTCCCATGCTTTCTCAAATATAGCATTCAATTCCTTTGATGCAAGGGAAGGTTAGCGAGGCTTTCTTATTTTCAGTGAAAAAAGCCTCCTCAACCTGCTCAGGTGTGGTATCATTTATATTTAACACATCCCCGATAGCCTCTATCATTAATTGCACCCCCTTTGTAAGAGAGGCAGACCCCCGCAACACATTACCATTACAGTCTGTGGTATCAGAATCGGTATCCGTGTCATCTTGCGTGATGTTAACAAGCACACGTTTCTGGGGGTATATAGCGGGGCGTCCTGAGGTACCAGAATCGGGCCATACTGCCATTGAGTTCTGTAATACCTGGGTTGCAGACTCATTACTCGCAACCCTGTCAGAAATATGAGTAATCCAAGATTTGATAGAGGAAAACCATTCAGGTTCCCTTGCTGGAATCTGTGCTAAACCAGTGCTATCCTGATTACATGGAATGGGATCATCCTGTGAGGACATATCCTCAGCGGCATATGACACAGTGTCCCTGGAGACCACCAAACACTCCACACACACACACAGGTGAGGGCAGAGTTTCCCCCCAAGAATGGCAAGAGAGACACAGAGATTGGAGCCAACCCACACACAGCGCTTTTACCAAAGGGAGACCCCTTGCAGCGCTGGCTGTGCACCTTAATAGGATACACAGTCGTATTGCAGCCTCCCTCCCCTTCTACAACCCCCTGGTACCGTTTACAGATAGCTGGAGTTGCTGTGTAGGGACCTTCTTTCCTGGTCAGCGCTGTGCAGGCAGGAAAATGGCGCTGAAACGCTGCTGGGTCCGCTCTGAGAAGCTCCGCCTCTAAAATGGCGCTATCTTCCTGCTCTTCTTCTGCTTATACTGGCCTGAGGATTTAGTGCTGGCTGAGATCCTGGGACCCCGACAGGCTTCTAGATCAGTGTAGGGTGCAGCGCTGGCTCAGGGCGCCCCTCACAGCGCCGCACCATGTACCGCTGAGCCATCCCCAGAGCGCAGTTAATACTAAACTCCTACCCTGTTGCCGCTTGCTAGGAGGGTCGGTGTCTCACTTGCCACCGATTCTTCAGCTCTGCAACGGGGTGGCGGCATGCTGCTGGGGCGAGCGGTCCCCTGTGGCGGAGAACACTTAGACCCCTCTGGAGCTCAGTGTCCAGTCAGCGGAGACAGTGACTCAGACCCCGCAGGGCGGATACTGCTCCCCCTCTCAGTCCCTCGCTGCAGGGAGGTTGTTGCCAGCAGCCTGCTTTTAAAAAAAAAAAAAAAAAACAACAACTCTAAAACAACATTTTACTAGGAAAACACAGGCAAGCTCCCCTAGCTGTGACCGGCTTCTCCGGGCACATTTTCTAAACTGAGTCTGGTAGGACGGGCATAGAGGGAGGAGCCAGCCCACACTCTCAAACTCTTAAAGTGCCAATGGCTCCTAGTGGACCCGTCTATACCCCCCTGGTACTAATGTGGACCCCAGCATCCTCTAGGACGTAAGAGAAAACCCTGGTGCTCAGGTTTCCCCACAGGCAAGATTTGTGTCTTTGTGAGATAGCCACAGGTCCAGTCAAATACATTAAATAATTTCTTCAAAATCTACTGTAGGTAGCCAGTGGAAAGGGTTAGAAGCCATCAATTTTGTAAGGATGAATGTGTACTGTGCAGAGCATACCATACCAGTAAGTATTCCTACACTAATATCCCCTAGTGCATCACTAAATGCTTCCATAACATACTAGCACCAATGTCCTCCACATTCATACAGCTGCATGTGTACCCCAACTGACTTACTCTTAGCATTTTGTGTAGAAGGGGCCATGACAGGCTGTGGTAGCACAAGCATGGACGTCTTACAACCTAGGTCTAACATTTTGGTTGCTGGGGTGTGTTAATACTTGTCACGGTGAGGGGACTTGTTCAGTATTGGATTAGATCACGTATGCATTACAAACAAAGGGGCTGATGTATTAACCTGGAGAAGGGATAAATAAGTGATAAGTGTGAGGTGATAACGCACCAGCCAATCATTACAAATTTGAAAAATGACAGTTAAGGGGGGTACACACGGAGAGATCCGTACTTAAAATCTAAGCAATCTTGCTAGATTGCTTAGATTTTAAGCACGGATCTGCCGTGTGTATGCCCTCCAGCGATAGCGATGCGCGGCCCCGCGCATCGCTATCGCCGATGCTAGATTGAGCTGCATGCAGGCTCAATCTAGCGGGTCGCTCACTTCACCGTTGTGTGAAGTGAGCGCCCCCCCCGTCGGCTTTCCCCCTCGCTCAGCACATCGCGCTGTGCTGAGCGGGGTGAGAGATGTGTGCTGAGCGGTCTGTGTTAAGATCGCTCAGCACACATCTCTCCCGTGAGTACCCCCCTTTAGGAGCTGACTGGCTGGTGCGTTATCACCTTCCACTTATCACTTCTTTATCCTTTCTCCAGGTTTAATACATCTGCCCCAATAGCCCTTAAAACATGAACAGTTGGTGGTAACTGACCAGTATTGAGGCGCACTCTGGTAAGCACTGTGTGTAAACGCTCATGTTGTGCAAACTGGTAGAACTGTGCGTATGTATGTTCTTACTTGCTACACTTTTATATACAATACTGGAAGGCAGATACAGATGCTTTTAGTTTTATATAGAGAGATGGCTGTCACTATACAAAGTCTTATATTTATTGTCAGCTTTGAAGACAGACCACAAATAAAATTGTGCAAGCAGCTAGTCAAACATGCCCTGGTATCTCTGTTTCTCTTTTTCCCGGGAAGCACTGAGAGCAGAATCCGTCAGCTGCAAATAACGTCTGATGTTTGAATCTACAATAATAAAATAAAAAATTATTGGAAGAAATTGTACAAGAAAACTATTTTCAAATAAAATAACATGCTCTGAAAACCAGGGAAAAAGGTTTTTGAAAACAGGTAGAGTTAGACAAGAGTGTAAGACCAGCTATCGCTTCATTTAATGGAAATAACAGAACAGATGACTTCTATGACAAACTAGTAACACACAATTTATTACAACTGTCCACTATTATCTACCTTAAAACATACACAAATTGTACTTAGGAGGACAAAAAAAAACCCACGCTGTCCCGAGGGCCCCGCCGCCGTGGCCAGATCCGCTACTGGTGCCAGTGCCATGCGCAATTACGTCATTGCGCACCGCACGGCATTGTGGGAGCGGCCATAGATGCTAGAGGTCATAATTGACCTCTAGTGTCTGTGCGGTGCTATGGGAGAGACGGCAAGACGTCTCTCTCATAGATCCGAGGAGCGGCGCTGGCGGACGGAGATGAAGGGCAGCAGCGCTCGGGAAGCAGGAGGAAGAATGCGGAGTATTTATTTTTTTGGTAAGTGGCGCTACTAGCGGCACAGCTACAGGAGGCACAACTACAAGGGGAATAACTATGATCACGCCCATTCCCCATGAAGCCACACCCCTATTTTTGACACACGCCTACGGCATGCACTAACCCTGTTTTACCTGTGTGGGGGAGGGGCACTAAAGGAAACTTTCGCCCTGGGCGCCACAAGGTCTAGAACTGGCCCTGATCACATGGAACGGTTTTCTAGTCACATAAATATACAGGTAAGTAGATCTGTAAGCAGTCACCTCTCTTTATTTTATACTAAAGTCCTTTATCAAATAATAATACAGGTTGAGTATACCATATCCAAATATTCAGAAATATGGACTTTTTTGAGTGAGCGTGAGATAGTGAAACCTTTGTTTTTTGATAGCTCAATGTACACAAACTTTAATACACAAAGTTATTAAAAATAATGTATTAAATGACCATTAGGCTGTGTGTATAAGGTCAGATACTCAGATACAGATTTTGTTGAAGCATAAAAAAGTTGAAAAAGAGTGGATAATAGTGAAGCACAATTTAATACATATAAAATTCATATATTACACTTAAAAATTCGAACACATAATCATAGCAGCAATAATTGAATAAAAGTGTATTGCACAGAATTCCCATGAGAAAACAAGACTGGTGGATAATTACCAATGTTTAAAGAACTGTAAACAGTTCTAAACCAGCATGCGGGTTTTTGTTTTGGAGGATCCCGGGAATCCCCTCAATCCTCGTATGACTGGAACCAGATGGCAAGTCCTCCAGTGTGCTGTCCCACGGCTTCTGTGTGTTTCCACCGACGCGTTTCCACTCCAAACAGGAGTCTTTTTCGAGGTGTGTTGTTCACAATACTGCTGCCTCAGTACTGATACTTAAACTATCAAATAGCCAATCCGAACGTCACCCACTCAGCTGGACCCTATACACAGCTAATTCTATCATGTCCCATGGTCCTTTGTGGTAGGTGACGTTTCTTATGATCCCCGGCTGCATCATCCGTCCGCGCCATATAGCGCATGTTTAGTGGGAATTCTGTGCAATACACTTTTATTCAATTATTGCTGCTATGATTATGTGTTCGAATTTTTAAGTGTAATATATGAATTTTATATGTATTAAATTGTGCTTCACTATTATCCACTCTTTTTCAACTTTTTTATGCTTCAACAAAATCTGTATCTGAGCATCTGATCACTGTCAATGAAAACAAAGACAAGCGCAGGATAAGTTATACTTTCCACTTTTTCTTTTTTGTGGCACTTATGGTGAAGGGAGTAGGATCCTTCAGGAAAGTGTGTCTCTTCCAGCAGCTAGACTGCGCACAATTTTCTTCCCTTAAACTGCTTTTACTATATGTGTGTATAAGGTGTTTATGAAACATAAATGAATTGTGTGAATGTAGACACACTTTGTTTAATGCACAAAGGGGGTAATTCCAAGTTGATCGCAGCAGGTAATTTTTTAGCAGTTGAGCAAAACCATGTGCACTGCAGGGGAGGCAGATTTAACATGTGCAGAGAGTTTGATTTAGGTGTGGTGTGTTCAATCTGCAATCTAATTTGCAGTGAAAAATATAGCAGCCAGTATTTACCCTGCACAGAAACAAAATAACCCACCCAAATCTAACTCTCTCTGCACGTTATATCTGCCCGCCCTGCAGTGCACATGGTTTTGCCCAACTGCTAAAAAATTTCCTGCTGCGATCAACTTGGAATTACCCCCAAAGTTATAAAAAATATTGTCTAAAATGACCTTCAGGCTGTGTGTATAAGGTGTATATGTAACATAAATGCATTCTGTGCTTATATTTAAGTCCCATCACCATGATATCTCATTATGGTATCTAATTATTCCAAAATACGGAAAAATCAGTTATCCAAAATACCTCTGGTCGCAAGCATTTCGGATAAGGGATACTCAACCTGTACTATAAAAGTAAGTGATACAATAAAATACTGTGGGGAGCATCCAATAAGAGGATTTTGGTACTTAACAATAAATCCATTTCTCTGAATCCACTCAGGGACTCTGGAGATCTATACAGCTGGGGGTGTGAAGATTGCAGACCGGAGGTGGTACAATGAATTAATACTAATTAAAAAAAAAATTATTCACAACTGGCTCCTCCCTCTTCACACCCCCTATCCCTCGAGTTTGAAAAATTTGACGGAGAGAATAGGGAACATGAAAGACTCATGCCTCACGGGAAGGAACCAAACATATCACAACAACATCAAACAGCAACCAAGAACTGTCAAAACAATACTAACTTGTTTGACCCAATATAACAAGAACACGAAGGTTGACCGGATCGAGGTGGGCGTCCAGTGTCCCCGAGTGGATTCAGAGAAATGGATTTATCGTAAGTACCAAAATCCTCTTTCCTCTATCATCCACTAGGGGACACTGGAGAGCTATACAGCTGGGGACGTCCCAAAGATACTCCCATGGGCGGGAGTGCTGTGCGAAGCCTGGAGAACCAAACTACCAAAATTTGAATCTCTAGAAGCAAAAGTATCAAATTTGTAAAAGCAAGTGAATGTGTGTGCTGAGGACCACGTTGCCGCTCTACGAAGTTGGGCAGTAGAAGCTCCTCTATCCGCAGCCCAAGAAGCCCACACAGATCTGGTGGTATAAGCACCCATCTGAAACGGAACTCTCTTACCTTTTGAGATATATGCTTGCTTGATGCTCAGTCTAATCCATCTAGCCAAGGTTTGTTTTGAAGCTGGCTAACCTCTCCTGGAGCAATCATACAGAACAAACAAGGTGTCTGTTCTAAGAGAACTAGTAGCCTGTACGTACACTCTTAAAGCTCTGACCACATCCAGGTAAAAGGTCCCCATCTGACACTCCCTGGAACGATGGAACCACCATTGGTTGGTTTATATGAAAACCAGATACCACCTTAGGTAAAAACTACGCCTTCGTACAGAGTTCCACCCTGTCTTCATGAAAGACAAGAAAAGGACTCTTACATGACAGGGCCCACAATTCAGAGACCCTTCTTGCTGATGCTAAAGCCAATAGTAAGACAATTTTCCAACACACATATTTTAGATCTGCCCACTCTAAAGGTTTGAAAAGGTCAGATTTCAAAAACTCCAACGCCAACTTGAGATCCCACGGAGCCGTGAGAGGACGAAAAGGTGGTTGAATTCTCAAAACTCCCTGTAAAAAGGTCTGAACCTCCTGCAGGGACGCCAGTTTTTGTTGCAAAAGAATTGAAAGTGGCGAGACCTGGACCTTCAAGCATCCTAAACGTAATCCGCCATTCAAACCTTATTGGAGAAATTTCAACAATGTAGTAAGGCGGAATTCTCTAGGGTTCTAACCCTTAGGCTAACACCTGTCCATATATCTCGTCCAGATCCTATGGAAGCGTGCCACTGTGACCAGTTTCCGTGCTGCTAATATGGTAGGGATAGCTGATCTCGGGATAGCCTTCTCCCTTAAAATCCTGGTTTCAAGAACCATGCCGTCAAACGCTGTTGGTTCAGATCCGGATGCAGAAAAGGGCCTTGTTATAGCAGATCCTCCCTCTGCGGCAGCCTCCAAGGCACGTCCGCCAGAAGTTTCTTCAGATCCAACTTCTGCAAGGCCAATCTGGCGCTATCAAGTTTACCTACCTCTTTCCTGTTTCACTTTTTTTAACACTCTTGTTAAAGGAAACAGTGGGAATACGTATACAAGGTCGTAATTCCAGTGCACTGTCAGCGCGTCCACTGCTTCCGCTGCTGGATCTCGCGTCCTGGCCACATATCTCGGCAACTGATGGTTGTTCCAAGAGGTCATGAGATCTACCTGCGGTAATCCCCATCTTCTTACAACTGCTTTGAAGACCTGGGGGTGTAGACTCCATTCTCCTGGGTGCATATCTTGACGGCTGAGGTTATCCGCCTTCCAATTGTCCACACCTGGAATGAAGGTTGCCGACAGAACTATGTTGTGTCTTTCCATCCAGGACAGAATCTTTGTAGCTTCTCTTAAGGCTATGCGACTTTGTTAGTCCCTGATGATTTATGTATGCCGCTGCTGTTACATTGTCCGATTGCACCCTCACATGTTGAGCTCTTACTAGACTCTCCGCTTGAAGGAGTGCATTGTAGATGGCTCTTAGTTACAGTACATTTATTAGCAAGCTGCTCTCATGCTGTGACCATCTCCACTGAAATTGATGGTTGCCTAGTACTGCACCCTATCCTGAGACTGACATCAGTCGTCAAAATTATCCAATCCCAGATTGCAAACTTTTTTCCCTTAGATAGGTTCCTGTGAACCGACCACCAAAGCAACGAAGTCCTGGCTTGAGGTGACAAGCAAATTCTTTTGTGAAGAAGTAGATGCATGCTTGCCCCCTGGGCAATCGGATTTAATTGAAAAGGTCTGGGATGTAGTCTGCCATTCTGGATAACTTCGAAGGATGCCTCCATCTTTCCCAGAAGCTGTACACAGAGATGTAACAATACCATCTGATTTTGTAAAACCAGTTGAAACATCTCCTTGATGTCTCGAATCTTGCCCTCCGGAAGTAACACACTCAATTGTATTGTGTCCAAGATGAGACCCGGGAATTGAATTCTCTGCATTGGTTGTAAAATAGGATTTTTAATACCTACCGGTAAATCCTTTTCTCATAGTCCATAAGGGATACTGGGGAGCAGATTAGTACAATGGGTATAGACAGGCCCAAGGAGCCAGTGCACTTTAAATTTCGTTAACTGGGTGTGCTGTCTCCTCCCCTCTTTGCCTACTCCTACAGCTCAGTTATAGGTAAAACAGTGCCCGAAGGAGAATGACATACCAACAAGTGTGGTGAGATTTACCCACCAGCAAACCAAAACATAACCGGGCCAGCAACGGCTGGCAACATCAACAGCTGAACAGGTAACACAACAGAGAACCTGCAGAAAGTCACCGCACAGAGGCGGGCGCCCAATATCCCTTATGGACTACGAGAAAAGGATTTACTGGTAGGTATTCAAAATCCTATTTTCTCTAGCATCCATAAGGGATATTGGGGAACAGATTAGTGCGATGGGGATGTCTCAAAGCTTCCAGAACGGACGGGAACGAGCGGAGACATCTGCAGCACCGCCTGTCCAAACTGGGTATCCTCTTGGGCCAGTGTATCAAACTTGTAGAACTTCACAAAGGTGTTCTCCCCCGACCAGGTAGCAGCTCGGAATAGTTGAAGGGCCGAAGGGCGATCTGGTAGAGTGGGCCTTCAGAGACTGTGGAATAGGTAAGGCTGCTGACGCATAGGCCTGTTGGATAGTAAGCCTAATCCAACGTGAGGTACTTATCTTCTACCGTCATCAGAGGTTCAAAACCAGGAGGACTGTAGAAAGCTTAACACTACATCCAGATCCCAAGGTGCTGCAGGCGGCACAAAAGGAGGTTGTATGTGAAGCACCCCTTGCAAGAAGGCCTGAACTTACGGCAAGAGAGACAACTTCTTCTGGAAGAAGATGGAAAGAGCTGAAATCTGGACCTTAATGGATCCCAGACGTAAGCCTTTATCCACACCAGCCTCCAGGAACCGTAGGAACCTTCCTAAGTGGAATTCTGTGCGTTCCTCACACCAAGAAACATATCTCCATCAGATATGATGATAGTGTTTTGACGTCACAGGTTTTCTGGCTTGCACCATAGTGGCAATGACCTTTTTGGAAAGCCCTTTGTCAGCTAGGATGTTCCGCTCAACTTCCAAGCCGTCTAACGAAGACGCCGTAAGTCCGGGTAGATGAACGGTCCTTGTTGAAGAAGATCCCTTCTTAGCGGCAGAGGCCAAGGGTCCTCTACGGACATGTCCAGAAGAGCCATGTACCACGCTTTTCAGGGCCAATCTGGGGCAATCAAGATTGCTTCCACTCTTTGATGTCTGATCCGCTTGAGCACCATTGGGAACAGCGGAATAGTAGGAAACAGGTAGACCAGCTTGTAAGTCCAAGGCGATGGTTTGTGAGCAATAGCAGCGAACCTTCATGTTGAGGCGAGAGGCCATCAAGTCGATCTGTGGGTATCCCCACCTGTCGATGATCTGTTGAAACACCTGAGGGTGTAGTCCCCACTACCCCGGGTGGAGGTCGTGGCGGCTGAGAAGCGTGCTTCCCAGTTGTCCACTCCAGGAATGAAGATCACGGACAGTGCTCTTGCATTTCTTTCTGCCCAGAGGAGTATTCTGGACACTTCTCGCATGCAGGCTCTGCTTTTTGTCCCTCCTTGTCAATTGATGTACGCCACCGCTGTGGCGTTGTCCGACTGCACCTGAATCGCCTGATCCCGGAGTAGAGGGGATGCTTGAATCAGAGCATTGTGGATAGCCCGAAGTTCCAGAATGTTGATCGGAAGTAGGGCCTCTTAGGCAGATCACATGCCCTGGAAATGCGCACCTTGGGTGACAGCTTCCCATCCTCTTAGACTCGCATCCGTCGTGAGGAGGATCTAATCCTGAATCCCAAAGCGTCGACCTTCCAACAGGTTGGAAGACTGTAGCCACCACAGGAGAGAAATCCTGGCCTGGGGTGACAGCCGAATCATCCGGTGATGGGGACTGTTGCCTTATAGGTAATTGTCTGCACTTAGTATAATATTAGGGCAATAGATGTTGTCTGAATCAAAATATAATTCATTATAAATAGGCGATGTTACCATAGTGGACAGTATAGTGGATATATATAGTAAGGAATAGATATGAAATAAGTTTGAATGTATGAGGTAATGTTTAGCTGATTTAAGAAATTAGGTTTGTGTATGTGTTTATATAGATATACTGTATATTTGTGTTTTACTGCAAGATGGTAAAAAATAGTGTAGGGAACAGGTTTATTCTGCTCTAGTCATAAATAAGGCCAGAGAGGTTACAGTAAGATCAAGAGTCATTGTAGAGAAAAGGTATTAGGCCATAAATGATAATAGGTATGTGACAGAGCTCTGTTGGTCATTGGAATTCACAGGTGTGCTTACAGTAGATCAGAATCTACTGGTTTGTCTATTGTCCAGTGAAGGTTAAAAGCTAGGGAGCATAAATTAACTACTATGAAAAGAGATCACATCCATTGATAAAACATTGTGTAACCGACCCCAGGAAAACTTGTCAATACAACAGAACTTTGGATGAAAAGACATTCCAGATTTTACAATACTATACTTGCTTAAGGCAGTGTGGACACCACACTTTTATGACACCATGCCTCTGTGAACAGGACACGACAGCCCAGCTCAATGTTTGTTTTATTACACCTTGGAATCTGACAAACCTATAATTACCTATTCCATTGGAAACTATGAGAATATGATAGTTTGAATTGGTAAAATATGAGATAAAAGGACCAGACTTGTAGTTAGGAGTTAGAAGGAAGAGGGAGAGGGAGAAGAAGAAGGAGAAGGAAGGAAGTCAGTCAGGAGGAGAAGTCATGGAGAACATGCAGAAGGAATGATTCTTGGGATGGCAATCTTTAACTTGCAAGTATAAATATGATAATAATTGAAACTGTTTGTGAAACTTATGTCATGTTGTTTTATGTTATGTAACGAAGGAAACATAGCATAGCTTAATATAATTATAATTAGTATATATATCACTACTGTGTATATCTTATTCTGTACGATTTGATCTGCCTTTAAATAAAGAATCATATAAAAAGAGCGGTAATATTCAAGCTTGAACTCTCTTTAAGGAATCTTAACTTCATAATTTCATAAGTCATATATATATATATAATAAGAATTTACTCACCGGTAATTCTGTTTCTCGTAGTCCGTAGTGGATGCTGGGAACTCCGTAAGGACCATGGGGAATAGCGGGCTCCGAAGGAGGCTGGGCACTCTAGAAAGATCTTAGACTACCTGGTGTGCACTGGCTCCTCCCACTATGACCCTCCTCCAAGCCTCAGTTAGGTACTGTGCCCGGACGAGCGTACACAATAAGGAAGGATTTTGAATCCCGGGTAAGACTCATACCAGCCACACCAATCACACCGAACAACTCGTGATATGAAACCCAGTTAACAGTATGAAACGATAGAGCCTCTCAACAGACGGCTCAACAATAACCCGATTTAGTTAACAATAACTATGTACAAGTATTGCAGATAGACCGCACTTGGGATGGGCGCCCAGCATCCACTACGGACTACGAGAAACAGAATTACCGGTGAGTAAATTCTTATTTTCTCTAACGTCCTAGTGGATGCTGGGAACTCCGTAAGGACCATGGGGATTATACCAAAGCTCCCAAACGGGCGGGAGAGTGCGGATGACTCTGCAGCACCGAATGAGAGAACTCCAGGTCCTCCTCAGCCAGGGTATCAAATTTATAGAATTTTGCAAACGTGTTTGCCCCTGACCAAGTAGCTGCTCGGCAAAGTTGTAAAGCCGAGACCCCTCGGGCAGCCGCCCAAGATGAGCCCACCTTCCTTGTGGAATGGGCATTGACAGATTTAGGCTGTGGCAGGCCTGCCACAGTATGTGCAAGCTGAATTGTACTACAAATCCAACGAGCAATAGTCTGCTTAGAAGCAGGAGCACCCAGCTTGTTGGGTGCATATAGGATAAACAGCGAGTCAGATTTTCTGACTCCAGCCGTCCTGGAAACATATATTTGCAGGGCCCTGACAACGTCTAGCAACTTGGAGTCCTCCAAATCCTTAGTAGCCGCAGGCACCACAATAGGCTGGTTCAGGTGAAACGCTGACACCACCTTAGGGAGAAACTGGGGACGAGTCCTCAATTCTGCCCTATCCATATGAAAAATCAGATAAGGGCTTTTACATGATAAAGCCGCCAATTCTGACACTCGCCTGGCTGATGCCAAGGCCAATAACATGACCACTTTCCACGTGAGATATTTCAGATCCACGGTTTTTAGTGGCTCAAACCAATGTGATTTCAAGAAATTCAACATCACGTTGAGATCCCACGGTGCCACAGGAGGCACAAATGGGGGCTGAATATGCAGCACTCCTTTCACAAATGTCTGAACTTCAGGTACTGAAGCTAGTTCCTTTTGAAAGAAAATCGACAGAGCCGAGATCTGTACTTTAATGGAGCCTAGTTTTAGGCCCATATTCACTCCTGCTTGCAGGAAATGTAGAAATCGACCCAGTTGAAATTCCTCTGTTGGGGCCTTTTTGGCCTCGCACCATGCAACATATTTCCGCCATATGCGGTGATAATGTTTTGCCGTAACATCTTTCCTGGCTTTAATAAGCGTAGGAATGACTTCCTCCGGAATGCCCTTTTCCTTCAGGATCCGGCGTTCAACCGCCATGCCGTCAAACGCAGCCGCGGTAAGTCTTGGAACAGGCAGGGGCCCTGCTGTAGCAGGTCCTGTCTGAGCGGCAGGGACCAAGGGTCCTCTGAGATCATCTCTTGAAGTTCCGGGTACCACGCTCTTCTTGGCCAATCCGGAACCACGAGAATTGTGTTTACTCCTCGCTTTCTTATTATTCTCAGTACCTTTGGTATGAGAGGTAGAGGAGGGAACACATATACTGACCGGTACACCCACGGTGTCACTAGGGCGTCCACCGCTATCGCCTGAGGGTCTCTTGACCTGGCGCAATACTTCTCTAGTTTTTTGTTTATGCGGGACGCCATCATGTCCACCTGTGGACGACCCCATTGATTTACAATCATTTTGAAGACTTCTGGATGAAGTCCCCACTCTCCCGGGTGGAGGTCGTGCCTGCTGAGAAAGTCTGCTTCCCAGTTGTCCACTCCCGGGATGAACACTGCTGACAGTGCTAGTACATGATTTTCCGCCCATCGGAGAATTTTTGTGGCTTCTGCCATCGCTGTCCTGCTTCTTGTGCCGCCTTGTCGATTCACATGGGCGACTGCCGTGATGTTGTCTGACTGGATCAGCACCGGCTGGTGTAGAAGCAGGGATTTTGCTTGACTTAGGGCATTGTAAATGGCCCTTAGTTCCAGAATATTTATGTGAAGGGCAGTCTCCTGACTTGACCATAGTCCCTGGAAATTTCTTCCCTTTGTGACTGCCCCCCAGCCCCGTAGGCTGGCATCCGTGGTCACCAGGACCCAGTCCTGTATGCCGAATCTGCGGCCCTCCAGAAGATGAGCACTGTTCAGCCACCACAGAAGAGACACCCTGGTTCGTGGAGACAGGGTTATTAAACGATGCATCTGAAGATGCGATCCGGACCACTTGTCCAACAGGTTCCACTGAAAGACTCTGGCATGGAACCTGCCGAATGGAATTGCTTCGTAAGAAGCTACCATCTTTCCCAGGACCCGCGTGCAGTGATGCACCGATACCTGTTTTGGTTTTAGGAGGTCTCTGACTAGAGAAGACAACTCCCTGGCTTTCTCCTCCGGGAGAAACACTTTTTTCTGGGCCGTGTCCAGAATCATTCCCAGGAACATTAGACGTGTCGTGGGGACCAGCTGTGACTTTGGGATATTCAGAATCCAACCGTGCTGGCTCAGCACTTCCTGAGATAGTGCTACTCCCACTAACAACTGTTCCTTGGATCGTGCCTTTATTAGGAGATCGTCCAAGTATGGGATAATTAAAACTCCCTTTTTTCGAAGGAGTATCATCATTTCCGCCATAACCTTGGTAAATACCCTCGGTGCCGTGGAGAGTCCAAACGGCAGCGTCTGGAATTGGTAATGGCAATCCTGTACCACAAATCTGAGGTACTCCTGGTGAGAATTGTAAATGGGGACATGCAGGTAAGCATCCTTGATGTCCAGGGATACCATGTAATCCCCCTCGTCCAGGCTTGCAATAACCGCCCTGAGCGATTCCATCTTGAACTTGAATTTTTTTATGTATGTGTTCAAGGACTTCAAATTTAGAATGGGTCTCACCGAACCGTCCGGTTTCGGTACCACAAATAGTGTGGAATAGTAACCCCGGCCTTGTTGAAGTAGGGGTACCTTGATTATCACCTGCTGGGAATACAGCTTGTGAATTGCCGCTAGCACTGCCTCCCTGTCTGAGGGAGCAATCGGCAAGGCGGATTTTAGGAAACGGCGGGGTGGAATCGCCTCGAATTCCAGCCTGTATCCCTGAGATACTATTTGAAGGATCCAGGGATCTACCTGTGAGCGAACCCACTGATCGCTGAAATTCCTGAGGCGGGCCCCCACCGTACCTGGCTCCGCTTGTGAAGCCCCACCGTCATGCGGCGGACTTGGAAGAGGAAGCGGGGGAGGACTTTTGTTCCTGGGAACCTGCTGTTTGCTGCAGCCTTTTTCCCCTGCCTCTGCCTCTAGACAGAAAAGACCCTCCTTTTCCCCGCTTATTTTTCTGGGATCGAAAGGACTGAACCTGATAAAATGGCGCCTTCTTAGGCTGTGAGGGGACATGGGGTAAAAATGCTGACTTCCCAGACGTTGCTGTGGAAACTAGGTCGGAGAGACCATCCCCAAATAATTCCTCCCCTTTATAAGGCAAAACTTCCATGTGCCTTTTGGAATCTGCATCTCCAGTCCACTGGCGAGTCCATAAGCATCTCCTAGCAGAGATAGATAGTGCACTTACTTTAGATGCCAGCCGGCAGATTTCCCTCTGTGCATCTCTCATGTATAAGACTGAGTCTTTGATATGGTCAATTGTTAACAGGATCGTGTCTCTGTCTAGTGTGTCAATATTTTCTGACAGGTTATCTGACCATGCAGCGGCAGCACTGCACATCCAAGCTGACGCAATTGCTGGTCTGAGTATAATGCCTGAGTGTGTATATACAGACTTCAGGATCGCCTCCTGCCTTCTATCAGCAGGTTCCTTAAGGGCGGCCGTATCCTGGGACGGTAGTGCCACCTTTTTTGACAAACGTGTGAGCGCTTTATCCACCCTCGGGGGTGTTTCCCAACGTAACCTATCCTCTGGCGGGAAAGGGAACGCCATTAGTAATTTCTTAGGAATCACCAATTTCTTATCAGGGGAAGCCCACGCTTCTTCACACACTTCATTTAATTCATCTGACGGGGGAAAAACTACAGGTAGTTTTTTCTCCCCAAACATAATACCCTTTTTTGTGGTACCTGGATGTAAATCAGAAATATTTAACACCTCTTTCATTGCCTCAATCATGCAGCGAATGGCCTTAACGGGCATTAAATTTGACTCATCGTCGTCGACACTGGCGTCAGTATCCGTGTCGACATCTACTTGTGCCACCTGAGATAACGGGCGTTTTAGAGCCCCTGATGACTTTTGAGACCCTTGGACCGGCACGAGCTGAAGACTCGGCTGTCCCACAGGCGGCATGTCGTCAAATTTTTTATGTAAGGAGTCTATACGTGCACTCATTTCTTGCCATAATACCATCCACTCCGGTGTCTGCCCCGCAGGGGGTGACATCTCTGCTAAAGGCATCTGCTCCCCCTCCACATCATTATCCTCCTCAAACATGTCGACACAGCCGTACCGACACACTCCACACACACAGGGAATGCTCAAATAGAGGACAGGACCCACAAAAGCCCTTTGGGGGGACAGAGTAAGAGTATGCCAGCACACACCAGAGCGCTATATATATACAGGGACTAACTGAGTTATGTCCCTAATAGCTGCTTATACTGTATACAGTGCCAATTTAGTGCCCCCCCTCTCTTTTTCCCTCTTACTGTATTGTAGAAATGCAGGGAAGAGCCAGGGAGCTTCCTTCCAGCCGAGCTGTGAGGGAAAAATGGCGCCAGTGTGCTGAGGAGATAGGCTCCGCCCCTTTTTCGCGGCCTATTCTCCCGCTTATTTTGGGATTCTGGCAGGGGTATTTACCTCATATATAGCCCCAGGGGCTATATATTGAGGTATTTTAGCCAGCCAAGGTGTTTTTATTGCTGCCTCAGAGCGCCCCCCCCCAGCGCTCTGCACCCTCAGTGACCGGAGTGTGAAGTGTGTATGAGGAGCAATGGCGCACAGCTGCAGTGCTGTGCGCTACCTTGGTGAAGACAGGATGTCTTCATGCCGCCGATTTTCCGGACCATCTTCCTGCTTCTGGCTCTGTAAGGGGGACGGCGGCGCGGCTCCGGGACCGAACATCAAGGCTGGGCCTGCGGTCGATCCCTCTGGAGCTAATGGTGTCCAGTAGCCTAAGAAGCCCAATCCGGCTGCAAGCAGGCGAGTTCGCTTCTTCTCCCCTTAGTCCCTCGCTGCAGTGAGCCTGTTGCCAGCAGGTCTCACTGAAAAAAAAAAAATTCTAAGACTATAACTTTCTAAGAGCTCAGGAGAGCCCCTAGTGTGCATCCAACCTCGGCCGGGCACGAAATCTAACTGAGGCTTGGAGGAGGGTCATAGTGGGAGGAGCCAGTGCACACCAGGTAGTCTAAGATCTTTCTAGAGTGCCCAGCCTCCTTCGGAGCCCGCTATTCCCCATGGTCCTTACGGAGTTCCCAGCATCCACTAGGACGTTAGAGAAATATATATATATATATATAAGGACTGCATATATTTATCAGCCAATTAATTTGTAAGCCTGACATAATATATTTGCAGATATATATGATAACGCATATTAATTAAAATATATCCATATATTAATAACCATATATGTTATATTAAATATTAATATTCATAAATATGATTCCATAAATCAATATTGGCGACCACGAAGGGACTTGTTATTACTGAATCTGATTATCTGATTTATAATATTTATGAGGAGTAGCAAATGCTATAAGCTGGCTACCAAATCTGCAGAATCACGGTGGGGATGTATCTATGAAAATTTATTACCATTGTGTAATGTCAATTTTGTATTCTGTATAACCTAGGATAAATGTGTTAGTGCAATATACGTTATTTTAACTAACATAATATCTATTAGGAAGCAGCACCAAGGGCTATAAGCCTGCTGGCAAAGTACAAGATCACAGTGGAATAGGTTACAAATGAGAATAAAGAATTTAAAGGCCTAGAATAGAAAATGTGCACAGTGGAAATGAATATTTCCAAATAAATGTACCAGGTATTAGAGTTTAACCTTAAGACACCGGTCAATCTTAAGGAGAGGATACCTTCAGTACTAAAAACAAAGAATATATAAATTTAGCATTGTAATGTTAAATATGCAAAAAGTTGCAGCAGCATTAGGAAAAATGCGCAGAACTGCGGCTTTAGAAGCCAAACAGAAATGTAAAGAAGGATCAGGTTCACGTCTTCGTAAGGCGTGCCTGACCATTAATGCAAAAATGCATTCATTATTTAAGTCCCTTAAACAGAAAAATAAACAGAAAAAGTTTGGGGCAGAAGCAAAAAGCCTGGCATATTGTAAGCAAACTGTCATGACCTCTCAGGAGGAGATAAAAGAAAGTACAAGGGAGAATATTGTAGATGTAGGTGAGACTCAGGACAGCATTGTCCATGTGCAGCACACAGAGTCTGCTATGGTCACACAGACCACCAGCAGAACAGCCTCTTTGGTAAATGAAGAAAGTAGCAATGTGCAGGATGTGTCTATCATCAGACAGCACATTAATGTAAAGGAGGTAGCAGCAATAGGAGATGTCCCCTATACTGTTTCTAGTAAAGGGGAAGATTATTGTAACTCAGATTATGAGTATTCTGCTGAATACACTCTCAGAGTTCCCAATGTAAATGAAGAATTTGTTATGCCCTTAGGCAAAGGTGAATTGTCAGCAGACTTAAACACTGATAGCAGCAGTACAGTGCACACAGGGGTGGAGAAGTTCCCCATGGTGAAAACTCCCATGGCAACCATAGTTGCAAACCTTGAAATGTATTCACCTGGAAACATGTTTAAAGGGAAAATCCATGAAATTAATTCAGGAACGCATGTTTACAAACAAAGTTCCCAAACTTATGTAACCCCCACCGAGCACTCAGAGACTTCTAGTGATGGTGCAAATGTTTGCATGCTCTCAGAGAGACCACATGCAGAGTGTCATTCTGCAAACCACACACCAATTAACAATGACACAAAGTATCACCAGGATGAGAATCTTTTTATGCCCTGGCGCCATAACCATTTTATTACAGGTGTGGAAAGACAGAAAGCCCTGGGACCTGCAATACATATTTGGCAAAGTCTAACAAGTTTCTCTCCCCACAAGAATATTTTTCAGGAAATACAAGATGCTTCAAGACCAAGAAGCCATGCCAAGCAGCAAACGCTATGGTTGGAGACAGTCTGGGACCAGGCTGCATCACAAGGGAGTATGGTCACAAGTGAATACGGTAGTATCATTCCTTTACTTGTTAGATCCAATGTAGCCATTGTTTGCTTTGATGTTCCAACTGCCACAGTTTCCAAATTAAACCTGCATCATATCTGCAGCGACAATTGTGCTGCCATTGACACACAAGGTGACAGGAAAGATTGGCACAGGCCAGAAACAATTGTTTGTTTGTTATTCAATCTTTAAAGACACATTTGTAAATTCTGTACCTGATAACATGCAGCAGATAGGACAGAATGCATAGCAAGGTATGTTAAATCACTGTATAAATATCTGTGATATTCATTGTATGTCTTTTTGTTTGATTCATAGTAATCCTGGCAACCTGTATACAGAATGGTGCAAGACTCCAAAAAGACTCTAATTTACAAGGGAAAAGGTCTTCATTAACCCTTTCATCGCTGCTATCCAGCAAAATCTACATAGCATCCCTAAAGACTGATATATGGACAAATCCTCAAGGAGTTTTCCAGTTTCACAAGAAAGGGGAAGGTTTTCATTAACCCTTTCATCACAAGTAATCATTACTTGTCTTTCAAACTACATGTACACCCCCACAACAGTGTACAGCACATCTCATCACTGTGATTATACAGAACTGTCTCATCCCTTCATATACCTTAATCAAATATATATGTAAACATTTGTCTGATATATATATATATATATATATATATATATTTTATATCATTGTATTATATACCTTGTAAATATTTTATGTTTTTTTTTATATTACACAGTAGATACTACCTATGCTTCCTTCGTAAAAGCTTCAAAAGTAATTAAATATCTAATACTGGATGGAATTAGATATATTTAAAGCCATTCCTAAATGATATTTAATATCTGTTTGAAGCAAAATTATATTCATTTATTGTATTGATAGGATGTTACTATATACACATCAAAAGCATTTTAAATAATTATTAGTCAAAATATAGGTAGGATAGAAAACGCCTTTATATGGGTTAAACTGGTATAAGTTTATTTAAGATTGAGATGTATAAATAGGTTCAAGGTAGAATAAGGAGACTTAAGACTGCATGGTAATTTATTCAGTGAGGAAATACAGTAAACAGAGTAGGTGTACTACTCGCAGCCATTTGTGGTACTATTGCCCGAAGACAATTAAGACCTACTATTAACAAGCAAAGAAAGAAAGAAAGACTGGTTCATATATGACTGTTCTATTCAAAATCACAACCTGTTTTGTGCAAAGCAATATGGACACTGGTCACAACTGCGGTATTGGATAAACGCAAAGGAAACAGAACTGCTAAATACTGTATAAAGACCATTACCGAGGGTCATCACAAGTACTGAGTTGCAAACTCAAGATCATAGTACGCAAAATACACAGCCCTCTGCGTCAAACAGCGAAATGGCAAGCAAAGGAGCAGCTGCTATGAAGAATTCTACTTCAACTGCCTCCATAATGCAGACGCAAGACGTCTCCAATTGCAAGCAAACCACGCAGATGACAGTCTTATCCCAGTAAATTGCTACAGCCAAGAACAGCAAAAATGTCCAAATGTACTGATCCAGATACAGAAATTACAATTGGGCTATGGTATTTCAAATGTCTGTAGAAATTAGTTTTCCTCATGAATACTGAATAAAAACCTCAGTCTTGTCTGCTTTAGTTAAAAAGTAGAATAAGGTTAGGTAAGCTAAGAATTTTTAGAGATTTTTAAAATCACAATGGTTATTATTATTACACTTATGGTATATATTATGGTTACAACGAAAGTTATGTTTGAAGGAATATTTTGAAATGTATTTGGAAGCAATTACGCTAATTTAATGTGTGGCCAATCAAAATAATTTCTCATGGCCACAAGGGGGCGACTGTTGCCTTATAGGTAATTGTCTGCACTTAGTATAATATTAGGGCAATAGATGTTGTCTGAATCAAAATATAATTCATTATAAATAGGCGATGTTACCATAGTGGACAGTATAGTGGATATATATAGTAAGGAATAGATATGAAATAAGTTTGAATGTATGAGGTAATGTTTAGCTGATTTAAGAAATTAGGTTTGTGTATGTGTTTATATAGATATACTGTATATTTGTGTTTTACTGCAAGATGGTAAAAAATAGTGTAGGGAACAGGTTTATTCTGCTCTAGTCATAAATAAGGCCAGAGAGGTTACAGTAAGATCAAGAGTCATTGTAGAGAAAAGGTATTAGGCCATAAATGATAATAGGTATGTGACAGAGCTCTGTTGGTCATTGGAATTCACAGGTGTGCTTACAGTAGATCAGAATCTACTGGTTTGTCTATTGTCCAGTGAAGGTTAAAAGCTAGGGAGCATAAATTAACTACTATGAAAAGAGATCACATCCATTGATAAAACATTGTGTAACCGACCCCAGGAAAACTTGTCAATACAACAGAACTTTGGATGAAAAGACATTCCAGATTTTACAATACTATACTTGCTTAAGGCAGTGTGGACACCACACTTTTATGACACCATGCCTCCGTGAACAGGACACGACAGCCCAGTTCAATGTTTGTTTTATTACACCTTGGAATCTGACAAACCTATAATTACCTATTCCATTGGAAACTATGAGAATATGATAGTTTGAATTGGTAAAATATGAGATAAAAGGACCAGACTTGTAGTTAGGAGTTAGAAGGAAGAGGGAGAGGGAGAAGAAGAAGGAGAAGGAAGGAAGTCAGTCAGGAGGAGAAGTCATGGAGAACATGCAGAAGGAATGATTCTTGGGATGGCAATCTTTAACTTGCAAGTATAAATATGATAATAATTGAAACTGTTTGTGAAACTTATGTCATGTTGTTTTATGTTATGTAACGAAGGAAACATAGCATAGCTTAATATAATTATAATTAGTATATATATCACTACTGTGTATATCTTATTCTGTACGATTTGATCTGCCTGTAAATAAAGAATCATATAAAAAGAGCGGTAATATTCAAGCTTGAACTCTCTTTAAGGAATCTTAACTTCATAATTTCATAAGTCATATATATATATATATATATATATATATATATATATATAAGGACTGCATATATTTATCAGCCAATTAATTTGTAAGCCTGACATAATATATTTGCAGATATATATGATAACGCATATTAATTAAAATATATCCATATATTAATAACCATATATGTTATATTAAATATTAATATTCATAAATATGATTCCATAAATCAATAGGACCGGACCACTTGTTCAGGATGTCCAATTGGAACGGTCTGGCATGAAACCTTCCAAATTGAATCGCCTCATACGAGGCCACCATCTTTCTTTTATGCAAAGATGAATGGAGACTCGAGCAGGCCGGAGCACCATGCGAACTATTTCTTGAACAGTTCTCACTTTTTCCTCTGGAACACTTTCTGTGCTACAATATCCAGTAGCATCCCCAGATACAGGAGCCGCTGAGACTGTTCCAGGCGGGACTTCTGTAGATTGAGGATCCACCGGTGGTGAGACAGAAGTTGGATAGTGCGATCTATATGGAGCAATAGAAGCTCCCTGGAGTTCACTTTTATCAGGAGATTGTCCAGGTATGGAATTACATTGACCACCTGGACCCTGAGTTGAAACATTTCTGCCATCACCTTCATGAACACCCTCGGAGTTGTAGACAGGCCGAAGGGTAACGCCTGAAACTGGTAGTGATCGTTCAGTAGGGCAAACCTCAGATAGGCCTGATGAGGAGGCCAAATTGGGACATGTAGGTAAGCGTCCTTGATATCCAGGGACACTAGGAACTCCTGTTGTTCCAGGCATGCGATCACCGCTCTCAAAGATTCCATCTTGAATTTGAAAACCTTCAGTTAAGGATTCAAGGACTTCAGATTCAGAATGGGTCTTACAGACCCATCTGGTTTTGGTACTACAAACAGACTGGAGTAGTAACCCTGTCCTTGTTGCAGCAGGGGCACAGGAACAATGACCTGGGATTGGACCAAGTTGTTCATGGCCCGTAGTAGCGTACCATGCATACTATCCAAAGCTGGTAAGCCTGATTTGAAAACTCGTTGGGGAGGAGAGCCATGAAACTCCAGCTTGTAACCCTGAGAGATAAGGTCCCTTACCCAAGCATCTTGGCAGGAACTGTCCCAGATGTGGCTGAAGTGACGTAACCGAGCTCCCTCCACGAGATCCCCTCGGGGTGGGTGGGCACCGTTGTGCTGAAGTTTTTGCGGAAGCAAAACTGGAGTTCTGGTCCTGAAATCCAGCGACGGCTGTTTTTTTTAGGTTTTACCGTGGAGTCTCTAGCTGCGTTGGAGGCCCCTCTGGTCCTACATCAAAATCTGGAGGACCGAAAGGACTAAGCAGACGGTCCCGGGTAGGTACGTCTAGCAGGCGGAGCCCCTGAAGGTAGAAACGTGGATTTTCCAGCCGTAGCTTTGGAAATCCATGCGTCCAGTTCACCTCCAAAGAGCCATTCACCTGTGAAGGGAAGAGATTACACATTACGTTTGGATTCAGCCTCAGCAATCCACTGACGCAGCCATATGGCTCTGCACGCAGACACAGCCATAGCCGTGGTTCTAGCATTAATATTGCCAATCTCTTTAAGGAAGTCGCATAGAACTCTTGCCAAATATAATTCAGGAAGGTAAAAGTATTAACTAAGGTCATATCACCCAAGAGACCTTCTTTATTTTGATTAGCCCAGGAATGAATTGCATGTGTCATCCAGCAACCTGCAATGACCGGTCTTTGAGCTACACCTGCAGCAGTGTAGACAGATTTCAGAGTGGTCTCAATTTTTCTATATGCCGGGTCCTTTACCGTAAGGAGCCAAGAGTAGGGAGTACCGCTTTTTTAGAAAGACGAGAGACTGAGACGTCTACTGTTGGAGACTCTTCCCAGAATTTCCTGCCTTCAGGGGCAAAGGGGAATGTATGCAAAAACCGTTTTAGTAACATAGTATCTGAGGTTGAAAAAAGACAATTGTCCATCGAGTTCAACCTATTTGTGGTCTCCTATGCATGATGATTTGACTAAAATTTCTGACTGATGCTGCTGTCAGCCGTTGCATTTTATCCCTATTTATAGTAACTAATGCAAGACTATGCACCATACCCCTGGATATCCTTATCCATTAGGAATTTATCTAACCCATTCTTAAAGGTGTTTACAGATTCCGCCATTACAACTCCCTCAGGCAGGGAATTCCAAACACGTATTGTCCTTACCGTGAAAAAGCCTTTACGCCGTATTGTGCGGAATCTCCTCTCCTCTAACCTGAGCGAGTGTCCACGAGTCCTCTGTGTTGATCTAACCAAAAACAGGTCCCGCGCAAGCTCTGTGTATTGTCCCCTTATATATTTGTAGATGTTGATCATATCCCCTCTTAGTCTCCGCTTTTCCAATGTAAACATGCCTAGTCTTTCAAGCCTTTCCTTGTATTCCATCGTCTCCATGCCCTTAATTAGTTTTGTCGCCCTCCTCTGAACCTTTTCTAGCTCCAGGATATCCTTTTTGTAGTACGGTGCCCAGAATTGTACACAGTATTCAAGGTGTGGCCTCACTAGTGATTTATATAACGGGAGTATAATACTCTCGTCCCTAGCATCAATACCCCGTTTTATGCATGCTAATATCTTATTAGCCTTCTTTGCTGCAGTCCTACTTTGGGTACTACTGCTTAGTTTGCTATCTATGAGGACACCTAAGTCCTTTTCCAGTACAGAATCCCCTAATTTTACCCCATTTAGTAGGTAGGTGTAATTTTTGTTCTTGTTACCACAGTGCATTACCTTACACTTGTCTGTATTGAAGCGCATTCTCCATTTGGCTGCCCATGCTTCTAATTTAACTAAGTCGTTCTGAAGAGACTCGGCATCCTCCTCTGTATTTATAGCCTTACACAATTTGGTATCATCTGCAAAAATTGACACCATGCTCTCTAGACCTTCTGTTAGGTCGTTAATGAAAATATTGAACAATAGCGGTCCTAATACTGAGCCTTGTGGCACACCACTTAGCACTTCAGTCCAAGTTGAAAAAATAAGATTTTACTCACCGGTAAATCTATTTCTCATAGTCCGTAGTGGATGCTGGGACTCCGTAAGGACCATGGGGAATAGCGGCTCCGCAGGAGACTGGGCACAACTAAAGAAAGCTTTAGGACTACCTGGTGTGCACTGGCTCCTCCCACTATGACCCTCCTCCAGACCTCAGTTAGGATACTGTGCCCGGAAGAGCTGACACAATAAGGAAGGATTTTGAATCCCGGGTAAGACTCATACCAGCCACACCAATCACACCGTATAACTCGTGATACTATACCCAGTTAACAGTATAAAATATAACTGAGCCTCTCAACAGATGGCTCAACAATAACCCTTTAGTTAGGCAATAACTATATACAAGTATTGCAGACAATCCGCACTTGGGATGGGCGCCCAGCATCCACTACGGACTACGAGAAATAGATTTACCAGTGAGTAAAATCTTATTTTCTCTGACGTCCTAATTGGATGCTGGGACTCCGTAAGGACCATGGGGATTATACCAAAGCTCCCAAACGGGCGGGAGAGTGCGGATGACTCTGCAGCACTGAATGAGCAAACTCAAGGTCCTCCTCAGCCAGGGTAGCAAACTTGTAGACTCTTGCAAAAGTGTTTGAACCCGACCAAGTAACAGCTCGGCAAATTTGTAAAGCCGAGACCCCTCGGGCAGCCGCCCAAGAAGAGCCCACTTTCCTCGTGGAATGGGCTTTTACAGATTTAGGGTGCGGCAGTCCAGCCGCAGAATGTGCAAGTTGAATCGTGCTACAGATCCAGCGAGCAATAGTCTGCTTAGAAGCAGGAGCACCCAGCTTGTTGGGTGCATATAGGATAAATAGCGAGTCAGTGTTCCTGACTCCAGCCGTCCTGGAAACATATATTTTTCAGGGCCCTGACTACGTCCAGTAACTTGGAATCCTCCAAGTCCCAAGTAGCCGCAGGCACCACAATAGGTTGGTTCACATGAAAAACTGATACCACCTTAGGAAAGAATTGGGAACGAGTCCTCAATTCCGCCCTATCCATATAAAAAAATTAGATAAGGACTTTTGCATGATAAAGCCGCTAATTCTGATACACGCCTGGCCGACGCCAAGGCCAACAGCATGACCACTTTCCACGTGAGGTATGGTAGCTCCTCGGATTTAAGTGGCTCAACCCAATGCGACTTCAGGAAATCCAACACCACGTTGAGATCCCACGGTGCCACTGGAGGCACAAACGGGGGCTGACTATGCAGCACTCCCCTAACAAAAGTCTGAACTTCAGGCAATGAAGTCAGTTCTATTTTGGAAGAAAATCGATAGAGCCGAAATCTGGACCTTAATGGAACCCAATTTTAGGCCCATAGTCACCCCTGACTGTAGGAAGTGCAGAAATCGACCTAGCTGAAATTCCTCCGTTGGGGCCTTCCTGGCCTCACAGCACGCAACATATTTCCGCCATATGCGGTGATAATGGTTTGCGTTCACTTCTTTCCTAGCTTTAATTAGCGTAGGAATAACTTCCTCCGGAATGCCCTTTTCCTTCAGGATCCGGCGTTCAACCGCCATGCCGTCAAACGCAGCCGCGGTACGTCTTGGAACAGACAGGCCCCCTGCTGCAGCAGGTCCTGTCTGAGCGGCAGAGGCCATGGGTCCTCTGAGATCATTTCTTGGAGTTCTGGGTACCAAGCTGTTCTTGGCCAATCCGGAACAATGAGTATAGTTCTTACTTCTCTCCTTCTTATTATTCTCATTACCCTGGGTATGAGAGGCAGAGAAGGGAACACATACACCGACTGGTACCCCCACGGTGTTACCAGAGCGTCCACAGCTATCGCCTGAGGGTCCCTTGACCTGGCGCAATATCTTTTTAGATTTTTGTTGAGGCGGGACGCCATCATGTCCACCTGTGGCCTTTCCCAACGGTGTACAACCATTTGGAAGACTTCTGGATGAAGTCCCCACTCTCCCGGGTGGAGGTCGTGTCTGCTGAGAAAGTCTGCTTCCCAGTTATCCACTCCGGGAATGAACACTGCTGACAGTGCTAACACATGATTTTCCGCCTATCGGAGAATCCTTGTGGCTTCTGCCATCGCCATCCTGCTTCTTGTGCCGCCCTGTCGGTTTACATGAGCGACCGCCGTGATGTTGTCTGACTGGATCAGCACCGGCCGGTGTTGAAGCAGGGGTCTAGCCTGACTTAGGGCATTGTAAATGGCCCTTAGTTCCAGAATATTTTTGTGTAGGGAAGTCTCCTGACTTGTCCATAGTCCTTGGAAGTTTCTTCCTGGTGTGACTGCCCCCCAGCCTCGAAGGCTGGCATCCGTGGTCACCAGGACCCAGTCCTGTATGCCGAATCTGCGGCCCTCTAGAAGATGAGCACTCTGCAGCCACCACAACAGCGACACCCTGGCCCTTGGAGACAGGGTTATCCGCCGATGCATCTGAAGATGCGACCCGGACCACTTGTCCAACAGATCCCACTGGAAGATCCTTGCATGGGACCTGGCGAATGGAATTTCTTCGTAAGAAGCTACCATCTTTCCCAGGGCTCGCGTGCATTGATGCACCGACACCTGTATTTGTATTAGGAGGTCTCTGTCTAGAGACGACAACTCCTTGGACTTCTCCTCCGGGAGAAACCCTTTTTTCTTGTTCTGTGTCCAGAACCATACCAAGGAACAGTAGACGCGTCGTAGGAACCAGCTGCGACTTTGGAATATTCAGAATCCAGCCGTGCTGTTGTAGCACTTCCCGAGATAGTGCTACTCCGACGAACAACTGCTCCCTGGACCTCGCCTTTATAAGGAGATCGTCCAAGTACGGGATAATTATTTCGGCCATTACCTTGGTAAATACCCTCGGTGCCGGGGACAGACCAACGGCAACGTCTGGAATTGGTAATGACAATCCTGTACCCCAATTTTGAGGTACTCCTGGTGAGGAGGGTAAATAGGGACATCCTTGATGTCCAGGGATACCATGAAATTCTCCAGGCTTGCAAAAATCGCCCTGAGCGATTCCATTTTGAACTTGAACCTTCGTATATAAGTGTTCAAGGATTTCAATTTTAGAATGGGTCTCACCGAACCGTCTGGTTTCGGTACCACAACATTTTGGAATAGTAACCCCGGCCTTGTTGAAGGAGGGGTACCTTGATTTCACCTGCTGGAAGTACAGCTTGTGAATTGCCGCCAGTACTACCTCCCTTTCTCCGAGGGCAGCAGGCAAGGCTGATGTGAGGTAACGGCGAGGGGGAGTCGCCTCGAACTCCAGCTTGTATCCCTGTGATACTACTTGCAGAACCTAGGGATCCACCTGTGGGCAAGCCCACTGGTCCCTGAAGTTCCCGAGACGCGCCCCCACCGCACCTGTCTCCACCTGTGGAGCCCCAGCGTCATGCGGTGGACTCAGAGGAAGCGGGGGAAGATTTTTGATCCTGGGAACTGGCTGTCTGGTGCAGCTTTTTCCTTCTTCCCTTGTCTCTGTGCAGAAAGGAAGCGCCTTTGACCCGCTTGCTTTTCTGAAGCCGAAAGGACTGTACCTGAAAATACGGTGCTTTCTTAGGCTGTGAGGAAACCTGAGGTAAAAATTTTTCTTCCCAGCTGTTGCTGTGGATACGAGGTCCCAGAGACCATCCCCAAACAATTCCTCACCCTTATAAGGCAGAATCTCCATGTGCCTTTTAAAGTCAGCATCACCTGTCCACTGCCGGGTCTCTAATACCCTCCTGGCAGAATGGACATTGCATTAATTCTGGATGCCAGCCGGCAAATATCCCTCTGTGCATCCCTCATATATAAGACGACGTCTTTAATATGCTCTATGTTAGCAAAATATTATCCCTGTCTAGGGTATTAATATTATCTGACAGGGTATCAGACCACGCTGCAGCAGCACTATTCATGCTGAGGCAATTGCAGGTCTCAGTATAGTACCTGAGTGTGTATATACAGACTTCAGGATAGCCTCCTGCTTTTTATCAGCAGGCTCCTTCAAAGTGGCCGTAACCTAAGATGGCAGTGCCACCTTTTTTGACAAACGTGTGAGCGCCTTATCCACCCTAGGGGATATCTCCCAACGTGACCTATCCTCTGGCGGGAAAGGGTACGCCAGCAGTAACTTTTTAGAAATTACCAGTTTCTTATCGGGGGAACCCACGCTTCTTTACACACTTCATTCACTCATCCGATGGGGGAACAAAACACTGGCTGCTTTTTCTCCCCAAACGTAAAACCCCTTTTATGTGGTACTTGGGTTAATGTCAGAAATGTGTAACACATTTTTCATTGCCGAGATCATGCAACGGATGTTCTTAGTGGATTGTGTATATGTCTCAACCTCGTCGACACTGGAGTCAGACTCCGTGTCGACATCTGTGTCTGCCATCTGAGGTAACGGGCGTTTTTTTGAGCCCCTGATGGCCTTTGAGACGCCTGGGCAGGCGCGGGCTGAGAAGCCGGCTGTCCCACAGCTGTTACGTCATCCAGCCTTTTATGAAAGGAGTTGACATTGTCGGTTAATACCTTCCACATATCCATCCACTCTGGTGTCGGCCCCACAGGGGGCGACATCCCATTTATCGGCCTCTGCTCCGCCTCCACGTAACCTTCCTTATCCAACATGTCGACACAGCCGTACCGACACACCGCACACACACAGGGAATGCTCTGACTGAGGACAGGACCCCACAAAGTCCTTTGGGGAGACAGAGAGAGAGTATGCCAGTACACACCAGAGCGCTATATAATGCAGGGATTAACACTATAACTGAGTGGTTTTTCCCCCAATAGCTGCTTGTATACACATATTGCGCCTAAATTTGGTGCCCCCCCTCTCTTTTTAACCCTTTGAGCCTGAAAACTACAGGGGAGAGCCTGGGGAGCTGTCTTCCAGCTGCACTGTGAAGAAAAAATGGCGCCAGTGTGCTGAGGGAGATAGCCCCGCCCCTTTTTCGGCTGACTTTTCTCCCGCTTTTTTCATGGATTCTGGCAGGGGTAATTTATCACATATATAGCCCTGGGACTATATATTGTGATGATTTGCCAGCCAAGGTGTTTATATTGCCCTCAGGGCGCCCCCCCCAGCGCCCTGCACCCATCAGTGACCAGAGTGTGAGGTGTGCATGAGGAGCAATGGCGCACAGCTGCAGTGCTGTGCGCTACCTTGTTGAAGACAGAAGTCTTCTGCCGCCGATTTTCCGGAACACTTCTTGCTTCTGGCTCTGTAAGGGGGCCGGCGGCGCGGCTCCGGGACCGAACATAGAGGTCGGGTCCTGTGGTCGATCCCTCTGGAGCTAATGGTGTCCAGTAGCCTAAGAAGCCCAAGCTACCACCAGTTAGGTAGGTTCGCTTCTTCTCCCCTTAGTCCCTCGCTGCAGTGAGTCTGTTGCCAGCAGATCTCACTGTAAAATAAAAAACCTAAAATATACTTTCTTTCTAGGAGCTCAGGAGAGCCCCTAGTGTGCATCCAGCTCAGCCGGCACAAGATTCTAACTGAGGTCTGGAGGAGGGTCATAGTGGGAGGAGCCAGTGCACACCAGGTAGTCCTAAAGCTTTCTTTAGTTGTGCCCAGTCTCCTGCGGAGCCGCTATTCCCCATGGTCCTTACGGAGTCCCAGCATCCACTTAGGACGTCAGAGAAAGATCCATTAACCACAACGCGCTGCTCCCTATTATCTAACCAGTTTTTGACCCAAGTGCATATTGTGCTTCCTAGCCCTGATTCTTGTAGCTTGTAGATAAGTCTCATGTGTGGTACAGTATCGAACGCTTTGGCAAAGTCTAAAAAGACTACATCCACGTCTTTACCCTGATTTAGGTTTGCGCTTACTGTTTCATAAAAGCCAAGTAAGTTGGTTTGACAGGATCTATCCTTCATAAACCCATGTTGATTCCTTTTAATGACCTTATTGACTTCAAGGAACTTCTGAATACTATCTCTTAGAATACCTTCCAATACTTTCCCCGCTATAGATGTAAGACTAACTGGTCTATAATTACATGGTTCAGATTTACTTCCCTTTTTGAATATAGGCACTACTTCCGCTATACGCCAGTCTTTGGGAACCATACCTGATATAACTGAATCCCTAAAGATCAAAGATAGCGGTTTTGCCAGTTCAGAGTGAAGCTCCATTAGAACCCTTGGGTGAATACCATCGGGCCCTGGTGATTTATTAATCTTTAAATGTTTTAATCGGCCACAGACTACTTCCTCGCTTAAATAAGTACCTATCAGTGGGATATTCTCATTATTGAGATTGTGTCAGTCCCTGAATTGGGTCCTCTAGTGAATACTGTTGAAAAAAACTCATTTAGTGTGTCCGCTATGTCATTATCATTTTTGCTTAAGACTCCCAACTTGTCTTTTAAAGGGCCTATACTCTCCTTCTTTAATCTCTTGCTATTAATGTATTTAAATAATTTTTTGGGATTCGCTTTGCTTTCCTTTGCTACTAGTTTTTCAGTTTCTACTTTAGCCTCTCATTTCCTTTTTGCAAATTTTGTTACATTCCTTATAGTGCTGAAATGACTCTGCTTCCCCATCAGATTTGTATTTTTTAAATGCTCGCCTTTTCTTGCCCATAAGTTCCTTAATCTTTTTGTTAAGCCACATCGGTTTATGATTTTTATTCCTTTTTTTGCTACTCATAGGAATAAATTTGAGTGTATTTTTAGCTAGCAGGAATTTTAGTACCTCCCATTTCTCCATAGTATTTTTTCCTAAAAACAAACCTTCCCATACAATATCCCTGAAAAATACCCTCATCTTTTCAAAATTTGCTTTGCTAAAGTTTAGAGTCCTAGTTGAGCCAGTATAGGGCTGTTTATGGAAACTGATATTGAATGTGACCATATTGTGGTCGCTGTTTCCTATGGGTTCCCCTACTATAATACCTGATACCAAATCCCCATTGTTTGTTAATACCAGGTCTAAGATTGCATTGTACCTAGTTGGTTCCTCATTAGTTGGACTAAGTAGTTATCATTAATTGTGTTTAAAAACATATTGCCCCTAGTAGTATCACATGAATCGTTTTTCCAGTTTATCTCTGGATAGTTAAAATCTCCCATCACTACTATGTCTCCTACTCCTGCTGCTCTTTCAATTTGTTTTAGTAACAATTCCTCATCAGATGAGTTGATACCAGGCGGCCTATAGCATACACCCAATACTAACTTTTTTATTCCTTTTTCACCGCATGCAATTTCTACCCATAATGTCTCGACAGTGTCTACAGTCCCCTCCTGAATATCTTCCCGTATATCAGGTTTTAAAAACGGCTTTATGTAAAGGCACACCCCTCCACCCCTTTTATTTAGTCTGTCTCTTCTAAACAGTGTATAGCCCTCTAGATCGACTGTCCAATCATGAGATTCATCCCACCAAGTTTCAGTAATGCCTATAATATCATACTGTTTGCTTGCTGCAAGTATTTCTAGTTCACCCTTTTTACCAGTAATGCTTCTGGCGTTTACATACATACAACTAAGATAAGTATTTTCCCTTGCGTTAGGGACATCTTTCACCTTATGTAGCAATGATGACCTGTAATCGTCATTGGTTAGTGCTTTGGTAAAATCTCTTTTAGTACCCATGTTAGTAACCTTACCGCCTGCTCTTACCCTCCCCCCAATTTCGTTTACTAGCGCCATCCCCACTATTCTCACTGCATGACCCGTAGTTTCTAGCTAAACCCTCCCCCCCAGGCTCCTAGTTTAAAATCTTCTCCAACCTTCTAACCATCCTTCCCCCCAGCACCGCTGCCCCCTCCTCAGTCAGGTGCAATCCGTCATGACAAAAGAGATGGCGCCTGACTGATAAGTCCGCCCAGTGTTCCAGGAACACAAACCCCTCTTTCCTGCACCAATCCCTAAGCCACACATTTACCTCCCTAATCTCCCTCTGCCTCCCTGGACTAGCGCGTGGCATGGGTAATAATTCAGAGAATATTACCTTAGATGTCCTTGCCTTCAGTTTCTTTCCTAAGTCCCTATAGTCTTTCTTAAGGACATCCCACCTTCCGCTAACTTTGTCATTGGTGCCAACGTGCACCAAGACCGCCGGGTCTTTCCCAGCCCCTCCCAACAATCTATCTACCCGGTCCGCGATGTGCCGTACCCGAGCACCCGGGAGACAACAGACTGTACGGCGATCACGGTCCCGGTAGCAGATTGCCCTATCTGTCTTCCTGATGATAGAATCCCCTACCACCACCATCTGACTCACTATCTTTTATCCCAACCGTGCCAGAGGGACCGCTCCTCTGGATGCTAGAGGGAGCAGTCTCCTCCGGCACCGTAATTTCTTCACTTTCATCCTCCGATTCCTCGTCCAATCGGGCAAATTTGTTCGGGTTTGATAGTTCGGAGATGTCGAGCCTCCCCCTCTTTTCCTTCCTTCTAACTGTGACCCAACTGGCTACCTGATCATCATCCTCTTCTACCAGTGACCCCTCCCGCAACTCCTCCACCGTTCTGTCTAAACTACGCTCGAGATTGTGAATCCCCCTCAGTCGCGTAACGGTTTGCTCTAGATCAGTTACCTGGGCTTCCAGGGCAACCGTTCGCACACACCTCGTGCAGATGTAATCACACTGGGCCGGTAGCTCCAGGTGTTCATACATCTTGCACGACATGCACTGAGTGAGGTCCTCAATCACAGCCCCTCCCATATTGTTTGTAAGGTCTAACTCCCTGTTACTCTCACAGAAAAAGCAGCAAAAATAAAAAGTAGAAGACAAGCAATCTGATATTTTTTATCTGGATTTTTCCAGGCTATTTTAAATAAGTCATCCAATTCCTTGGAATCAGGAAATGTGACTGTCATTTTCTCTTGTGGGAGGAAAAATGACTGCTGAGTATTAGCATACTCCATGGGGAGCTTTAACACATCCCGAATAGCCAATAGGAGGGGTTCAATACCCTGGGTAGGGGTGGAATCCCCACTTATGGGGTCCACATCATCCCCATCATCCTGTATATCAGGCCTGGCTAACCTGCGGCTCTCCAGATGTTGTGAAACTACACATCCCAGCATGCCCTGCCACAGTTTTAGCCTTCCCTAATAGCAAAACTGTGGCAAAGGATGATGGGACTTGTAGTTTTACAACAGCTGGAGAGCCGCAGGTTGTCCAGGCCTGCTGTATATCATCATCAGTATCTGATTAGGAGTGCAGGGAGAGCACGTTTTTGTGCACCTGCATTAGACAGGGGGATGTTTAGCAGTTAGACTTGCCACTGCTCGTTGCTGAATCTTATTTGCATTTGCAGTGAGTTGAGATGACATATCAGACATCATACTTTTGATAGCCCCCAACCAGGAGGGCTCTGGACTCTCCCCCACATTGATATCAGCATTCTGAGATGGCTGACTATACTGCCCACATGATATGGAGCTAGATGAACTAGGAGAGAATCTTAGCATTACATACACTGCATGACTTCTGTTTTACCATTGTGAATCAGAAAAACAGGTTTAATATACATACAACACAGCCTGATATAGATATATTACAAGCCTGCTTACTGCATGTGAGAGGAGACACAGGAGAGAGGACCCCAGCGCTGCACAGCCCCAGTGAGGCAGTCAGCGGTTTTATTGTGAACACAGTGAGACTGTAATATGAAAAATCCCTCAGAGGGATTGTTATTGTGCACTAATATAGCAGCTCTCCCCCTTGTTAGGAAGAAGCTGTTGAGACTGCTGCTGCTATGCAGATGAAAGCGCCAAAATGCCGCTGAGCCCGCTCTTGTGTAGCTCCGTCCCCCCGCCATGGCGCCGAAGCTACTGCTGTATATTTATACTGCCCATGTCTCCCTGTGTGTGCAACCTCACATAAATGCTTGGTTCAACAATATTAGCCAGTCTCACGCAGGAGCTATAGCGGGTCCCCACCAGGAGGGACCCGTACGCCTCACCCGCGCTTCAGCTGCACAGTAAACCGGGGTCCCCCCTAGTGGGGCCCCCGGTTGGTACTCACCACCAATGATCACCATCAGGCAGCGTTAGGGGTGTGCGGCATGCTGCGGCAGCTAAGGCGCCATGCCCCACTGAACAAACAGTCCCTCAGAACGGTGGTGCTGCATCGGGGAAGCGGCTCTGCACCTCAAGAGGCCGGTGACCGCCCCCTCTCTAACTCCCACGGTGAAGGTATGCTGTTTCCCACACAGCATACTGAAAGAAATAAAACATTTTAAAAGAAAATAGGATTTTAATACCTACCGGTAAATCCTTTTGTCTAAGTCCGTAGAGGATGCTGGGGACTCCGTAAGGACCATGGGGTATAGACGGGATCCGCAGGAGACATGGGCACACTAAAAAGACTTTGACTGGGTGTGAACTGGCTCCTCCCTCTATGCCCCTCCTCCAGACCTCAGTTAGAAAACTGTGCCCAGGAGAGACGGACATTTCGAGGAAAGAATTTATTGTGTAATCACGGTGAGTGTCCTACCAGCTTACACCCCAAACATACCGCAGAACGTGACATTCAATAGAATACCAGCCAACGGTATGGACACTACACAGCCACAAGCTGAGAGAACATGTAACACAAGCAGTGTGTCAACACAACCAATAAAAAAGGCACCACATGCCAAGGCATGCCCAACGTCAGCAACAGCCTGACAGAAAAGAAACACCACAAGAGTGTAACCATAACCAACACGGCAGTCAACAACAACGCATGCAACAGCATGACCAACTACAGTCACAACTGACTGAACACAATGCAATATGAGCGCAACTACCAATTAAACTGCAGACACAGTACACACGGGGACTGGCGCCCAGCATCCTCTACGGACTTAGAAAGAAGGATTTACCGGTAGGTATTAAAATCCTATTTTCTCATACGTCCTAGAGGATGCTGGGGACTCCGTAAGGACCATGGGGTTTATACCAAAGCTCCAGACCGGGCGGGAGAGTGCGGACGACTCTGCAGCACCAATTGAGCAAACATGAGGTCCCCATCCGTCAGGATATCAAACTTGTAGAGCTTAGCAAACGTGTTTGAACCTGTCCAAGTATCCACTCTGCAAAGTTGAACCGCCGAGAGCCCTCGGGCATCCGCCCACGAAGGGCCCATCTTCCAAATAGAATGGGTCACCACCGACTTCGGTAACGGCAATCCAGCCGTAGAACGAGCACGCCGAATCGTATCACAGATCTATCGTGTAACAGACTGCAAAAACACAGGCGCCCCCATCACGCTGGGTGCATACCGGACAAACAGAGCCCCGGTTTCTCCAATCTGAGCCAAATTGGCAACCTAAATATTCAAAGTCCTGACTACATCGAGAGACCTTAAAATCAGCCAATGCTTAAGTAACCACAGGCATCTTATGGCAGAACTAGTATCTGAGTTCTCAAAACCAATCTATCCACCTGGAAGATCAAACAGAGGCTCTTGTGAGACCCAGTCGCTACTTCCGACAGCCGCCCTGCGGACGCCAAATCCAAAAGCATGACCACTCTCCAAGAGAGAAATCTGTTACACAACCTTTATAAAAGGTTCCAATCATTGCGACACAAGAAAACGCAACACCACGTCAAGGTCCCATGGAGCCAATGGGGGCACAAATGGAGGTTGGATGTGCAGTACTCCTTCCATGAAGGTCTGAACTTCCGGAAAGGTTGCCAATTCTTTCTCGAAAGAAAATTTACAAGGCCAAAACCGCACTGAAATGAGCCTAACTTTAGGCCTGCACCCACACCTGCTTGCAAAGAATGGAGAAGAATGACCCAGCTGAAAACTTCCGTAGTAGCCTTCTTGGATTTACACCAAGACACACATTTTCTCCAAACACGGTGGTAAGGCTTTGCTTTCCTTCGTTTCTAGCCCGAAAAACGACTTCACTGGGAATATCCTTTCTGGATAGGATATGGTGTTCAACAACCACGCAGTCAAACGCAGCCGCGGTAAGTTTTGATTCACGCCCGGATCTTGTTGTAACAGTTCCTCACATAGAGGAAGAGGCCAGGGATCTTCTATGAGTAAATCCTGAACTGGATACAGAGTCCTCCTCGTTTAGGCCGGAACAATGAGGATCACCTGAACCCTTGTTTTTCTTACGTTTATCACCTTCAGAAGAGTGAAACCGGAGGGGACACATAGACCAACTGAAAACACCCAAGGTGTCCCGAGGACATCCACTGCTATAGCTTGAGTGTCCTCTGACCTGGAACAATATCTCTGAGACCTCTCGTTGAGGCGAGACGCCAACAAGTCCAATTGAGGCACTCCTCCACGACTTGTCGCTTCATGGAAAACTTCTCGATGACGACCGTATTTCCCCCCGGATGGAGATCGCGTCTGCAGAGTAATCTATTTCTCCGACGTTCACATCCGGAATGAAGACTGCTAATATAGCGTCTACCAGTCTTTCCACCCAGCGGAAAACTTTTTCTGCATCTGCCATTGCCACTTTGCTCCTTGTTCTGCCCTAGCGGCTTACTTACACCACTGCTGTCAAATCGTCCGACAGAATTAACACGGGCAGATCACGAAGCATATGTTCATTGAAAATAGCTCTTAATTCAAGAAAGCTTATTGCAGACAAGCTTCCCAGCTCAACCTTTTTCCTCTGGAAATACCTCCCTTGCACGGACTGCTCCCCAGTCTCGGAGATCTGCATGCATGGACACCAGGATCTCATCCTGGATTCCGAACATTCGTCCCTGTAGGAGGTGAGAACTGAGCCGACACCACAGGAGCGCAAACCTGGCCATTAGGATTATATTCCGGCGCATGCGCAGGTGAGATCTGGACCACGTTTCCAACTAGCCCCGTGAAAACCACTCTGCATTTGACCTGCTCACCGAAAAGGCCTCTTAGGCCGCATCGATCTTCTTCATCCACGGAACATATTGATGGATTGTCACTGCAAATCTGATCCGACTCCGGATCCTCAGACTTCTTTTCACAGGAACACACAGAACTTCAACCGTTCCGTATCTACTCTGATATCCAACTCCGACGCCTTCATCGTTGGGAATAACAGCCTTCCCCTGTGTTGAAGAACAGCCAGAGAGAAAACAACGATTTGCACCACTTGTGTCTTGACCTCGCCGTAAGCAGGAGAGTGTCCCACTACAGAACAACAATTGCTCTTACAATTGAAAGAATACCATCCAGGTAATCAGAATGCGGAGAACAACGCATGTAAACTCTAGTTTTTTTTTTTTTTAAACAGGGACAGCAGGACAATGCCCTGAACCTGACACACCTCTGGTATGGTGTCTCGTACTACCACCCCCTTCCCGAGGGGAAACGGCAAGATCTATTAGAAAAATCAGTGAGGGGAAACATCTGTAACGCCAGAATGTCCCCCTTTGGATTCTAGAATTAACTCACAGGTCCTAGTCTATTCCCGGACTGACTGAAAAGTAGTAGACGAGTTCCCACCGGAGTGGGCTTCAGCCAGATAGACTCAGCAACATGTGTTGGATGTGGTAGAAACAGAAAACGGCATCCGCTTCTGCGAACCTAACAAGGCTGCAGAACTCTTACCTGATCACTTTACACTGTCTGCACAGAAAAGGAAACAAAAGAACGGTATCAAACCGGTTAAAACGACTGCATCCCACAAAAGAATGCGTCACCAACCGTTGTGAAGGAGACTAACTCACGAAGTTAGATTTACCAGCAGTATCCGCCGAGATAGACTGAACCGAGGCATCTCGAAACAGCGGTACACCGTCCCAGGGAAACACTCGAGTATCTCTCGGAGTCAGCCGCAGCATTTCTTGCCATGTTATAGGGAAGACTCAACATAAGAAGGCCTCCCCACTCTCTTTAGGGTAATACTATCGGATGCTTTTCCGAATATAAACAACCCCCCATGTGCATGTAATGCAAATAACTCCAAAGCATAGAAATAAAATATCACTTAGCTTCCTGTGCACGATCCATTGTGACAGGGCCCCGTGTCGACCAGTAATTGACTTTCACAGTATTCTATCCGCAGCGGGAAAAGAATAATCATTCGGACTCCTTGTGAGGCTCTGCTCGTCACGGCCAACCTAGAGTTTTATCAACAGAGCGACCAGCACATGAGAATGAATACTCTTACTTCAGCATTCATTATAAAGCATAATGCAATACACAAATACACACATATCCCATATATAACCCCAGCGGTCCCCTCCGCAAACAGAAAACTGCTCCCGGTGCCCTCCTCGTAGAGGCAATCCTCTGAGATATAAACCGTGCAATGAGGCGGCACTCAGGAGACTTTTTAAGCTGTTTATTTCTGTGTCTACGTTTCGGGGACGCAGCCCCTTCATCAGGATAAATGTGCATAATAACAGATAGTGCTTAAATACCTTTGTGAATTCGGTCCCACCCGCCGCCTCCAACCGC
This sequence comes from Pseudophryne corroboree, assembly GCF_028390025.1. NCBI lineage: Eukaryota > Metazoa > Chordata > Amphibia > Anura > Myobatrachidae > Pseudophryne > Pseudophryne corroboree. The sequence continues at coordinate 153,992,118 of NC_086454.1, read as the reverse complement.
GTCGCCCGGTTTCCGGTCGCGTCCTCCCGGTCCCGCCGGAAGTGACGTCACGCCGGCCCGTCCAGCGTACGCGTTGTGGCTGAGGAAGAGAAACCATGGAGACACATAAACAATATGTCTGCCTCCATAGAACAATATACTAAAACAGTGTTATTAAAACACACATCTATAACAACAAATATAGTGCGTAAATATTAAGACGGTCTGATATATTCAAAAGCATGCATTTATATCACACAAATTAATCAGAGCGAGAACTGTGAAAATAAAATAACTAAAAAATGATGCCATAGATGTGTAATTAGAAAAATTTGCCTATGCTATAAACATAGAATTAAATTCATCTGGCTGACAATTACTTCCGTCAGTGTTGGGGTGTCATTTTCTAATAAATATAATTATCTATTAATACCATAACTATACAATGCATATGCTATACCCCAAAGATAAACGAACAGCGCACCTACTTTAATGGCATGTCTTGCTTTTTATAAAAAACACCGTAGGTTTAGGGCTTCATTTAGCCCTTTTGGAGCAAGCGTATTTAATACATGGATCCAGCGTGACTCTAATTGTAACAATTTTTGGGATCTGTCCCCGCCCCTTAGGGATTTGATATGTTTGATATGTTTATAGCATAGGCGAATTTTTCTAATTACACATCTATGGCATCATTTTTTAGTTATTTTATTTTCACAGTTCTCGCTCTGATTAATTTGTGTGATATAAATGCATGCTTTTGAATATATCAGACCGTCTTAATATTTACGCACTATATTTGTTGTTATAGATGTGTGTTTTAATAACACTGTTTTAGTATATTGTTCTATGGAGGCAGACATATTGTTTATGTGTCTCCATGGTTTCTCTTCCTCAGCCACAACGCGTATGCTAGACGGGCCGGCGTGACGTCACTTCCGGCGGGACCGGGAGGACGCGACCGGAAACCGGGCGACGCGGTTGGAGGCGGCGGGTGGGACCGAATTCACAAAGGTATTTAAGCACTATCTGTTATTATGCACATTTATCCTGACGAAGGGGCTGCGTCCCCGAAACGTAGACACAGCAATAAACAGCTTAAAAAGTCTCCTGAGTGCCGCCTCATTGCACGGTTTATATATATATATATATATATATATATATATATATATATATATATATATATATATATATATATATATATATATATATATATAATACATGTAAGCGGATTGTCCGGAACCGTAGGGTCCCTAGTGACAGTAATGTGTTCTGAATGTGTATGACCATGTACTGAAAGCCCCAGTTGTGGATCAAGCAGGAACCTTATGGTCGACAGAAAACCTAGTATTTGTTCGACAAACAGGGAGTAGTGACCAGGCAAAATAACCATCTGGCGACCCCGAGAGGTCCGAAGGAAGTATATAAATTTTAGAACCCTCCCCCACATCTACTACCATATCTGTGCTCGAGCTACAGGCCCGAGGAACCGTACCATACATATACATATAAATATATACATATAAATATATATATATATATATATACACACACACACACACAGGCATAAGGCAGTTACAGCATGTTAAGTTACACTCAGTAATAACAGTTGGTGCCGACAGGGTCACCCGCATACCACTGTGTCTCCCATACAGTGTTTACTCTTGACAAGCAAACAACTACCGACCTGCTGACACAGCATCTACTGCACCAAGAACCAACAGGCGTCGGCGATGTCGACAGCGATCCCCCTGTTTGTGACAGAGCACTCATGCCTGTCGACATATGTCGACTAAAAAGCTATAGTGGGTATAACTGACCAGGGAACACACAGGGATATATGCACAACACACAGTATTAGAAGCCCATTTAGCTAACAAAGTGTTATATTGTCTATATAGCACTAAACACTGTGCCCCCCCACGTTTGCTTTCTTTGCTATGGCGGGGACATGGAGAAAAATGGCGCTGAAAGTGTTGTGAGGGCTAAGCCCCGCCCCCTCTCGGCGCGCTTCAGCCCGCTAGTAATAGCGTTTTTTTTATGCCTGCGGGGGTTCCTATACAGTGTCCACACACTGTATATAGCGTAGCCACCCTTAAGAAAGATATATACTGCTGCCCAGGGCGCCCCCCCCTGCGCCCTGCACCCCTGTAAGCCGTCGGCGCGGGAGAAATGGCGCGCAGCTTTATACTGGCGGGGGTATGGGACACGGTGCCCAGGCACTGAATATGCTCTTTATGCCAGTCCTTTTTAAGAAGATCAGTAACTTGCTGCCCAGGGCGCTCCCCCTCAGCGCCCTGCACCCAGTGAGTACCGTTGGTGCGTGGGAGAATGGAGCGCAGCGCTACCGCTGCGCTTACCTCCGTTACCGAAGTCTTCTGCCATCACTGACGTCTTCTGTTCTTCACATACTCACCCGGCTTCTTTCTTCTGGCTTCTGTGAGGGGGGTGACGGCGCGGCTCCGGGAACAAGCAGCTAGGCGAACCAAGTGATCGAACCCTCTGGAGCTAATGGTGTCCAGTAGCCTAAGAAGCAGAGCCCTTGAACTAAGAAGAAGTAGGTCTGACTTCTCTCCCCTCAGTCCCTCGATGCAGGGAGCCTGTAGCCAGCAGGTCTCCCTGATAATAAAAAACCTAACAAAGTCTTTCAGAGAAACTCAGTGCTCCCCCTAGTGTGTCCCCAGTCACTCCTGGGCACAAAGTCTAACTGAGGTCTGGAAGAGGGGCATAGAGGGAGGAGCCAGTTCACACCCAGTCAAAGTCTTTTTAGTGTGCCCATGTCTCCTGCGGATCCCGTCTATACCCCATGGTCCTTACGGAGTCCCCAGCATCCTCTAGGACGTATGAGAAATTGAAGAAAAACTCTGGAGCTTGCAGAGTGTGCATCCTCTCCTGAGGGCACTTTTTTCTAAACTGAGCTGTAGGAGAAGGCATAGATGGGAGGAGCCAGCACACCCAGCTGAAGAAATTTTAAGAAAAAGCTTTTGTGGAGCAAGAGCTCCTTTCTGTGCTTCCACCTCTTAGCACAATTTTTCAAACTGGATGGATGGGATGGGAGGGGGGCGTGAAGAGGGAGAAGCCAGCTGTGCATATATATATTTTTTTAAATGAATTCATTGTGCCACCTACAGTCTGCAATCTTCACACCACCAGCTGTATAGATCTCCAGTGTACCCTAGTGGATGATAGAGAAAACGCGATTTTTACCTGATGGTCATTTTCGTCCTATCCAATTACAGGTTGAGTATCCCATATCCAAATATTCCGAAATACAGAATTTTTTTGAGTGAGATAGTGAAACCTTTGTTTATTGATGGCTCATTGTACACAAACTTTGTTTAATATACAAAGTTATTAAAAATGTATTAAATGACCTTTAGGCTGTGTGTATAAGGTGTATATGAAACAAATGATTTGTGTGAATGTACACACACTTTGTTTAATGCACAGAGTTATTAAAAATAAGATTTTAATTACGTACCAGTAAATCCTTTCTCGTAGTCCGTAGAGGATGCTGGGGTCCACATTAGTACAATGGGGTATAGACGGGTCCACTAGGAGCTATTGGCACTTTAAGAGTTTGAGAGTGTGGGCTGGCTCCTCCCTCCTATCAGACTCACTTTAGAAACTGTGCCCGAGGAGACGGACATTTTCGAGAGAAGGATTTAACACAGATAGTGGCGAGATTCATACCAGCTCACACACAAGGCAAAACAAACCAACCAGCTTGAAACTCAGCAACGGTTTCAACAAAAAGGAACAGGGGAAAAGGGAAAACACTTCTGCACTAGTCAAAAGGTCAGTGTATATTCATTTTTTAAGAAAGAGAAAAACCCCATTAATATATGTATTATGGTATTGATTCACTATTATATATTGGGGGTGCCGCCATAGACAATAAGATTGAAGACACAAAAAGGAAAAAGGGAAAGATTGTCTCTTTGTTGGCGCACAAAAGGAGAAAGAATGATTTGATCTAAAATGTAACTTTTAATAGTAATTACTTAAAATAGATGTGAAATATATCTGAAAGAATATTTTATTAATAAAGGTATTATATCAATTAAAAATATTCACTGTGTCACTTGTTTTATTTCCATTTGTTAATTCTGAGGATCCAGATCACTCGTAACCTATATGTCATCAAGTAATATAATTTTTAAATGGTGTGTCACCTTGCAGGGGACAGAGGAGGGGGCAAATGTGGGATGGGTCTACAATACCCCTACTTTAAGCTTAATATATTGTCTAGAAATCTTCTTTCCACAGTGCTAGTATATTACAGAAAAGGTATCCCACCATATAATGCACTTTTTATACCATCCCCTATTCTGTGCTCTTTCATGCGGATAATTGTTTTCCTGTTCTTAATACTATACCAAGTTATTGGAACAGGACACTGTCATGATTGGAGTCATACAGTGTTGCGATCCCCTTTTAAACTGACACAATATTGTCCCATATGTTACTTGCCTATGACAAGGAGTTCCTATACTAAGGAAAGTCTTAAATCTGATGGGGTAAAATGATGTATGGTGTGTTTACATTCAATATCATACACCTGTTTTATTACAGTTCCATCCCACCATGATATTGGCTGGAAATCATTAAGAAATAGTCACAATATTATATATCATATGACAGTTTTGCATGTATGTCATGTCCTTATTGTGTACCAATTATGTAGTATAGTAGTTAGTGATTTGATACGTTTCTCATCTGTGTCTTCGAAGAGTGTCACAGTATGTGGAGGCAGGGGGTCACTAAAACCTGTGCAATAAATAACATCTCCCTTTATTTGGTTATGCAACTTTTTATATATAGAACACCCAGAGTGTCTCCACAGCAATGATTTAATTTCTCTATTACTGGGCAAGAAAGCAGCACCACTGGAATATATATGCTGTACTGATTCTACTCCTATACACGCAACCGCACGCAATTTAGGTTATCATCAGCGTGTCGTTCCAACAGCTATGTTTATAGTGATGGCAGTCTGTACCGGTTCCCCCAATTTGTTACTGAGAGGATCGGTGTTTCTTCGTTACGGACATTGTGCTTTAGCCATCATTAACAATGTTATTGTAGGTATTACATTTAATTGTGACGGCTGTTTCAGTTATACGTGTGATCTTACTTATTACAGAGAGTGTCACAACCTTGACTAGTGTATTTGACAATCACCGTCTGCACCTCCCTTATAACGGTTATAAATAGATTTGCAGCGTCCGTATGTTTGAGAATCAGAAATCCATTGCTAGTGGTGCCCCTATATATTGATTCTATTGCATAACCGTGTTTTATCAAATTAAAGCATACATCACTATTTACAGCTATTGCTGACTGTGTGATATTTATTGTGTTCATTCACACTGTTCCATTACTGGCGTTGCACATTCATGTTACCCGGCTACCTGCACTTGGGTTATCTTAATGATTCCCTCTAATCCCTCCTTGTCTGGCTAAATACTGGTACGAGTGATCCTGTATTTCCTCTATCAATTAGCTACATTACATTGATACAAGTGATTGAAACATTTTTAGTGAATATAGCGGACAAATTTTATGCCGCTCTGAAACGCCACCAACGTGCACGTTTCACATCAGCTTCCTCAGGGCAAACACGATTGTCCTAACGAGGATGGTTATAAAGAGAAGATCAGCCAATCAATTCAAATTTGCGTGACGTGTCACATACTCACACGGCGCGTCATTTCTACCCGTACTATTACTGACTCCTAGGTTCAGGGTACGTAATCACTTTACACTGATCATATAGATATCCAATGGAGTACTCTTATTATCCAAGAAAACCTGACAGAGGTGAAAGTAATCACCTGCCATAAATTTGAAAATATGCTGCTCTAATAATTAGCTGAATTACTTCAAAGGATTCATTGTGAGAGTGCAAACATTTTATTCCCGTGATTGATCTAGTATTCCTCATAATAAAAATAAATATAAAAATAAAAGGAATAGAAGATGGGCAATAATATCTATGGATAAACTTTTCTTGCTTTTATCAGTAAAATATTTTTAAACAAAATCTTATATTTTATTTCTCAGTCAGTTGTTGATGTCAATTATCAATATAATATAAGATGTATATAATTGACTTAAATCATACGTGACAGGGTTGATGCCTCGTGAAGTGTTTGTGTAATGTGTGAAAAATTGTTTATGATGAATATAATAAAAAATTTACAATAATATGTAGGTGATGTGATATAGACATAATTATATGCATAAAAATGTGAAAAGTGACAAAAATAAAAAACCGTGAAACAAACGTGCTGTGAAAAATTAAATAAAACCACTTAAGAAAAAAACCACACGTATTAAGTGGAGTGAACAATTTATCCACAACATATATGTGTGAAGAACGTGAAATCAAATATAATGTATGAATTAATAAATGAATTATATATGTAACAATTATATATTAACTGATGATTATAATATTCTGAGGGTTACTTTATACAGGGTCTCTACTTCCATTCATGTACTAAGTAGTACATACTTGCCATACTCCTATTATTTTTGGGATATACCGGATTTATGATATACAATGAAGATGTACAATGTTTTTAATACTATCATCTCTTCACTGCCCATTTTGTAAGTAACTTTATCAGGATCTTTCAAATTTCTATACTATATCTATTTATCCATCTGATCTATCCTTGATCAGGTGGGTAAATATTTCAATGTATAAAGCTGTTTCCTCATCCTTAAGGATTGTATATACTTTCTATCTCATAATATTTTGACCTCTAATATGCTATCTACTATGACTTTTTGTATGCACATTTTGGATCGGAATTGAGTGTGCTTACATGTAAATAAAAAGGATAGGTATTCACATTTTCATCTCAGAGATTCCTGATAATCTTGGATATATGTACCGGTAAATTCCATGGGTGTGTGATTGCTTCTCTCACAATAAAAATTCCAGATGGTCTTGGATATGCATCTGGGTAAGTTCCACAGGTAAGTATAGTACAGATATTGTGATATGACACTTTTATTATTCCCATTTTTACAGGAAAGGTAGATAACTATTGTTCTCATTTAATCCCTTTGGGTATTGGCAGCCCATCAAAAAGATCATTTTACTCTCAAATCTGAGAAGATCTCCATCAATATCACCCCCTCGAATATTTAATTCGAAATGTCTCATGCCAAAGGCCTGGAGGCCCTTTGGGATCCCATTGTGAGATTGTAAGAAATGACTGGCTACTGGAGTTAGAGTCTTAAATTTTAATTTGTCCTGTCTGGCATTCCTAATACTGCCAATGTGCTCCAGCAGTCTCACCTTTAGGGGTCTGATTGTTTTTCCGATGTATATTAGGTTGCAGGGGCATATCAGTTCGTATACCACCCCTGTAGTTGTTGTCGACAATGCAGAGCTTGCCAATATATGATCCCTAAAACAGACTATAGGGACAAGTATGGCAAAAAATGGGAGATCAACAGTTACATCGATTGTACTACAACAGGGGTGGTATACGAACTGATATGCCCCTGCAACCTAATATACATCGGAAAAACAATCAGACCCCTAAAGGTGAGACTGCTGGAGCACATTGGCAGTATTAGGAATGCCAGACAGGACAAATTAAAATTTAAGACTCTAACTCCAGTAGCCAGTCATTTCTTACAATCTCACAATGGGATCCCAAAGGGCCTCCAGGCCTTTGGCATGAGACATTTCGAATTAAATATTCGAGGGGGTGATATTGATGGAGATCTTCTCAGATTTGAGAGTAAAATGATCTTTTTGATGGGCTGCCAATACCCAAAGGGATTAAATGAGAACAATAGTTATCTACCTTTCCTGTAAAAATGGGAATAATAAAAGTGTCATATCACAATATCTGTACTATACTTACCTGTGGAACTTACCCAGATGCATATCCAAGACCATCTGGAATTTTTATTGTGAGAGAAGCAATCACACACCCATGGAATTTACCGGTACATATATCCAAGATTATCAGGAATCTCTGAGATGAAAATGTGAATACCTATCCTTTTTATTTACATGTAAGCACACTCAATTCCGATCCAAAATGTGCATACAAAAAGTCATAGTAGATAGCATATTAGAGGTCAAAATATTATGAGATAGAAAGTATATACAATCCTTAAGGATGAGGAAACAGCTTTATACATTGAAATATTTACCCACCTGATCAAGGATAGATCAGATGGATAAATAGATATAGTATAGAAATTTGAAAGATCCTGATAAAGTTACTTACAAAATGGGCAGTGAAGAGATGATAGTATTAAAAACATTGTACATCTTCATTGTATATCATAAATCCGGTATATCCCAAAAATAATAGGAGTATGGCAAGTATGTACTACTTAGTACATGAATGGAAGTAGAGACCCTGTATAAAGTAACCCTCAGAATATTATAATCATCAGTTAATATATAATTGTTACATATATAATTCATTTATTAATTCATACATTATATTTGATTTCACGTTCTTCACACATATATGTTGTGGATAAATTGTTCACTCCACTTAATACGTGTGGTTTTTTTCTTAAGTGGTTTTATTTAATTTTTCACAGCACGTTTGTTTCACGGTTTTTTATTTTTGTCACTTTTCACATTTTTATGCATATAATTATGTCTATATCACATCACCTACATATTATTGTAAATTTTTTATTATATTCATCATAAACAATTTTTCACACATTACACAAACACTTCACGAGGCATCAACCCTGTCACGTATGATTTAAGTCAATTATATACATCTTATATTATATTGATAATTGACATCAACAACTGACTGAGAAATAAAATATAAGATTTTGTTTAAAAATATTTTACTGATAAAAGCAAGAAAAGTTTATCCATAGATATTATTGCCCATCTTCTATTCCTTTTATTTTTATATTTATTTTTATTATGAGGAATACTAGATCAATCACGGGAATAAAATGTTTGCACTCTCACAATGAATCCTTTGAAGTAATTCAGCTAATTATTAGAGCAGCATATTTTCAAATTTATGGCAGGTGATTACTTTCACCTCTGTCAGGTTTTCTTGGATAATAAGAGTACTCCATTGGATATCTATATGATCAGTGTAAAGTGATTACGTACCCTGAACCTAGGAGTCAGTAATAGTACGGGTAGAAATGACGCGCCGTGTGAGTATGTGACACGTCACGCAAATTTGAATTGATTGGCTGATCTTCTCTTTATAACCATCCTCGTTAGGACAATCGTGTTTGCCCTGAGGAAGCTGATGTGAAACGTGCACGTTGGTGGCGTTTCAGAGCGGCATAAAATTTGTCCGCTATATTCACTAAAAATGTTTCAATCACTTGTATCAATGTAATGTAGCTAATTGATAGAGGAAATACAGGATCACTCGTACCAGTATTTAGCCAGACAAGGAGGGATTAGAGGGAATCATTAAGATAACCCAAGTGCAGGTAGCCGGGTAACATGAATGTGCAACGCCAGTAATGGAACAGTGTGAATGAACACAATAAATATCACACAGTCAGCAATAGCTGTAAATAGTGATGTATGCTTTAATTTGATAAAACACGGTTATGCAATAGAATCAATATATAGGGGCACCACTAGCAATGGATTTCTGATTCTCAAACATACGGACGCTGCAAATCTATTTATAACCGTTATAGGGAGGTGCAGACGGTGATTGTCAAATACACTAGTCAAGGTTGTGACACTCTCTGTAATAAGTAAGATCACACGTATAACTGAAACAGCCGTCACAATTAAATGTAATACCTACAATAACATTGTTAATGATGGCTAAAGCACAATGTCCGTAACGAAGAAACACCGATCCTCTCAGTAACAAATTGGGGGAACCGGTACAGACTGCCATCACTATAAACATAGCTGTTGGAACGACACGCTGATGATAACCTAAATTGCGTGCGGTTGCGTGTATAGGAGTAGAATCAGTACAGCATATATATTCCAGTGGTGCTGCTTTCTTGCCCAGTAATAGAGAAATTAAATCATTGCTGTGGAGACACTCTGGGTGTTCTATATATAAAAAGTTGCATAACCAAATAAAGGGAGATGTTATTTATTGCACAGGTTTTAGTGACCCCCTGCCTCCACATACTGTGACACTCTTCGAAGACACAGATGAGAAACGTATCAAATCACTAACTACTATACTACATAATTGGTACACAATAAGGACATGACATACATGCAAAACTGTCATATGATATATAATATTGTGACTATTTCTTAATGATTTCCAGCCAATATCATGGTGGGATGGAACTGTAATAAAACAGGTGTATGATATTGAATGTAAACACACCATACATCATTTTACCCCATCAGATTTAAGACTTTCCTTAGTATAGGAACTCCTTGTCATAGGCAAGTAACATATGGGACAATATTGTGTCAGTTTAAAAGGGGATCGCAACACTGTATGACTCCAATCATGACAGTGTCCTGTTCCAATAACTTGGTATAGTATTAAGAACAGGAAAACAATTATCCGCATGAAAGAGCACAGAATAGGGGATGGTATAAAAAGTGCATTATATGGTGGGATACCTTTTCTGTAATATACTAGCACTGTGGAAAGAAGATTTCTAGACAATATATTAAGCTTAAAGTAGGGGTATTGTAGACCCATCCCACATTTGCCCCCTCCTCTGTCCCCTGCAAGGTGACACACCATTTAAAAATTATATTACTTGATGACATATAGGTTACGAGTGATCTGGATCCTCAGAATTAACAAATGGAAATAAAACAAGTGACACAGTGAATATTTTTAATTGATATAATACCTTTATTAATAAAATATTCTTTCAGATATATTTCACATCTATTTTAAGTAATTACTATTAAAAGTTACATTTTAGATCAAATCATTCTTTCTCCTTTTGTGCGCCAACAAAGAGACAATCTTTCCCTTTTTCCTTTTTGAAACTCAGCAACCGCTGACACATTACTTACCCAGTAACAATGCAGTACGTAACTAAAAACCAAAGTTGTACTGAACCAGATAACCACTGCAGGAAAAATGAAGCGCTGGGTGGGCGCCTAGAATTCTCCACGAACTACGAGAAAAAGATTTACCGGTAGATAATTAAAATCCTATTTTCTCTTACGTCCTAGAGGATTGCTGGGGTCCACATTAGTACCATGGGGATGTACCAAAGCTCCCAGAACGGGAGGGAGAGCGTGGAGGCTCCAGCAGAACTAACTGACCAAACTTAAGGTCCTCAGAGGCCAAAGCATCGAACCTGTAGAACTTTGCGAACGTATTCGACCCCGACCAAGTAGCTGCTCGGCAGAGTTGTAAAGTCGAGACACCCCGTGCAGCCGCCCAGGAAGAACCCACCTTATGAGTAGAGTGGGCCTTAACAGACGTAGGACACGGCAAGCCTGCCGTAGAATACACATGCTGGATAGTGAACCTGATTCAGCAAGAGATCGTCTGCTTAGAAGCAGGACACACAATTTTCTTGGGATCATACAGGACAAACAGAGTCCGATTTTCTGTGACGAGCAGTCCTCCTCACATAGATTTGTAGAGCCCTTACAACATCTAAGGACTTTGGTTGATATGAAATGCCGACACAACCTTCGGAAGAAACTGCTGACGTGTCCGAAGCTCAGCTCTATCTTCATGGATGATCAAGTATGGGCTTTTACATGACAAAGCCCCTAACTCCGACACGTCTAGCAGAAGCTAAAGCCAACAAAGTGACAGCCTTCCAAGTGAGAAACTTGACATCAACCTCCTGTAGAGGCTCAAACCAGTCCGACTGGAGAAACTGCAACACCACGTTAAGATCCCAGGGCGCCGTAGGCGGTACAAAGGGAGGTTGGATGTGCAGAACTCCCTTCAAAAAAGTCTGAACCTCAGGGAGGGCAGCCAACTGTTTCTGGAAGAAAATGGATAGGGCCGAAATTTGGACCTTTATGGATCCTAACCTCAGGCCCATATCCACACCTGCTTGCAGGAAGAGGAGAAAACGTTCCAGTTGAAACTCCACCGTAAGAAACTTCTTGGACTCACACCAAGATACATATTTTTTCCATATACGATGATAATGTTTAGACATTGGGGGTAATTCCAAGTTGATCGCAGCAAGATATTTTTTAGCAGTTGGGCAAAACCATGTGCACTGCAGTGGGGGGGGGGGGGGGGCAGATATAACATTTGCAGAGAGAGTTAGATTTGGGTGGGTTATTTGTTTCTGTGCAGGGTAAATACTGGCTGCTTTATTTTTACAGTGCAATTTAGATTGCAGATTGAACTCACCACACCCAAATCTATCTCTCTCTGCACATGTTATATCTGCTCCCCCTGCAGTGCACATGGTTTTGCCCAACTGCTAAAAAATTTCCTGCTGCGATCAACTTGGAATTACCCCCATTACTCCTTTCCTAGCCTGTATCAGCCCTCCCGAGCTAGTATCTGGCGTTCAACCGTCATGCCGTCAAACGTAGCCGTGTTAAGTCTTGATAGGCGAACGGACACTGCTGCAGCAGGTCCTCCCGAAGAGGAAGAGGTCTTGGCTCTTCTAGCAGAAGATCCAGAAGATCCGCGTACCAAGACCTTCTTGGCCAGTCTGGAAGTCTGGAGCAATGAGGATCGCTTGAACCCTTGTTCTCCTTATGAGCTTTAGCACTCTTGGAATGAGTGGGAGTGGTGAAAACACGTACACCGACTGGAAAACCCACGGAATCACTAGGGCGTCCACCGCCACTGCTTGCGTGTCCCTCGACCTGGAACAATATCGCCGAAGCTTCTTGTTGAGACGAGAGACCATCATGTCTATTTGGGGTACACCCCAAAGATCTGTAACCTCCTTGAACACCTCCGGATGGAGACCCCACTCCCCTGGATGGAGATCGTGTCTGCTGAGGAAGTCCGCTTCCCAGTTGCCTACTCCTGGAATGAAGATTGCCGACAGCGCCAACGCATGTTTTTCTGCCCAGAGGATGATTCTGGTTACCGCTGACATTGCAGCTCTGCTCTTCGTTCCGCCCCTGTCGGTTTATGTAAGCCACTGTCGTTACATTGTCCGACTGCACTTGAATGGCCCGATTTCTCAGAAGATGGGCTGCTTGGAGAAGACCGTTGTAGATGGCTCTTAGTTCCAGAATGTTTATCGGCAGGCCGGCTTCCAGACTTGACCACCTTCCTTAGAAGGTTTCCCCTTGAGTGACTGTGCCCCAGCCCCGGAAACTTGCATCCGTGGTTAGAAGGATTCAGTCCTGAATCCCGAACCTGCAGCCCTCCAGAAAGTGAGGGAATTGTAGCCACCAGAGGAGCAAAATCCTGGCCTTTGGCGACAGACGCATTGTCTGGTGCATGTGTAGATGGGATCCTGACCACTTGTCCAGGAGATCCAGTTGGAAGGACCGAGCATGAAACCTCCCGTACTGCAGAGCCGTGTAAGAGACCACCATCTTCCCCAGAAGGCGAATGCACTGATGAAACAACACCCGGGCTTCAGGACATCCCGGACCATTGTTTGTATCACCAACGCTTTTTCCTCTGGAAGAAACACCCTCTGCACTTCCGTGTCGAGGATCATTCCCAGAAAGGACAACCTCCTGGTTGGTTCCAAATGTGATTTTCGAAGATTCAAGATCCAACAGTGCTCCTTGAGTAGGTGGGTCGTGAGAACAATGGACTGTAACAGCTTCTCCTTGGACGATGCCTTTATCAGCAGATCGTCCAGATATGGAATTATATTCACCCCCTGTCTGCGGAGAACCATCATTTCCGCCATCATCTTGGTGAATACCCTCGGTGCTGTGGAGAGGCCGAATGGCAGGGCCTGGAATTGAAAATGACAGTCCAACAATGCGAATCGGAGAGGAGCTTGATGCGGTGGCCAAATCGGAATGTGGAGGTACGCATCCTTGACATCCAGGGATACCAGGAATTCCACATCCTCCAGATTGATATCACCGCCCTTAGAGATTCCACTTTGAACTTGAATTCCCTCAAGAAGGGGTTTAGTGATTTTAAGTTCAGATTGGGTCTGACCGAACCATCCGGTTTTCGGTACCACGAACAGGTTCGAATAGTGGCCCTCATTCCGAGTTGATCGCTCGTTATTTTTCATCGCATCGCAGTGAAATTTCGCTTAGTGCGCATGCGCAATAGTCGCACTGCGACTGCGCCAAGTAACTTTGCTATGAAGATAGGATTTTTACTCACGGCATTTTCTTCGCTCCGGCGATCGTAGTGTGATTGACAGGAAATGGGTGTTACTGGGCGGAAACACAGCGTTTTAGGGGCGTGTGGATGAAAACGCTACCGTTTCCGGAAAAAACGCAGGAGTGGCCGGAGAAACGGGGGAGTGTCTGAGCGAACGCTGGGTGTGTTTTTGACGTCAATCCAGGAACGACAAGCACTGAACTGATCGCACAGGCAGAGTAAGTGTGGAGCTACTCTAAAACTGCTAAGTAGTTTGTGATCGCAATAATGCGAATACATCGGTCGCAATTTTAGGATGCTAAGATACACTCCCAGTAGGCGTAGGCTTAGCGTGTGTAACTCTGCTAAATTCGCCTTGCGACCGATCAACTCGGAATGAGGGCCAGTAACCCTTGTTTTGCATATGGGTTGGAACTGGTACAATAACCTGTGCCTCCACCAAAATTTGGATGGCTTCCTGAAGGATAGCCCTGTCTGCCAGCAAAGCTGGCAAGCCTGATTTGAAGAATCGGTGAGGAGGGAGATCTTGAAATTCCAGCCTGTACCGCTAGGACACATTATCTTGTACCCAGGGATCCAGGCCGGACGACACCAGGACATGACTGAAATGCCCGAGTCTCGCCCCCACCTGCAGGCAGGCCGCGCTGTCCACCGTCATGCTGAGGGCTTTGGCGTACTTGAAGTAAGTTTCTGTTCCTGGGAACCTGCTGCAGCAGGTTTCTTGGATTTTGTCCGACCTCCTCGAAAGAAGGTGTTGGACGGCTTGGTCTTTCTTGCTTTGGCAGTCCGAAAGGATTGCGATGCAGCTGAAGAAAAGGGTTTCTTCGTAGCAGGTGCAGCGGAGGGAAGAAAAGGAGACTTACCCGCTGTAGCTGTGGAAATCCACGCATCCAACGCTTCCCCAAAAGGAGCCTGGCCCGTGAAGGGTAGGGTCTCACACCTCTCCTGGATTCCGCGTCGGCAGACCACTGGCGCAGACAAAGTCCCCCTACGAGCCGAGACAGACATGGAAGATATCCCTGCAGCCATGGAACCCAGGTCTTTCATGGATTCTACCATAAATCCTGCAGAATCCTGAATGTTACGTAAAAACAATTCAACATCACACTTATCCATTGTATCCAAATCATCAAGTAACGTGCCAGACCACTTTACTATAGCTTTGGAAATCCATGCACAGGCAATAGTGGCACGTAGTATCGACCCTGAAGCAGTGTATATGGATTTGAGCGTAGTACAGGTTGAGTATCCCTTATCCAAAATGCTTGGAACCAGAGGTATTTTGGATATCGGATTTTTCCGTATTTTGGAATAATAGCATACCATAATGAGATATCATGGCGATGGGACCTAAGTCTAAGCACAGAATACATTTATGTTTCATAAACACCTTATACACACAGCCTGATGGTAATTTTAGCTAAGATTTTTAATAACTTTGTGCATTAAGCAAAGTGTATGTACATTCACACAATTCATTTATGTTTCATATACACCTTATACACACACCCTGAAGGTCATTTATTACAATATTTTTAATTACTTTGTGTATTAAACAAAGTTTGTGTACATTGAGCAATAAGAAAACAAAAGGTTTCACTATCTCAGTCTCGCTCAAAAAATTCCGTATTTCGGAATATTTGGATATGGGATACTCAACCTGTATCAATTTTGCGATCAGCCGGCTCTTTTAAGGCGGTAGATCCTGTAACAGGTAAAACCACCTTCTTTGAGAGTCTGGATACAGACGCGTCCACTATGGGTGGGTTTTCCCATTTTTTCCTATCCTCCTCAGGGAAGGGGAAAGCAACCGGAACCCTTCTAGGGATCTGGAATTTTTTTCCGGGTTTTCCCATGCTTTCTCAAATATAGCATTTAATTCTTTGGACGCATGGAAGGTTAGCGAGGCTTTCTTACTGTCAGTGAAGTAAGCCTCCTCAACCTGCTCAGGTGTTGTATCTGCAATATTCAACACATCTCTAATAGCCTCTATCATCAACTGCACACCTTTAGCAAGAGATGCGGCCCCCCTCAGCACATCTCCCTCACCGTCTGCCATGTCAGAATCGGTATCCGTGTCATCTTGTATAATCTGGGCAAGAGCACGTTTGTGGGAACCTACAGTGGGGGGCCCTGAGGTAACATAACTGGACCAAACTGCCATAGAGGTCTGTAAAACCTGAATTGCAGATTCATTCTGTGCAACCCTAGTAGAAATCTGAGAAATCATAGATTTGATTCAGGCTCCCTTGCTGGTATTTGCGCTGAAACAGTGCAATCCTGATTACATGGAAGGAGTTCATCCTGAGAGGACATATCCTATGCAGCATATGACACAGAGTCCCTGGACATAGCTAAATGGAGACCACAGACACTCCACACACACAGAGAGGAGGACAGACAGAGTTTCACCCCCAAGAATAGCAAGAGAGACGCAGAGATTAGAACCAACCCACACACAGCGCTTTCAAGGCATAGGGAGACCCCCAACCAGCGCTGACTGTGCACCTTAATAGGTTACACAGTCTGTACTCAGCCTCCGCCCCCCCCCCACCCACCCCCCCTTCTACAACCTCCTGGTACCGTAAGAGATAGCTGGAGTTGTATTGAAGGGACAGCTCTCACTGACAGCACTTCTGCAGGCAGGAAAATGGCGCTGAACGCTGCTGGGTCCGCTCTGAGGAGAAGCTCCGCCCCCTTAATGGCGCTGCTTTCCCGCTCTTCTGGAGATTATACTGGCCTGAGGAGTTATGCTGACAGCGATCCTGGGACCCTGACAGGCTTGGAGGTCAGAGCAGGGTGTAGGCGCTGGCTCAGGGCACCCCTCACATCGCCGCACTATGTACCTCTGAGCCCCAGAGCACAGTTAGTACTGCGCTCCATACCATGTTGCTGCCATCTTCACACCGGCTCCCGGCTTGCTACGGGGACTGGTGACTAACTCGCCACTGAACTTCTGGCTCTGTAAGTGGGTGGCGGCATGCTGCCGGGGTGAGCGATCCCCTCTGGCGGGGAACGTTCGATCCCCTCAGGAGCTCAGTGTCCTGTCAGCGGAGATAATGGCTCAGACCCCGCAGGGCGAACACTACTCCCCCACTTAGTCCCACGAAGCAGGGAGGCTGTTGCCAGCAGCCTCCCTGTAAAATAATAAACTCTAAAAAATAAGATTTTAAACCTACCGGTAAATCTTTTTCTCACAGTCCGTAGAGGATGCTGGGACTCCGTAAGGACCATGGGGAATAGACGGGCTCCACAGGAGACATGGGCACTAAAAAGAACTTTAGGTATGGGTGTGCACTGGCTCCTCCCCCTATGCCCCTCCTCCAGACCTCAGTTAGAGAAACTGTGCCCAGAGGAGACAGACAGCACGAGGAAAGGATTTTGTAAATCCAAGGGCAAGATTCATACCAGCCACACCATTCACACCGTAAAACATGGGAGATACGAACCAGTCAACAGTATGAAACCAAACCAGTATCAGTCCAAAACTGATCCAACTGAAAAATATAACCCTTATGTAAGCAACAACTATATACAAGTCTTGCAGGATGTTGTCCGCACTGGGACGGACGCCCAGCATCCTCTACGGACTAGGAGAAAAAGATTTACCGGTAGGTTTAAAATCTTATTTTCTCTTACGTCCTAGAGGATACTGGGGACTCCGTAAGGACCATGGGGATTATACCAAAGCTCCCAAACGGGCGGGAGAGTGCGGATGACTCTGCAGCACCAAATGAGCAAACATGAGGTCCTCATCAGACAGGGTATCAAACTTGTAGAATTTTGAAAAAAAGTGTTTGAACCCGACCAAGTTGTTGCTCGGCAAAGTTGTAACGCCGAGGCGCCCCGGGCAGCCGCCCAAGAAGAGCCCACCTTCCTAGTGGAATGGGACTTAACCGAATTCGGTAACGGCAATCCAGCCGTAGAATGAGCCTGCTGAATCGTGTTACAGATCCAGCGAGCATTAGTCTGCTTAGACGCAGGAGCGCCAACCTTGTTGGCTGCATACAGGATAAACAGAGCCTCTGTTTTCCTAACCCGAGCCGTTCTGGCCGCATAAATTTTCAATGCCCTGACCACATCCAGGGACTCGGAATCCTCCACGTCCCTTGTAGCCACAGGCACCACAATAGGTTGGTTCATATGAAAAGAAGAAACCACCTTAGGCAAAAATTGAGGACGAGTCCGCAACTCAGCTCTATCCACATGGAAAATCAGATAAGGGCTTTTGTGAGACAAAGCCACCAACTCCGACACTCGCCGCGCCGAAGCCAAGGCCAATAACATGACCACTTTCCAAGTGAGATACTTCAACTCCACTGTTTGAAGCGGTTCAAACCAGTGAGACTTAAGAAACCGTAACACCACGTTAAGGTCACATGGTGCCACCGGAGGCACAAAAGGAGGCTGGATATGCAGCACCCCCTTCACGAAAGTCTGGACTTCTGGAAGAGAAGCCAATTCTTTTTGAAAGAAAATGGATAGGGCCGAAATCTGAACCTTAATGGAGCCTAACTTTAGGCCCAAATTCACTCCAGTTTGCAGGAAGTGGAGAAAACGGCCCAGATGGAATTCTTCCGGAGGAGCAGTCTTGGCTTCACACCAAGACACATACTTCCTCCATATACGATGATAATGTTTCGATGTCACCTCCTTCCTAGCCTTAATCAGAGTAGGAATGACCTCCTCCGGAATGCCCTTCTCCGCTAGGGTGCTGCGTTCAATCGCCATGCCGTCAAACGCAGTCGCGGTAAGTCCTGGAACAAACAGGGCCCTTGCTGCAACAGGTCTTCCCTGAGAGGAAGAGGCCACGGATCTTCTGTGAGCATTTCCTGCAGATCCGGATACCAGGCCCTTCGAGGCCAATCTGGAACAATGAGAATTGCCTGAACCCCTCTTCGTCTTATGATTTTCAGTATTTTTGAGATGAGATGAAGAGGAGGGAACACATAGACCGACTGAAACACCCACGGTGTCACCAGTGCGTCCACTGCGACCGCCTGAGGGTCCCTTGACCTGGCGCAATATCTCGGACGTTTCTTGTTGAGACGTGAAGCCATCATGTCTATTTGAGGCAGTCCCCACTGACTTGCAATCTCTGCGAAGACTTCCTGATGAAGTCCCCACTCTGCTGGATGCAAATTGTGTCTGCTGAGGAAGTCTGCTACCCAGTTGTCCACTCCCGGAATGAAGACTGCTGTCAGAGCGCTTACATGACTCTCCGCCCATCGAAGAATCTTTGAGGCTTCTGCCATTGCCACTCTGCTCCTTGTGCCACCCTGGCGGTTTACATGAGCCACTGCTGTGATGTTGTCTGACTGAATCAGGACCGGTAGTAAGGTCTGTGCCTGATGAAGGCCGTTGTATGTGGCCCTTAATTCCAGAATGTTGATGTGTAGACAAGCCTCCTGGCTTGACCACAGACCTTGGAAGTTTCTTCCCTGTGTGACTGCTCCCCATCCTCAGAGGCTCGCGTCCGTGGTCACCAGAACCCAGTCCTGGATGCCGAACCTGCGACCCTCTAGAAGGTGAGTACTCTGCAGCCACCACAGGAGAGACACCCTGGCCCTGGGGGACAGGCGGATCATCTGATGAATCTGTAGATGTTGAAGGCACAACTTTTGAATTGCTGCCAGAACTACCTCCCTCTCTGGGGAAGAAGTCGGCAGTGCCGATTTGAAAAACCGGCGAGGAGGCACCTCTTTGAATTCCAGCTTGTACCCCTGGGAAACAATGTCTATTGCCCATGGATCCACCTGAGAGTGAACCCAGACTTGGCTGAAAAGACGAAGAAGTGCCCCCACAGGAGCGGACTCCTCCCACGGAGCCCCAGCGTCATGCGGTGGATTTAGTAGAAGCCGGGGAGGACCTTTGTTCCTGGGAACTGGCTGTAGTTGGCAGCTTTTTCCCCTTGCCTCTACCTCTGGCAAGAAAGGAAGATCCCAGAGCTCTCTTGGATTTATGCGACCGAAAGGACTGCATCTGATAATGTGGCGCTTTCTTAGGCTGTGAGGAAACATAAGGTAAAAAAGTTGATTTACCTGCAGTAGCCGTGGAAACCAGGTCTGCGAGACCTTCCCCAAACAATTCCTCACCCTTGTAAGGTAAAACCTCCATATTCCGCTTTGAATCGGAATCACCCGTCCACTGTCGGGTTCACAGTGCTCGCCTGGCAGAAATCGCCATAGCATTCGCTCTGGACCCCAGTATCTCTCATTTAAAGGACCGCATCCTTAATATGGCCCAGGGTCAATAAAATAGTTTCCTTATCCATTGTATCCATATCAGTAGATAAGGTATCGGTCCACGCTATAACAGCGCTACAAACCCAGGCCGACGCTATTGCCGGTCTGAGTAAGGTACCGGTATGAGTGTAAATTGACTTCAAGGTAGTTTCCTGCTTGCGATCCGCAGGATCCCTGAGGGCAGCGGTATCCTGAGACGGTAGCGCCACCTTTTTGGAAAGGCGCATCAACGCCTTGTCCACCCTCGGGGAGGATTCCCACCGTATCCTGTCCTTGATCGGGAAAGGATACGCCATAAGAATCCTTTTAGGAATCTGCAGTTTGTTGTCTGGAGTTTCTCAAGCACTTTCAAATAACTCATTTAATTCAAAAGAAGGCGGAAAAGTAACCTCAGGGTCATCTATAATATGCAGCACATCCTTTATAGCAACCTCGCATCATCATAATCGATACTGGATTCAGAATCTGTGTCGATATCAGTGTCAACTACCGGAGAAAGTGGCCGTTTTTGAGACCCCGAAGGCCCCTGTGACATAGGGAAAGGCAGGGTATGATCCTCTGTACTGTCCTGGACTCTGCTTTGTCCAAACGTTTGTGCAATAAATTCACATTTGCATTTAAAATATTCCACATTTCCATCCAGTCACGTGTCGGCGTTGCCGACGGAAACACCACACTCATGCGCTCCACCTCATCCCTAGGAGAGCCTTCCGCTTCAGACATGCTGACACGCACGTTCTGACACACCACACACTCAGGGAAGACACTATCTGGAGACAGTTTCCCCACAAGGCCCTTTGGAGAGACAGAGAGAGAGTATGCCAGCACACACCCAGCGCCAATAACCCTGGACAAAAAAAATTACCCAGATACAGCGCTATTTGTATAGTCACCGCGCCAAATTATGTACCCCCCCCCCCCTTCTTTAAAACCCTCTGTCACAGGTGATCAGCAGGGGAGAGTCCGGGGAGCCAGCTTCTCAGCGTGTGCTTGTGGAGAAAATGGCGCTGGTGAGTGCTGAGGGAGAAGCCCCGCCCCTCAGTGGCGGGCTTCGGTCCCGCTCTTTGAACCAACTGGCGGGGATACCAAAACACACAAATAAGTGTATATTTACTTACAGCCAGTCCTAGAGGAATACATTGCTGCCCAGGGCACCCCGGCGCCCCCCCCCCCCCCCGCCCTGCACCCAACAGTGTGCGCTGTGTGTGTTCTGTGTGGGAGCAATGGCGCGCAGCGTTACCACTGCGCGTTACCTCAGTGAAGATCTGAAGTCTTCTGCTTTCCTATACTCACCCGGCTTCTATCTTCCGGCTCTGCGAGGAGAACGGCGGCGCTGCTCCAGGACGAACCGCTAGGGGAGACCTGCGTTCTGACTCCCTCTGGAGCTAATGGTGTCCAGTAGCCTAAGAAGCAGAGCCTAGCATTTAAGTAGGTCTGCTTCTCTCTCCTCAGTCCCACGATGCAGGGAGTCTGTTGACAGCAGGCTCCCTGAAAATAAAAAACCTAACAAAATACTTTCTTTTCAGGAAGCTCAGGAGAGCTCCCTGTAGTGCACCCAGTCTCCTCTGGGCACAGTATTAAACTGAGGTCTGGAGGAGGGGCATAGAGGGAGGAGCCAGTGCACACCCATACCTAAAGTTCTTTTTAGTGCCCATGTCTCCTGTGGAGCCCGTCTATTCCCCTTGGTCCTCAGCATCCTCTAGGACGTAAGAGAAAATAACTTTACTAGAGAAACTCTGGAGAGCTCCCCTAGCAGTGACCGCCTCTAAACTGAGTCTGGTAGGAGGGGCATAGAAGGAGGAGCCAGCCCACACTCTCAAACTCTTAAAGTGCCAATGGCTCCTAGTGGACCCATCTATACCCCATGGTACTAATGTGGACTCCAGCATCCTCTAGGACATAAGAGAAATATTGGCTAAAATTACCATCAGGCTGTGTGTATAGGGTGTATATTAAACATAAATGCATTCTGTGCTTAGACTTGGGTCCCATCGCCATGATATCTCATTATGGTATGCAATTATTCCAAAATACGGAAAAATCCAATATCCAAAATACTTCTGGTCCCAAGCATTTTAGATATGGGATACTCAACCTGTATAGCTCTTTTTTTTTTTACGTAAAAAATTAGTCCTATTCGCCCGAAAACTCGTAGGGTCCGCGATAAACCGCAGATCTATTTGTTTTCGCGGCAGCAGTCACAGAAAAAATGGTTACTTATCGCCAGCATCTGGGCTAAAAGGGTAGCCCAGGCGATTCACTTAGTTGGTGTATATTACCGCAACTAATTGGATACTGCCCCTTAAGAAGTTCACCCTATTCATTTCTAGGTTTAAAATGAATCCAGATTGAGTGAGGCAAGTTAGAAATGTTTTTACAAGATTCGGATTCAGCTAAGGGGTATATTCAATTGGTGTCGAAAACTGCCGTCTGTCGAAAAGATGTCAGTTTTTGACTTTTTAAGGTATAAACGTGTTTTGACCTATTCAATGCTTTTCGACAAGTCCACCCGGCTTCCACTCGGCTCCAGCACGCTTGCTGGAGCCGGGTGGACACTGCCGTGAGGTCGGGCGGCTGAGTGACATCCTGCTGCAGTGCTACTGTAGCGCTGATCTCCCCTGTATGCCCGCCGGCTGTCCCCCCGCTGGTCTCCCCGTGGCTCACCCCCCTTCTCCTCCTCTGCGACCCTCATCTCAATTCAACTTGAAAAAGTCGAATTAAGATGAGATTGAATAGGGGTTGTCGGATCCATTCCGACAAATACATGCTGGAATGGATCAGACTTTAAATGAATATAACCCTATATCTCTAAAAATCAGGTGGAAAAATCCAAATCCTGATTTTCCACTTATTTTAGCATGCAGTACGGGGTTATCACTTCTAAAAGCAAATATAGGTGAAGAATTCTGCATTTAGACCATGCCTATATTAGTAGCACCGCTGAAATGATGTGTGGTGCGCGTTGATGTCATCGCGCACCGCACAGCAAAGGTCCTCTCCACGAAGGAAAACTAGACGCAACGCGTTTAGTTCCCTTCGTGGAGAGGACCTTTGCTGTGCGGTGCGCGATGACATCAACGCGCACCACACATCATTACAGAAAAGGTCCTCTCCACGAAGGGAAACTAGACGCGTAGCGTCTAGTTTCCCTTCACAGCGGGCAGCGGGACAGCGTGCAGCGGCAGGCACAGCAGAAGCGGATCCTGCCGTGGTGCGGCGCCGCACTCTCCGGAAGGCGGCGCCCCGGGCAACAGTCCTGCTTGCCCGTGGCAAGATCCGCTACTGGTTCTCAGCCATGGATACACCTAAAACCTGGGTGCCTTCGAGGAACGAGTTTGGGAACCTCTGCCTTAAAGGGACTGGTGGTT
The DNA here is from genome assembly GCF_028390025.1 of Pseudophryne corroboree. Classification (NCBI taxonomy): domain Eukaryota; kingdom Metazoa; phylum Chordata; class Amphibia; order Anura; family Myobatrachidae; genus Pseudophryne; species Pseudophryne corroboree. Next base: position 153,968,298 of record NC_086454.1, on the reverse strand, counting down.
AAGGCGATACTCTATTGCAGGTTTTATTAATTTAGTAATCAAGTTAATTCCTGTATCTCCCTTCCACCCCTCCCCTTTTTTTTTCTTTTGTCTTCCCGACCACCCTCCCATTTGACATTGCTTTTAAAAATTCTTTCAATAAACAGTATTTTACTATACTATACAGTACTATACTGACAGCGGTATTTAGTCTTTACCAAAGTCCCGGCAGCGAGTCCGCTCGCCACGCATTGGGCTTCGCTTGCCACATTTTCTATTCCCACGCCGTTGGGTGACATAGACCCACCAAACGAGTGGGAATTCCGTGCGTGTCGGGTTTCCCTGGGTCAGCATTTCACCGGCTGTCTGGATGCCAGCGTCGGTCTCCTAATTGCTGGGATCCCAACAGTCGGTATATTGACTGTATCAGTATGAACTTCAATAATTTACCATCCACAGGTTCCAGTGAAATAGTACCCCCACCTACCATTAGAAAAAAAAAAAAAAAAAAAAATTGTAAAATGCCTGCTTGGCTTTACCTCTCAAATATGGGAAGGCCAACGTGGTACTTGCCAATGACCACACAAAACAACAATGGTTTTAATCATAAAGAATATTTCAGCATAATATCCAGCCCCCCAAAAAAATATAATAATAATACTACTACATTTGGTGAACAACACTGCACGGACATTTTAGTTTCAGGCATCTGATTTAGTAACAAATTTATTTAAAAAAATAAAAAAAATAAGAATTTACTCACCGGTAATTCTATTTCTCGTAGTCCGTAGTGGATGCTGGGAACTCCGAAAGGACCATGGGGAATAGCGGGCTCCGAAGGAGGCTGGGCACTCTAGAAAGATTTATGACTACCTGGTGTGCACTGGCTCCTCCCACTATGACCCTCCTCCAAGCCTCAGTTAGGACACCGTGCCCGGACGAGCAGACATAATAAGGAAGGATTTAGAATCCCGGGTAAGACTCTTACCAGTCACACCAATCACACCGTACAACTCGTGATACTATATCCAGTTTGACAGTATGAAAACAACTGAGCCTCTCAACAGATGGCTCAACAATAACCCTTTAGTTAACAGTAACTATATACAAGTATTGCAGACAATCCGCACTTGGGATGGGCGCCCAGCATCCACTACGGACTACGAGAAATAGAATTACCGGTGAGTAAATTCTTATTTTCTCTAACGTCCTAGTGGATGCTGGGAACTCCGAAAGGACCATGGGGATTATACCAAAGCTCCCAAACGGGCGGGAGAGTGCGGATGACTCTGTAGCACCGAATGAGAGAACTCCAGGTCCTCCTCAGCCAGGGTATCAAATTTGTAGAATTTTGCAAACGTGTTTGCCCCTGACCAAGTAGCTGCTCGGCAAAGTTGTAAAGCCGAGACCCCTCGGGCAGCCGCCCAAGATAAGCCCACCATTCTTGTGGAATGGGCATTTACAGATTTTGGCTGTGGTATGCCTGCCACAGAATGTGCAAGCTGAATTGTACTACAAATCCAGCGAGCAATAGACTGCTTAGAAGCAGGAGCACCCAGCTTGTTGGGTGCATACAGGATAAACAACGAGTCAGTTTTCCTGACTCCAGCCGTCCTGGAAACATATATTTTCAGGGCCCTGACAACGTCTAGCAACTTGGAGTCCTCCAATTCACTAGTAGCCGCCGGCACCACAATAGGCTGGTTCAGGTGAAACGCTGACACCACCTTAGGGAGAAATTGGGGACGAGTCCTCAACTCTGCCCTATCCATATGGAAAATCAGATAAGGGCTTTTATATGATAAAGCCGCTAATTCTGACACTCGCCTGGCTGAAGCCAAGGCCAATAACATGACCACTTTCCACGTGAGATATTTCAGATCCACGGTTTTTAGTGGCTCAAACCAATGTGATTTTAAGAAACTCAACATCACGTTGAGATCCCAAGGTGCCACAGGAGGCACAAACGGGGGCTGAATATGCAGCACTCCTTTTACAAAAGTCTGAACTTCAGGTACTGAAGCTAGTTCTTTTTGAAAGAAAATCGACAGAGCCGAGATCTGTACTTTAATGGAGCCTAGTTTTAGGCCCATATCCACTCCTGCTTGCAGGAAATGCAGAAATCGACCTAGTTGAAATTCCTCTGTTGGGGCCTTATTGGCCTCGCACCATGCAACATATTTTCGCCATATGCGGTGATAATGCGTTGCCGTAACATCTTTCCTGGCCTTAATAAGCGTAGGAATGACTTCTTCCGGAATACCCTTTTCCTTTAGGATCCGGTGTTCAACCGCCATGCCGTCAAACGCAGCCGCGGTAAGTCTTGGAACAGACAGGGCCCCTGCTGTATCAGGTCCTGTCTGAGCGGTAGAGGCCACGGTTCCTCTGAGAGCATCTCTTGAAGTTCCGGGTACCACGCTCGTCTTGGCCAATCTGGAACCACGAGAATTGTGTTTACTCCTCGCTTTCTTATTATTCTCAATACCTTTGGAATGAGAGGCAGAGGAGGGAACACATAAACCGACTGGTACACCCACGGTGTCACTAGAGCGTCCACAGCTATCGCCTGAGGGTCCCTTGACCTGGCGCAAAATCTTTTTAACTTTTTGTTGAGACGGGACGCCATCATGTCCACCTGTGGTTTTTCCCAACGGTTTACCAGCATCTGGAAGACTTCTGGGTGAAGTCCCCACTCTCCCGGGTGGAGGTCGTGTCTGCTGAGGAAGTCTGCTTCCCAGTTGTCCACTCCCGGAATGAACACTGCTGACAGTGCTAGTACATGATTCTCCGCCCATCGGAGAATTCTTGTGGCTTCTGCCATCGCCATCCTGCTTCTTGTGCCGCCCTGTCGATTTACATGGGCGACTGCCGTGATGTTGTCTGACTGGATCAGCACCGGCTGGTGTAGGAGCAGGGCTTTTGCTCGACTTAGGGCATTGTAGATGGCCCTTAGTTCCAGAATATTTATGTGAAGGGAAGTCTCCTGACTCGACCATAGTCCTTGGAAGTTTCTTCCCTGTATGACCGCCCCCCCCGCCTCGAAGGCTGGCATCCGTGGTCACCAGGACCCAGTCCTGTTTTCCGAACCTGCGGCCCTCTAGAAGATGGGCACTCTGCAGCCACCACAGTAGAGACACCCTGGTTCTTGGAGACAGGGTTATTAAGCGATGCATCTGAAGATGCGATCCGGACCACTGGTCCAACAGGTCCCACTGAAAGATTCTGGCATGGAACCTGCCGAAGGGAATTGCTTCGTAAGAAGCCACCATCTTCCCCAGGACCCGTGTGCAGTGATGCACTGATACCTGTTTTGGTTTTAGGAGGTCTCTGACTAGAGATGACAACTCCCTGGCTTTCTCCACCGGGAGAAACACTTTCTTCTGGACTGTATCCAGAATCATACCCAGGAACAGTAGCCGTGTCGTCGGAAACCAGCTGTGACTTTGGGATATTCAGAATCCAGCCGTGCTGGTGCAGCTCCTCCTGAGATAGTGCTACTCCCACCAACAACTGTTCCTTGGACCTCGCCTTTATTAGGAGATCGTCCAAGTACGGGATAATTAAAACTCCCTTTCTTCGAAGGAGTATCATCATTTCCGCCATAACCTTGGTAAATACCCTCGGTGCCGTGGACAGTCCAAACGGCAGCGTCTGGAATTGGTAATGGCAATCCTGTACCACAAATCTGAGGTACTCCTGGTGAGGATGGTAAATGGGGACATGTAGGTAAGCATCCTTGATGTCCAGGGATACCATGTAATCCCCCTCGTCCAGGCTTGCAATAACCGCCCTGAGCGATTCCATCTTGAACTTGAATTTCTTTATGTACGTGTTCAAGGATTTCAAATTTAGAATGGGTCTCACCGAACCGTCCGGTTTCGGTACCACAAATAGAGTGGAATAATAACCCCGGCCTTGTTGAAGTAGGGGTACCTTGATTATCACCTGCTGGGAATACAGCTTGTGAATTGCCGCTAGCACCGCCTCCCTGTCTGAGGGAGCAATCGGCAAGGCAGATTTTAGGAACCGGTGGGGTGGGGACGCCTCGAATTCCAGCTTGTATCCCTGAGATACTATTTGCAGGATCCAGGGATCCACCTGTGAGCGAACCCACTGATCGCTGAAATTTTTGAGGCGACCCCCCACCGTACCTGGCTCCGCCTGTGGAGCCCCACCGTCATGCGGCGGACTTGGAAGAAGAAGCGGGGGAGGACTTTTGCTCCTGGGAACCTGCTGTTTGTTGCAGCCTTTTTCCCCTACCTCTGCCTCTGGACAGAAAGGACCCGCCTTTTCCACGCCTGTTTGTCTGGGTCCGAAAGGACTGAACCTGATAAAACGGCGCCTTCTTAGGCTGTGAGGGGACATGGGGTAAAAATGCTGACTTCCCAGACGTTGCTGTGGAAACTAGGTCCGAGAGACCATCCCCAAATAATTCCTCACCCTTATATGGTAACACTTCCATGTGCTTTTTTGAATCCGCATCTCCTGTCCACTGGCGAGTCCATAAGCCTCTCCTAGCAGAAATGGACAATGCACTTACTTTAGATGCCAGTCGGCAGATTTCCCTCTGTGCATCTCTCATATATAAGACTGAGTCTTTTATATGGTCTATGGTTAACAGGATCGTGTCTCTGTCTAATGTGTCAATATTTTCTGACAGTTTATCTGACCACGCAGCGGCAGCACTGCACATCCAAGCTGACGCAATAGCTGGCCTAAGTATAATGCCTGTGTGTGTATATACAGACTTCAGGATCGCCTCCTGCTTTCTATCAGCAGGTTCCTTGAGGGCGGCCGTATCCAGAGACGGTAGTGCCACCTTTTTAGACAAACGTGTGAGCGCTTTATCCACTCTAGGGGGTGTTTCCCAACGTGACCTATCCTCTGGCGGGAAAGGGAACGCCATTAGTACCTTCTTAGGAATTACCAATTTTTTATCAGGGAAAGCCCACGCTTCTTCACACACTTCATTTAATTCATCTGATGGGGGGAAAAAACTACGGGTAGTTTTTTCTCTCCAAACATAATACCCTTTTTAGTGGTACCTGTAGTTATATCAGAAATGTGTAACACCTCTTTCATTGCCTCAATCATGCAGTGAATGGCCTTAGTGGGCATCAGGTTAGACTCATCGTCGTCGACACTGCTGTCAGTATCAGTGTCGACATCTGGGTCTGCTTGAGGTAGCGGGCGTTTTAGAGCCCCTGATGACCCATGCGACGCCTGGGCAGGCACGAGCTGAGAAGTCGGCTGTCCCACATTTGGCATGTCGTCGATTTTCTTATATAGGGAGTCTATACGTGCACTCATTACTTTCCATAAGCCCATCCACTCAGGTGTCTGCCCCGCAGGGGGTGACATCCCTTCTAAAGGCATCTGCTCCGCCTCCACATCATTATCCTCATCAAACATGTCGACACAGCCGTACCGACACACCGCACACACACAAGGAATGCTCCGAATGAGGACAAGACCCACAAAAGCCCTTTGGGGGGACAGAGTGAGAGTATGCCAGCACACACCAGAGCGCTATATAATGCAGGGACTAACTGAGTTATGTCCCCTATAGCTGCTGTTTTATATAATATATATATTGCGCCTAAATTTAGTGCCCCCCCTCTCTGTTTTTACCCTGTTCTGTAGTGTAGACTGCAGGGGAGAGCCAGGGAGCTTCCTTCCAGCGGATCTGTGAAGGAGAAATGGCGCCAGTGTGCTGCAGGAGATAGCTCCGCCCCTTTTCCGCGGCCTATTCTCCCGCTTTTTTCCATATTCTGGCAGGGGTATTTTCCACATATATAGCCTCTGGGACTATATATTGTGCAGTTTTTGCCAGCCAAGGTGTTTTTATTGCTTCTCAGGGCGCCCCCCCCCAGCGCCCTGCACCCTCAGTGACCGGAGTGTGAAGTGTGTGAGAGGAGCAATGGCGCACAGCTGCAGTGCTGTGCGCTACCTTGGTGAAGACTGATGTCTTCTGCCGCCGTTTTTCCGGACCTCTTCTTGCTTCTGGCTCTGTAAGGGGGACGGCGGCGCGGCTCCGGGACCGAACACCAAGTACTGGGCCTGCGGTCGATCCCTCTGGAGCTAATGGTGTCCAGTAGCCTAAGAAGCCCAATCCAGCTGCAAGCAGGCGAGTTCGCTTCTTCTCCCCTTAGTCCCTCGCTGCAGTGAGCCTGTTGCCAGCAGGTCTCACTGTAAAATAAAAAACCTAAATCTATACTTTCTTTCTAAGGGCTCAGGAGAGCCCCTAGTGTGCATCCAACCTCGGCCGGGCACGAAATCTAACTGAGGCTTGGAGGAGGGTCATAGTGGGAGGAGCCAGTGCACACCAGGTAGTCATAAATCTTTCTAGAGTGCCCAGCCTCCTTCGGAGCCCGCTATTCCCCATGGTCCTTTCGGAGTTCTCAGCATCCACTAGGACGTTAGAGAAATAAGATTTTACACTTACCGGTAAATCTATTTCTCGTAGTCCGTAGAGGATGCTGGGACTCCGTAAGGACCATGGGGAATAGACGGGCTCCGCAGGAGACATGGGCACTTTAAGAAAGACTTTAGACTCTGGGTGTGCACTGGCTTCTCCCTCTATGCTCCTCCTCCAGACCTCAGTTAGAGAAACTGTGCCCAGAGGAGATGGAAAGTACGAGGAAAGGATTTTTGTTAATCCAAGGGCAAGATGCATACCAATCACACCGTATAACTTGTGATAAACTACCCAGTTAACAGTATGAACAAACAACATAGTCTCATTCCAACCGATAAACTATAATATAACCCTTATGTAAGCAATAACTATATACAAGTCTTGCAGAAGAAGTCCGCACTTGGGACGGGCGCCCAGCATCCTCTACGGACTACGAGAAATAGATTTACCGGTAAGTGTAAAATCTTATTTTCTCCAACGTCCTAGAGGATGCTGGTACTCCGTAAGGACCATGGGGATTATACCATGGGGATTATACCATGGGGATGACTCTGCAGCACCGATTGAGCAAACAGGAGGTCCTCGTCAGCCAGGGTATCAAACTTATAGAACTTTGCAAAAGTGTTTGACCCCGACCAAGTAGCAGCTCGGCACAGCTGTAGTGCAGAGACCCCTCGGGCAGCCGCCCAAGACGAGCCCACCTTCCTAGTGGAATGGGCCTTAACCAATTTCGGTAACGGCAATCCTGCCGTAGAATGCGCCTGCTGAATCGTGTCACAGATCCAGCGAGCAATAGTCTGCTTTGAAGCAGGGCTGCCAACCTTGTTGGCTGCATACAGGACAAACAGTGCTTCTGTTTTTCTGATTGATAAAGCCGCCAATTTCGAAACTCGCCTAGCCGAAGCCAAGGCTAACAGCATGACCACCTTCCAAGTGAGATATTTCAACTCCACTGTTTTAAGTGGTTCAAACTAATGTGACTTAAGGAAACTTAACACCACGTTAAGGTCCCAAGGCGCCACCGGAGGTACAAAAGGAAGCTGAATGTGCAGTACTCCCTTCACAAAAGTCTGTACTTCAGGTAAAGAGGCCAATTCCTTTTGAAAGAAAATGGATAAGGCCGAAATCTGAACTTTAATGGAGCCTAATTTTAGGCCCAAAGTCACTCCAGTTTGTAGGAAGTGAAGAAAACGGCCTAGATGGAATTCTGCCGTAGGAGCATTCCTGGCCTCACACCAAGAAACATATTTTCGCCATATTCGGTGATAATGTTTAGACGTCACGTCCTTCCTAGCCTTTATTAGCGTAGGAATGACCTCATCCGGAATACCTTTTTCCGCTAGGATCCGGCGTTCAACCGCCATGCCATCAAATGCAGCCGCGGTAAGTCTTGGAACAGACAGGGACCTTGTTGTAACAGGTCCTGCCTTAGAGGAAGAGACCACGGATCTTCTGTGAGCATTTCTTGCAGATCCGGATACCAGGTCCTTCGTGGCCAATCTGGAACAATGAGAACTGTTCTCACTCCTCTTCTTCTTATTATCCTCAACACCTTGGGTATGAGAGTTAGAGGAGGAAACACATATACCAACTGGAACACCCACGGTGTCACTAGGGCGTCCACAGCTACCGCCTGAGGGTCTCTGGACCGGGCGCAATACCTTTGTAGCTTTTTGTTGAGACGGGATGCCATCATGTCTATTTGGGGTAGTCCCCACCGACTTGCAATGTGCGCGAAGACTTCCTGATGAAGTCCCCACTCTCCCGGATGCAGATCGTGTCTGCTGAGGAAGTCTGCTTCTCAGTTGTCCGCTCCCAGAATGAACAATGCTGACTGAGCACTTACATGATTCTCCGCCCAGCGAAGAATTCTGGTGGCTTCCGCCATTGCCACTCTGCTCCTTGTGCCGCCTTGGCGGTTTACATGAGCTACTGCGGTGATGTTGTCTGACTGGATCAGAACTGGTCGATTGCGAAGTAAGATCTCCGCTTGACGTAGGGCGTTGTATATGGCCCTTAGTTCCAGGATGTTGATGTGAAGAGAAGTCTCTTGACTTGACCAAAGTCCTTGGAAATTTCTTCCCTGTGTGACTGCTCCCCAACCTCGGAGGCTCGCGTCCGCGGTCACCAGGATCCAGTCCTGAATGCCGAACCTGCGGCCTTCCAGGAGGTAAGCACTGTGCAGCCACCACAGGAGAGATATCCTGGCTCTGGGAGACAGGGTGATCCTTTGATGCATTTGTAAATGAGACCCGGACCATTTGTCCAGTAGGTCCCATTGAAAAGTCCTCGCATGGAACCTGCCGAAGGGGATGGCCTCGTACGATGCCACCATCTTCCCCAGGACACGGGTGCAGTGAAGCACTGAAACCTTTTTTGGCTTTAATAGGTTCCTGACCAGAGCAATGAGCTCCTGAGCCCTTTCCATCGGAAGAAAAACCTTTTTCTGTTCTGTGTCCAGAATCAGGCCCAAAAAGGTCAGAAGTGATGTAGGAACCAGCTGGGACTTCGGAATATTGAGAATCCAGCTGTGCTGTTGCAACGTCCTCACTGACAGTGACACGCTGTCCAGTAACTTCTCTCGAGATCTCGCCTTTATGAGGAGATAGTCCAAGTATGGGATAATTGTGACACCCTGCTTGCGCAGGAGCACCATCATTTCCGCCATTACCTTGGTGAAAATTCTCGGGGCCGTGGAAAGCCCAAACGGCAACGTCTGAAATTGGTAATGACAGTCCTGTACCGCAAATCTCAGGAACGCCTGGTGAGGAAGAAAAATCGGAACATGAAGGTAAGCATCATTTATGTCCAGGGAAACCATCCAATATCCCCCCTCCAGGCTGGCGATGACCGCTCTGAGCGATTCCATCTTGAACTTTTTCAAGTACAGGTTCAGGGATTTCAGATTCAAAATGGGTCTGACCGAACCGTCCGGTTTCGGAACCACAAACAGGGTTGAGTAATACCCCTTTCCTTGCTGGAGAAGAGGAACCTTGACTATCACCTGTTGCAGGTACAATTTTTGAATTGCAGTTAACACTAACTCCCTTTCTGAGAAGAGCCGATTTGAAAAACCGGCGAGGAGGCATCTCTTCGAATTCCAGCCTGTATCCCTGAGAAACAATCTCTATTGCCCAGGGATCCACCTGCGAGTGAACCCAGACGTGGCTGAAAAATCGAAGACATGCCCCCACTTGATCTGGGCCCCCCAGGGAAGCACCAGCGTCATGCGGTGGATTTTGCAGACGTGGGGGGGGGGGGGGGGGGGGAAACTTCTGCTCCTGGGAACTAGCTGTGTGCAGCTTTTTTCCCTTGCCTTTACCTCTGGCAAGAAAGGACGATCCACGTACCTTTTTGCTTTTATTTGAACGAAAAGACTGCATTTGGTAATGAGGTGCCTTCTTAGTACGTTGTGGGGGAACATAAGGTAAAAAATTTGATTTACCAGCCGTTGCAGTAGAGACAAGGTCCGAGAGGCCTTCTCCAAACAACTCCTCCCCCTTGTAAGGCAACGACTCCATATGCCGCTTTGAGTCGGCATCCCCCGTCCACTGTCGGGTCCACAAGAGTCGCCTAGCAGAAATAGACATAGCATTTATTCTGGAGCTTAGTAAACAAATGTCTCTTTGAGCATCCCTCATATATAACGCAGCATCCTTGATATGCTCTAGGATCATTAGAATGGTATCCTTATCTAGGGTCTCAATCTCCGTAGACAAGGAATCTGTCCATGCTGCGACAGCACTACAAACCCAGGCCGATGCCATAGCCGGCCTAACAATAGTACCAGAATGTGTGTAAATGTACTTCATGGTAACTTCCTGCTTACGATCCGCAGGATCCTTAAGGGTAGCAGTATCCTGGGAAGGCAGTGCCACCTTCTTGGATAAGCGTGTCAACGCCTTGTCTACTTTAGGCGAAGATTCCCATCGTATCTTGTCCTTTTGTGGGAAGGGATACACCATAAGAATCCTTTTGGGAACTTGTAGTCTCCTGTCTGGAGATTCCCAAGCCTTTTCGCACAATTCGCTTAGCTCAAATGAGGACGGAAAGGTGATCTCAGGCTTTTTCTCTTTATACATGTGTACCCTCGTGTCAGGGACAGGGTGTTCCTCAGTAATATGCAAAACCTCTTTAATCGCAATGATCATGTAACGAATACCTTTAGCCACTTTTGGCTGTAATTTTGCATCCTCATAGTCGACACTGGAATCTGAATCCGTGTCGGTATCTGTGTCAGTGATCTGGGATAATGTGCGTTTCTGAGACCCAGAAGGTCCCGGTGCCACTGGGACAGGCATGGTCTGACTACCTGACTGATCCCTAGCCTCAGTCTTGTCTAATCTCTTATGCAATAAATTTACATTAGCATTCAAGACATTCCACATATCCATCCAGTCCGGTGTCGGCGTTGCCGACGGCGACCTGACAATCATGCACTCCCCCTCCTCCTTAGGCGAGCCTTCATCGTCAAACATGTCGACACACGCGTACCGACACACTCCACACACACAGGGAAACTCTTTTCTGAAGACAGGTTCCCCTTTAGGCCCTTTGGAGAGACAGAGAGAGAGTATGCCAGTACACACCCCAGCGCTATATGACCCCGGAGGAAAACACAGAATGTTTACCCAGTAGCGCCGCTGTAATGTATAATCACCAATTATGTGCCCCCCCCCCCCCCCCCCTACTTTAAAACCCTCTTTCACCGTGTGTCAAGCAGGGGAGAGTCCGGGGAGCTTCCTCTCAGCGGTGCTGTGGAGAGAAAATGGCGCTGGTGAGTGCTGAGGGAGAATTCCCGCCCCCTCGGCGGCAGGCTTCTGTCCCGCTCAAACTTAATAAAATATGGCGGGGGCTCTTTTATATACATGTACAGTGCCCACCTGTACATGTATATAGTCATTTGCCATAGGAGAGGTATTCTATTGCTGCCCAGGGCGCCCCCCCTGCGCCCTGCTCCCGTACAGTGACTGGAGTTTGTGAGGTGTATGGGAGCAATGACGCACAGCTGCAGTGATGTGCGTTACCTCAGTGAAGCACCCGAGGGCTTCTGCCGCCTCAGTAGTCTTCTTTCTTAGTTTCTTCCGGCTCTGTGAGGAATACGGCGGCGCGGCTCTGGGATGAACGCCCAGGACGAACCGGTGTTCCACTCCCTCTGGAGCTAATGGTGTCCAGTAGCCGAGAAGCAGAGCCTATCATTTAAGTAGGTCTGCTCCTCTCTCCTCAATCCCTCGATGCAGGGAGTCTGTTGCCAGCAGAGATCCCTGAAAATAAGAAAAAAACCTAACAAAATGCTTTCTTAGCAGGAAACTCAGGAGAGCTCCCTGCAGTGCACCCATCTTCCTCTGGGCACAGTCTAAAACTGAGGTCTGGAGGAGGTGCATAGAGGGAGGAGCCAGTGCACACCCAGAGTCTAAAGTCTTTCTTAAAGTGCCCATGTCTCCTGAGGAGCCCGTCTATTCCCCATGGTCCTTACGGAGTCCCAGCATCCTCTAGGACGTTAGAGAAACAAAACAAAAAAACCCACAACAAAGCCAAAACAAACCCCCCCCCCCAAAAAAAAAAACTAAAAACTAAACAAAAACAACAAAAAAACAACAAAAAACAAAACAAAACTACTGCATTGTACTAGATCGGAGAGAAATACTGAGAGAACATGGTGCAATATCCCACCTTTGGGTTGCTCGGAGGCAGCTTTTGTCAGGTAACGATGAGCTGTTGTAAAGTCATGCAAGTGGTAACTGGAGACACCAGCGCGATATAATGCTTTAGCATTACAAGGCTGCAGTCTTAGGACCTGCAAGCTGCACTCATAGACACGCTCATACCGGGGGGGACAAGTCTGGAGGAGACATGCTAAAATACAAAAAAAAAACAAAAAAAAAACAACTTTGCTTATGAATGTGGTACACTACATCTTTCATATTCGCATGTTTTTATATGTTCTATGTAGTACCTGCTAAATTATTATAACAGTCTGCCTGAAGAGTTTGCAGAACCTCCAGCTGTTGAGGAGAGAGCTTGGCGGAAGGAGGGCCCAGCCCAGACAGGGGATTTAGCAACTGAGGATCTAAGCTGCGAAGCTGCAGGAGGGCACGGTGGTAGAGACTCACAGCTTCTCTCACCCGATGCTCAGAGTAGCAAGTGTTGCCCTGAGACTTAAAAGTAGACGCCAGCAAGAGACGTTCCTCAACTGGTCCTTCCTGGCACTGTAAAGAAAAATGAGGGTGGATAACAATATAGACTAGATAGAGATACACACACACACACTAGCCAATTGTGAAACAATCAATATTTGTTTTCAACAATTTTTAAAGAATTAAAAAGCGTGTCTAACTGGATTGATGGCACAGTATGGGAATAAATGGGGACAATTATGCAGGTGATAAGTATATTAATACAGATAATAAAAATAAAATTGAATTTTAATTACCTACCGGTAAACCCTTTTCTCGTAGTCCGTAGAGCAGGCATTCCCAACCACGGTCCTCAAGGCACACTAACAGTGCAGGTTTTAGTGATATCCAGGCATCAGCACAGGTGCCTTAATTAGTACCTCAGTTATTTTGATTTAACCATCTGTCCTGCAGCCTGGATATCACTAAAACCTGCACTTTTGGTGTGCCTTGAGGACCGTGGTTGGGAATGCCTGCCGTAGAGAATACTGGGAATCCATTTAGTACCATGGGGTATAGACGGGTCCACTAGGAGCCTTGGGCATTTTAAAAATTTGATAGTGTGCGCTGGCTCCTCCCTCTATGCCCCTCCTACCAGTGTCTAGGAAACTGTGCCCGAGGAGACGGACATACTTTGAGAGAAGGATAGATAATAAAAGTGGTGAGATTTCGAACCAGCACACTCAGAACAATAGGAAAGCCATGCTAACCAAACTTGAAACATGAACAGCAACAGTTGAACAAACCAGAATACTTAACCAAGTAACAGTGCAGGAATAACGAAGCACCGGGTGGGTGCCCAGTATCTTCTACTGACTACGAGAAAAGGATTTACCGGTAGGTAATTAAAATCCTATTTTCTCGTCCTAGAGGATACTGGGAATCCATTTAGTACCATGGGGAAGTACCAAAGCTCCCAAACCGGGTGAGAGTGCGCTGAGGTTCCTGCAGAACTGATTGACCAAACTGAAGGTTTTCAGAGGCCAAAGTATCGTACTTGTAGAACTTTGCAAATGTGTTCAAACCTGACCAAGTAGCTGCTCGGCAAGCTGTAAAGCCGAGACACCCCGGGCAGCCGCCCAAGACGAGCCCACCAACCTAATAGAGTGGGCCTGTACAGATTTTGGAACCGGCAATCCTGGCGTGGAATAAGCATGCTGGATTGTGAGCTTGATCCAGCGTGCAATAGACTGCTTTGAAGCAGGACACCCAATTTTATTGGGATCATAGAGAACGAACAGTAAGTCGGATTTTCTGTGTGACAAGCTGTTCTCTTTACATACACCTTCAAAGCCCTCACAACATCTAAAGACTTTGAAGTAGCAGAGGTGTCCGTCACAGCCGGAACCACGATAGGTTGGTTGATGTGAAAAGCGGACACAACCTTAGGAGTTCAGCTCTGTCCTCATGGAAAATTAAGTTTGGACTCTTGTGAGACACCGCCTCTAGTTCCGACACGTCTTGCTGAGGCCAAGGCCAATAGTGTGATGGCCTTCCACGTAAGGTACTTTACGTCAACCTCCTGTAACGGTTCAAACCAGTCCGACTGGAGAAACTGCAGCACCAAATTAAGATCCCAAGGTGGGAGGCACAAAGGGAGGCTGGATGTACAGAACACATTTCAAGAACGTCTGAACCTCAGGGAGAGAAGCCAATTGTTTCTGAAAGAAAATAGTCAAAGCAGAGATCTGGACTTTAATGGAACCTAGGCGTAGGCCCACAACCACTCCCTACTGCAGAAGATACAGAAGACGTCCCAGATGAAATTACACAGCGGAATATTGTCTGCTCTCACACCAAGAGACATACGTCTTCCATATACGGTGGTAATGTTTAGATGTTACCCCTGTCCTGGCTTGGATCATAGGCGGTAATTCTGACCTGATCGCTCGCTGCCGTTCATCGCAGCGATCAGGTCAGAACTGCGCATGCACCGCCGCATGTGAGACAGCCGACGGTTGTCGTTGCCTAGCGTTCGCCTCTGCCTGATTGACAGGCAGAGGCGGTCGCTGAGCGGCATGGTGGTGTTTGGCCGCCGTTTTGTGGGTGCGGTCCGGCCAACGCAGGCGTGGCCGAACCGTGGGGGGGGGGGGGGCCTGCTGCAGGTGCATGACGTCACACGCAGGAGCTGCGTTGGCCGGGAGTTACTCTTCAAGTACAAAAGCATCGCTGCTGTGCAATGCTTTTTATACTTGTGCGGGGGGGGGGGGGGGGGCGGCCTGACATGCGGGGCGTGCTAGCCCTGTGCTGGGCATCCCCCCGCATGTCAGTGTAAGTGATCGTAGCTGGGCTAAATTTAGCACAGCTACGATCAGGTCGGAATGACCCCCATAGTCAGGATAACCTTGTCAAGAATCACTCTCCTGGCTAGGATCAGCCGTTCAACCTCCATGCTGTTAAACGTAGCCACGGTAAGTCTTGATAGATGAACGGGCCCTGTTGCAGAAGATCCTCGCGAAGAGGCAGAAGCCACGCATCTTTGAGGAGCATCTCAAGAAGGTCTGCGTACCAGACCCTTCTTGGCCAGTCCGGAGCAATGAGTATTGCTTGAACCTTTTCCCTTCTTATTCTTTTTAGAATTCTTGGGATCAGAGAAAGTGGAGGAAACATGTACACCATCTTGTAAACCCACAGAGTTGTCAGAGCGTCTACCGCCACTGCTTGTGGGTCTCTCGACCTGGAATACCACCACTTGAGCTTCTTGTTGAGACGAGAGGCCATCATGTCGAACTTTGGCTATCCCCACCGACGTGTCAAGCACCTGAACACTTCCGGGTGAAGGTTCCACTCCCCCGGGTGCAGGTTGGGTCTGCTGAGGAAGTCTGCTTCCCAGTTGTCTACTCCCGGAATGAAGACCGCTGATAACGCAACGGCATGTTTTTCCGCCCAGAGGAGAATTTTTGACACCTCTGACACTGCTGCTCTGCTTTTCGTTCTGGCCTGTTGGTTTATGTACGTTACCGCCGTTACATTGTCCGACTGGACTTGAATGGCCTGATTCCGAAGTAGTGATGAGGCCTGCAGAAGGGCGTTGTAGATAGCCCTGAGTTCCAGGATGTTTATTGGAAGGACGACTTCCTGACTTGACCATCTTCCTTGAAACTGCACCCCCTGGGTGACTGCTCCCCAACCTCCGAGGCTTGCGTCCGTGGTTAGCAGAATCCAATTCTGAATCCCGAACTTCCGACCCTCGACGAGGCGAGAAGTCTATATCACCACAGAAGGGATATCCTGGCTCTTGGCGACAGACGGATCCTCTGGTGCATGTGAAGATGTGACCCGACCTTTTGTCCAATAGATCTAGCTGGAAGGGCCCCGCATGAAACCTTCCATACTGAAGCGCCTCGTAAGAGGCCTCCATTTCCCCCAGAAGGCGAATGCACAGATGCACCGAGATCTGGGTTGGCTTCAGGACAACCCGAACCATCGACTGGATTTCCATAGTCTTCTCCACAGTAAGGAACACTCTCTGAGATTCCATGTCCAGTATCATTCCCAGGAAGAAAAGTCTCTGCGTCGGTTCCAGGTGAGATTTGGTAAGTTCAGAATCCACCCGTGATACAGGAGTAGTCTGGTTGAGAGGCGAATATAGTCTATCAACCGCTCCCTGGACGGGGCCTTTATCAGATCGTCAAGATATGGGATTATGTTCACTCCCTGTTTGCGGAGTAGAACCATCATCTCTGCCATTACCTTGATGAACCAAATGGCAGGGCCTGGAACTGGTAGTGGCAGTCCTGCAGTGCAAACCATAGATAAGCCTGATGAGGCGGCCAGATCGGAATGTGAAGGTACGCATTCTTGATATCCAGAGACACTAGGAATTCCCCCTCCTCCAGACCAGAGATCACAGCTCTTAAGATACTCCATCTTGAATTTGAACACTCGTAAGTACGGGTTCAACGACTTGAGGTTCAGAATCGGCCTCACTGAACCGTCCGGTTTCGGTACTACAAACAGGTTGGAATAATATCCCGTTTGGCAGATGAGGTGGAACTGGAACAATGACCTGAGTGTGTACCAGTTTTTGAATGGCGTCCTGTAAGGTTATACTTGCGTCCTGTGAACTGGTAAGCCTGATTTGAAGAATCTGTGAGGTGGGAGCTCCTGAAACTCCAGTCTGTAGCCCTGGGAAATAAGATCTATGACCCATGGATCCTGGCAAGATGTTGTCCAGATGTGACTGAAAATTTTTAGATAGGCTCCCCCCACCTGCCGGTCTTCCAGGCCTCGCGGTCCACAGTCATGCTGAAGGCTTTGAGGAAGCAGAACTTGAGCTATGTTCCTGTGAACCTGCAGTTGCTGGTTTTCGTGGTTCGCCTCTAGCACCTGTGGTGGCTGTAGAAGAACCTCTGGTTTTGCCCTTAAACTTGGCAATCCGAAATGACTGTAGATTAGGTCCTGAGTAAGCCTTCCTGGCTGGCGGTGCTGCAGAAGGAAGATACGTAGACTTACCCGCAGAAGCTTTGGAGATCCCTTTGTCTCCAAATAAGGCCTCTTCTGTGAAGGGTAGGCCTTCCACGACTTTCCTAGAGTCCATGTGGGCAGTCCACTGGCGTAGCCATAAGCCTCTGTGTGCTGACACTGCCATAGCAATGGTGCGTGCATTAAGCAAGCCTATTTCTTTTATGGCTGCCACCATAAAATTTGTTGCAGGAGTAAACTAATCTCCCCCTTAGGCAAGGTACCTAAACCCTCAATTAGGTTATCCGACAATTTTGTGATGGCCCTAGTAATCCACCCACATGCTATATTGGGTCTCTGCACCACCCAGCAGCTGTATACAAAGATTTGAGTGTATTCTCAATTCTACGATGAGCCGTGTCTTTAGGGGGGCTGCACCAGGGACAGGCAATACAATATTCCGTGACAGCCTGGATACTGATGTATCCACTATCAGTGGATTTTCCCATTTTTTTCTATCCTCAGGAGGAAAGGGAAAAGATGATATCAACCTTTTTTTAGGGATTTGTAATTTCCTATCAGGATTAACCCACGGTTCTTCAAACAGGGTATTTAGTTACTTTGACACAGGAAAAGTGGCTCAGGATTTCTTTTTTACATTAAAACAAGATTCCTCAGTCTCCTCTGTTACCTTATCAGGGATATGCAGAACCTCTCTAATAGCTTCTATGAGAGCCTCTATTCCCTGTGACAGAGTAGCCTCCCCCACCTCTGCATCCACCTCCTCCATGTCTGACCCCTCATCATCAGAGTCAGGCCAAAGGACGTTTTTTGCGGACAAATGGCAGGGGACAGAGACGCTGGTTTGGGTACTGAGTCTCTGTTCATAAGCTCAGTCATCGATTGTCTTAAGTATTGCGTCTCTTTCTCATTTGCGGGACAATTTAGTGGAAATATTGGAGATCATTACCTTAATGGAATCCAGCCAAGCTGGTTCTGCCCCGCCAGCCTGGGAGGGTGCACTGCACCGAGTACACTGTAATGAATTCCCTGGAGAACAGGAACACTGTGCCTTACATGAAACACACTCTTTGTCTGACATACTGCGAAAGTGACAGCACACACACACACACACACACACACACACACGTTAAAAGCACAACTAACCCACAAAGAGCCCTTCAAGGGAGACAGAGATAGACTGGAGCCAGCACACAGCGCCCTTACTGCTAATGCAAAGCTTAGCCGGGTCGCAGACTAAGTACCCAGTATGGGGACTTAGTACACTAGTAAGCACTACCCCCCCCCGCTATGACCCCCTGGTACCGCTGAGGTAATCTGGAGTCTCTACAGAGGAGCTACGCGTCCCTGTCAGTCAGCATCTGTGTCCACTGCAGAGGGAAAATGGCGCTGGTGAGCTGCTGGATCCGCTCATAGTGAAGCCCCGCTTCTTCAATGGCGCACGGTCTTCCCACTTTTTTTTTTTTTTAAATACTGGTTGAGGTCATTTTTAGTGCTTAAAATGGAGTCAGTTGCCTTTTAAGTCTGTAATGCTAGTCTGGGTACAGTGTACACCCGTAGTGTATTTAGACTCCATTCGCTCCCTCAGAAGCGGTGCGTCCGCACTGTGTACTGAGTCCTGAGACTCTGCCGCCCCCATAGAAGCCGTGCATCAATGTACCCTCATGCCGCCATAATGGCTGGCACCCGCTAACCGGGACGCCGGCTTAGTACTCGCCACACTTCTTTCTTCTGGCTCGGTTAGGGGTGGCGGCGTGCTGCAGGAATGTACGCTTGCCATGGTGGGTAGTGCCATCCAGTCCTGCCTGAAAATAACAGAGAAAATAAATGCAGAAAACTCTTCAGGAGCTTCCAGCGACGTGACCGTCTCCTCTGAGCACATTTTCTAAACGGAGTCTGGTAGGAGGGGCAGAGAGGGGGGAGCCAGCATACACTATCAAATTCTTAAAGTGCCCAAGGCTCCTAGTGGACCCGTCTAGACCCCATGGTACTAAATGGATTCCCAGTGTCCTTTAGGACGTAAGCAAAATAAATCTGCCTAAAGTTGGGTACACATCAGACGATGTGTACCCAGCACGGCAGCAGGACCCGGCAGGGGTGCTGGCATCAACATGTGCATACACACTTGCAATGCATGGCCCTGGCCAGTGATATCACTAACAACATGTGGGTGCAAGCATGTGTCTACCATAATCGTTATGGTAGACTGACCATTGATCACGCTATTTCTCCTAAGTCCACAAGATCCACAGGATAACATTGGGATATGAGGTAGCAACAGCGGATTGGCACCAAACGATCAAAGCTTTCGGCCTCCCAGCATGCAACGGGCCCGTCCATATATCCCCGCCTCCTGGCTCAGCCAAATCAGTTGTTTTTCCAAAGCTCAAGGCACAATGATAACATTGGGATTTTCCAAAACAATTTAGTGGTGGGGATGCTCCTGATTGGACAGGAGAATCATTCGCTCGAATTCAGCATCCTGAGAGGCAACGGTATCATTGGGATTTTCCAAAACAATTTAGTGGTGGGGATGCTCCTGATTGGACAGGAGAATCATTCGCTCGAATTCAGCATCCTGAGAGGCAACGGTATCAAAGGTATAATGTCTAATGAATGTATTAATAAAAGACCATGTGGCTTCCTTACATATCTGTTGTGCTGCTCATGATGGACCTACCTTACGAGTAGAGTGAGCAGAGACATTAGTCGGAACAGGGAGATCAGCTTGAGAATATGCTTCTGAAATCGCATTCCGAAGCCACCACGCCAGTGTCTGCTTATCAGCAGGCCATCCTCTTATGAAATCCGTAGAGAACGGAGAGTGTCTGTTTTTCGGATGACACTGGTACGATCCACGTAGAACCTTAAAAGGTATGGACTACGTCCAACAATGCATCTCCCACAGAAAGGTCCGGCCCCTGGAAGGCCGGGACTACAATTTCTTCGTTAAGGTGGAATTTAGAGACCACCTTAGGAAGATACCCAGATTTGATTCTGAGAACCACTCTATCTGGATAAAAAAAAAAAAAAAACAAATTCAGAAAAGGAGGGCGACGTAACAAAGCCCTTAAATCTGAAACTCTTCTAGCTAAAGCAATAGTCAGTAGAAAGAGAACTTTAGCTGTCCACGATTAGATCCACTAATTTTAGTGGTTCAAATGGGGCAACCTGAAGGGCCTTTAGGTCTAAGCTTACGTCCCAAGGCACTGTAGGAGGAACAAAAGGAGGTTAAATGTGCAGCATTGCCTGGAAAAAAAGTGCGCACATCCTGTAGGCTAGCAATTTTCTTTTGGAACCATACAGTCAATGCTGACACTTGCACTCTCTCAAGGAAGCCACACGTAGACCTTTGTCCATACCTGCCTGAAGAAATGCTAGAACTCTAGAAACTCTGAAAGACCAAGGGTCAACTTTCTGGTCACTGCACCATTGAATATAGGCTTGCCATATTCGGTGATAAATGCTCTGAGCATTGTTTGAATTACCTGTCGTGAGAATCCTCTTGCTTTTAGGATGGAAGTCTCAAGAGCCACGCTGTCAAAGACAGTCAATCCAGGGTGCTTGTGATCGCAAGGACCCTGAGACAGCAGATCTGGACGTTGAGGGAGTAGGAATGGAGCCTCCATGAACATCCTCTGCAGATCTGTGTACCAATGTCTTCTGGGCCAAGCCGGAGCTATTAGTATCACTGCGCCCTTTCCTTGTTTTACCTTTTGCATTACCCTGGGTAACAGGGAGATAGGTGGAAACACATAGGCCAGACGTAAGTCCCGTCTCACTGACAGGGCATCAACAAAGATCGCTTTGGGATCCTTTGTTCTTGACCCGTATGCGGGAACTTTGTTGTTCTGACGTGAAGCCATGAGATCTATCTCCGGTAACCCCCATTTGTCTACCAGAATTTGGAAGACCTTGGGTTGTAAAGCCCATTTGTTTGCATGAATGGCGTGTCGACTGAGAAAATCCGCTTCCCAGTTTAGGACTCCTGGAATGAACACTGCGGAAAAAGCTGTATGATGAAGTTCTGTCCACTTTAACGTGTGACTTACCTCCTTCATTGCATTCTGGCTGCGAGTTCCTCCCTGATGGTTGAGGTAAGATACTGCTGTTGCATTTTATAATTGATGTAACAAAGCGCTTGAAATTATATAACAGTATCTAAAATGAATAAGTGTAACCGTGTGTTATGATTATATTGTAGCAATAAATTGCAACAATATAGGAGTATTGCAATACCTGTAAAAAAGAAAAGAAAAGAAAAAAAAGATTATAATATGTTTACAGCCCTTTTTTGCACGATTGCTGTGGTCTCATCCATGATTAAGGGCTTGAAGCCTGAAACGCGTTGGAGGAAGCGCTGTTAAACAGACTCCTAAAATACTTTTTTATCACTCCACTCTGCACTGCCAGCACGCTGCTGGATCACTTCAAGGCGCTTCACAGACCGGGACATCTACTAGTCATCAAGCGCCGCACGGCGCAAGTGAGCGGCGGCCGGAAAAAGCAGCAAGTCGGTGCGGGGAACCAGCCGGAGGAAGATGGACGTCCCCACCTCAACAAGGTTGGTAGGTATAGGGATAGTCAGGTAACCGTGACTCTCTCATTACAAAACCTCCTTGTACGGCACATACGGAACCCCTTTTTGGAGACCACAGCAATCTTGCAAAAAAGGGCTGTAAACATATTATAATTTTATTTTATTTTTACAGGTATTGCAATACTCCTATATTGTTACAATTTATTGCTACAATATAATCATAACACACGGTTACACTTATTCATTTTAGATACTGTTATATAATTTCAAGCGCTTTGTTACATCAATTATAAGTTTCATCTCACATACAAACCAGCTAAAACAAGGGAATCCCAGGCACAGCGCGGTTGTTTTTGTTATTTATACACTGCTGTTGCATTGTCCGAGCGGATTTGGACTGGTTTCCCCTGAAGGATGTCCTTTGCCTGAATAAGTGCCTTATATATATGGTCCGAAGTCCCAATGTATTTATTGGCAGGCAACTTTCCTCCTTGGTCCACTGCCCCTGGAAGCAACTCCTTCCTGACACTGCTCCCCAGCCCTGAACTGGCATCCATTGTCAGAATTTCCCAGTATGATATCCAAAAGGGTCTCCCTTTGTCCAAATGTGATGTCTGTAGCCACCCGGCTAATTAACTCCTTATTTCCAGAGGAAGGAAGGACCATAGTCTGCTTTTTTATTGTCTGATGAAAAGCATTCTATTTGGAAAGGATCAGATGTTGCGGAGGCCTTGACTGGAACGGAGCATACGCCACCATGCTGACACCATCAACCCCATCACATGCATTGCTGCGTGAATGGATACCATTTGACTGTGTAGCAGCTCCTGAATCCTTGACTGGCTTTTGGATATTTTGTTCAGAGGTAAAATTACTCTCTGAAGACCTGAATCCAGCACAGCCCTCAAATGAGTCATCCGTTGTGACGGAACCATGGACGACTTTGCCCAATTTATGAGCCAACTGTGTCTCTGTAAACAAGCCATTGTCTGTTGCAGATGACACTGAAGCAATTCCTGAGACTGTGCCAGGATTAAAAAGTCGTTGAGGTACGGAAAAATCCTTATCCCCTGCTGACGGAGATAAGATGCCATTACCACCATAATTTCGGTGAATACTCTGGGAGCTGTGGCCAGTCCAAATGGAAGGGCCTGAAACTGAAATTGATGCTGGAGGATAGCAAACCTGAGATAGTGCTGATTGGACAGTGCTATAAGAACATGTAGGTAAGCATCCTGGATATCCAGGAATACCATAAGTTTCCTCCGGCGCCATGCCCAAAATAATGGAACGTAAAGTCTCCATATAAAACAGAGGCACCCAATTGTACTTGTTCAGCACTTTGAGACTGAGTATGGGCTGGAACGACCCATTTGGCTTCTGGACT
This sequence comes from Pseudophryne corroboree, assembly GCF_028390025.1. Lineage (NCBI taxonomy): Eukaryota > Metazoa > Chordata > Amphibia > Anura > Myobatrachidae > Pseudophryne > Pseudophryne corroboree. The sequence continues at coordinate 153,945,373 of NC_086454.1, read as the reverse complement.
AGAAACGGGTTGGAATAAAAACCTCGTCCTCATTGGAATTATTACGCCTGACTGAAGAAACTTCTGAACTGCCTCTTGCAAAGCTCTGGCCTTCGTTTCCAGTGAAGACGGGCTGGTACAAAAAAAAACCTTTGAGGAGGGTGATTCTTGAAAGCAAATGCATAACCGTGAGATACTGCTTCTTGCACCCAGGCATCTGTGGTGCAAGGCTGGCAGATCTCATCTGTGCAAACTGAAGAAGTCAGCCTCCCACCCTGGGGTCCGAAAGGGCCGAAAAGCTGGAAATCTAGGCATGGTTTTGTGTGTGGAAGGAAAACTTTACTTTCTTGGAATCTGCTGCTGACTCCAAAATACTATTTAATTCTTTATCAAAAAGATAATCTTCAGTATAAGGCAAAGACTCCAGAACCTTCTTGGATTCTGAGTCAGCTTTCCATGTACGTAGCCAAACCGCTCTGCGAGTTGCTATTGCAGAGGCTGATGCCTGAGAGGCAATTGTACATGTATCCAAAGCTGCTTCTACCATAAAAATAGCCGCCTGTTTGATATGTGCAATATAGGATTTCTGCTTTCTAGATGCCATTGAAAGATCATCCTCCAATGCATCAGCCAGGCTGCCACTGCTTTTGCCATCCAGGATGAAGCCATGGCTGGTCTTATGGCTGCCCCAGACAACAAAGAGAACATTTTTTTTTAGAAAACCATCTATTTCTATCCGTGACATCATTTAATGATGTTGAAGGCAGAGGTAATGTAGATTTTCACATCAATCGAATGACATGCGTATCTACTTTGAGAGCCAACTCCTTTTTAAACAGTCCCCAGCCAGAAAAGGATAATGGGAATTCCATTTCTTTTGCGTAACCCAGGCCTCTTGCACAGGGCCGTTTCTAGCCAATTTGTCTCCCAGGGCGAGATTTAAAAATGCCCCCCCCCCCCCCCCCTATTCACATAATAAAAAATGCCCCCCCCCCCCCTAGATATAAAAAGAGGAAAACCATGCGCGCGCCTTCGGGGCGTGGCCTCATTAAAATGGGCATGGCTTTAAGATGGGCGTGGCCTCATCTGATCTCATCATCACGGCCACCACAGGATTAAAAAAAAAAAAAAAGGCCTCATTTTACACATTACAGCAGGCACGCGACCCCATTTTACACAGCACGGCAGGCAAGTGTCCCCATTTTACACAGCACGGCAGGCAAGTGTCCCCATTTTACACAGCACGGCAGGCAAGTGTCCCCATTTTACACATTGCGGCAGGCACGTGCCCCCATTTTACACATTGCGGCAGGCACGTGCCCCCATTTTACACATTGAGGCAGGAAAGTGCCCCCATTTTACACAGTACGGCAGGAAAGTGTCCCCATTTTACACATTGCGGCAGGAAAGTGCCCCCATTTTACACATTGCGGCAGGAACGTGCCCCCATTTTACACATTGAGGCAGGAAAGTGCCCCCATTTTACACATTGAGGCAGGAAAGTGCCCCCATTTTACACATTGCGGCAGGAAAGTGCCCCCATTTTACACAGTACGGCAGGAAAGTGTCCCCATTTTACACAGTACGGCAGGAAAGTGTCCCCATTTTATACATTGCGGCAGGCACGCGACCCCATTTTACACAGTACGACAGGCAAGTGTCCCCATTTTAGGGAGGGAGGGAGAGAGAGAGGCTGACTTACATTTGAAGCGGTTCTTCCCGCTTTTCAGCCGCCTCTCCCTCGTCTGCGCGGCGCCGGCCTGGCTCCCCCTTCTCCCTCTTCCCGAGCGCTCAGCTCGGGGGGCGGGGTTTCGCGGAATGACGCGATTGCGTCGTGACGTCACGACGCAAACACGTCATTCCGCGAAACCCCGCCCCCCGAGCTGGGCACTCGGGAGGAGAGGGGGGATTTAGTGCTGAAGTGCCGCAGTGCACGGCTCGCCCGCCTCAAGAAACGGCACTGCTCTTACATAATTTCCGTCAGCTGATCTGACCCAGGAAACTTAGTCCTAACTGTTTTGGGACGTGTAAACACAAGTGCCTTCAATTTAAACAAAGGCTCTGCTGCCTGCTCTAAGGCTAGAATGGTTTTCATAGCACTAATTAGCTCAGGTATGTCCACTGAGCTGAGGTCTTCCTCCTCGTCTCTGTATGCAGACCCGGAGTGCGAGGAGTCCTCATCCTCTGACGAGTCCTCGTCTGAAATGTGTAGACTGTGAAGATGCTGTTTCATGTCTATGTGATTTACTTACCACCGGCCTTTCAGCCTGCTTTTGTTGGGAGGCTGCCAATTCCTGTGCTGGATGTGATAACCCCCAGGTGGAATGTTGCATGTAAGGGTTAATAGGGTAACCAATCCCTGGTATAGGAGCTGGCATTATCCGCTCAGCTATACTGTATAATGTCTGTGCAAAAGTAGCCCATGGGGGTTCAACTTGAACCTGTGCCTGCCTCGGATTATTTAAGAGGCTTTGGTGAAAGCTAAAACAATTTGCACATAATCCATTTTGAACCAGATCCTGAGAGGTTAACCCAGCTTTACAAGACAAACATGAAATGAGTGTTGGCGCTGCTGTGGAGAGAAAGTATCCTCCTCACCCTTGCCTCTCTTAGACATGATAAATAAATGACACACCTGTACAGTGTTACAATTTGTGACTGCAATCACTATAAATTTTGTCAAAGTGACATACAATCCGATTCCTCCCTGCTTTGCACCAGCATTGAGGATCGGAATATACAGAGGACTGACAGAATTATTAGTAAAGTCAGCAATCACACTAGCAATCAGTCACAGGTTATACATTAGTATAATAAGCAATATGAGCACATAATCAAATACAGATACATTTCAGGCTTGTAGGAGAAACATACAGTATTACCTTATATAGGAGTTTAAACATATTCAGTCACACAGCGAAAGTAACAGCAGCAATAGTTTACAGACTCATATGCACTTATCCAACTATTCTCAGGCACTTATCCAACTATTTGCACTCAAAAGGTAGATAGAGACTTAGTGCTATATCACCCGTCTCAGGAGAGTGGGATACACGGAGACTTCACCCCGCTTCCAGGATCGATCAATACGTTAGTGAATGCTGAGTGGATCCAGAGGTTATTAGTGTACACAATCTCCCAGTGAACCTACAGTGAACACAGACGCCCAAGTGAACACTGACGCACCAGCCACACAGTCGCCTATGCTGGGACTGGGTCCTTTTAGATACACAGCGCCTCAGACGGAAGCGGGAACTCCGTTCATGGCGGGAAACTCAGAGGAAACTGGTAATGAACCGGCGGGGAGGGGCGACCAAGGGAGTGTCTTACTCCTCACTGCTGACATCAACCGTAGGGATCGCGGCCTCATACTACCCCTGGAGCATATGATCCCCGAGGTCTAGCGCTGGTGCACCCGAGGTGGCAGCCGCATCAGCGACTGTTCGGTAGTCTCCATCCCGAAACAGTGCGGCTGTGTCTCACGTTTCCCCTACTAAGTGGAACCGATGCCTTACCTTCTCCCCGTGCCCCGGCCACAGCCTGGTAACGTCTGTTGTACTTACATACTACTCAGACACCCGCCGAAACAGCACGGTACACATGGATAAGCGTTGTCGCGACCGGGCGGGGAGTTGATGGAATGACTCTTTCCAAGGTACGTATAAGACGCTTTTTAGAAAGATAGCTCAAAAAACAGTCAGACTATAACAATAGAATAAAAAAAGCTTATGGCTGCTAAAAACCAGCAGCCCATTGACCATGGTCCGGCTCCTGCCGCACCAAAAACTGATTTGCCTGAGCCAGGAGGTGGGAATATATGGACGGACCCACTTGAAGCTTTGATTGTTTGGTGCCAATCCCTAATAAATTTGCCAGATTGGATGTCGATTCGGAGGATGGTAGTGAGGAAATGTCGGTGCCGGAGGTGACTGTTCTCTCCAGCATCCAGAGGAGCAGTCCCTTTGGCACGGAGGGGATGAAGGAAAGCGAGGTACCTAGTCAGATTGTGGTGGTGGGGGATTCTATTATCAGGTAGACAGATAGTGCAATCTGCTACCGGGACCGTGATCGCCGTACAGTCTGTTGCCTCCCGAATGCTCAGGTATGGCACATTGCGGACCGGGTAGAGAGATTGTTTGGAGGGGCTGGGAAAGACAGGGCGGTATTGGTGCACATTGGCACCAACGACAAAGTAAGCAGTAGGTGGGATGCCCTTAAGAAAGATTATAGGGATTTAGGCCATAAAATAAAGGCAAGGATATCGAAGGTAATATTCTCTGAAATATTACCTGTGCCACGCGCGACCCTAGGGAGGGAGATTAGGGAGGTAAATGTGTGGCTTAGAGATTGGTGTACAAAAGAGGGGTTTGTGTTCCTGGAACACTGGGCGGACTTCTCAGTCAGGCGCCATCTTTTTTGTCGCGATGGATCGCACCTGACTGAGGAGGGGGCAGCAGTTCTGGGGGGCAAGGATGGTTAGAAGGCTGGAGGAGTTTTTAAACTAGGTGCCTGGGAGGTGGGGTTAGCTAGAAACTACGGGTCATGCAGTGAGAATAGTGGGGATGGCGGCAGTGAAGGAAATGGGGGAGGAGTAGGGGGGAGGGAAAGAGCAGCCAGCAAAGGTATTAACATGGGTTTTAAAAAAGGTATTAGCAAAACACTAACGACAATTACATTGCTGCATAAAGAGTATGATGTCCCTAGCACAAGGGGAAATACTTATCTTAATTGTATGTATGTAGAAGCCTTACAGGTAAAAAGAGGGAACTAGAAATCCTTGCAGCAAGTAAACAGTATGATATTATAGGCAGAAGCAAAGAAGAAAGGGGGAGATGTGGGCGCTCAAAGGGGATCGTGAGTCAACAGCTGCTGGTTTTGCAAATAAAAATAATTTATTGGTAAGAGATTTTTCACAATAGACATAAAATGGCTGTAATGCCTTTAGGAATACATATACACATTCAAAGAAAAAATTGACATAAAATCACAAATCAAATTAGTATACTAATTAAAACTAATGACTGTGTCCAGGGCCTCAGGACTTATAATTGGGTACCCACCCTATTGAAAGTAAATTTTCTTGCATGCAGAAGCTTGTTTGTTAGTTGCAGTTAGGGTTAGTGCATGATATGTTCTGATTGCACATTGCGGAATAGAGGCTATGTAGTGTTGAAAAAAGTCTGTTAGTACTTCACCATAAGACGCTGGTGGATGTAATATTCAGTAGTATGGCTGAATGTTAAAACATGCCAGTCCCGCAGCTGTCTCCTATAGAACAAACTTGTTTGGTTCACTCACTGTTTGGATGACTGTCCGCTCTGCGGCGGTTCCTTTAGGCAATGCTTGATGTCGTGTGCTGTCTTGGAGCACTGTGCCTGGACAGGAGCGGAGACAGATAAGCATGTGTGCAGGTTTTGGATGGCAGGGGACGCTGTAATGCCGCGATGCGCGGCTTCCGGGTTCGGGGCTTTCGGCTTCCGGTTGCGGTCCACCTGCGTTCCACAGTCGTAACAGGTCACCTGACGCGTTTCTCCGCCTCCAAAGTGGGCGGTTTCATCAGAGGTATGCCTGGTGGCGATTGCAGTCTCTGTTTATACCCGCTTCTGACTCCTCATTGGTTACCAGAATGAACGGATTACAATTAACCCTTTCTGCATAGGACCAATGTGTGTTGCTACGCTGCTGGTTGTGCCCAAAAATAAAAATATGCAGAAAGGGTTAATTGTAATCCGTTCATTCTGGTAACCAATGAGGAGTCAGAAGCGGGTATAAACAGAGACTGCAATCGCCACCAGGCATACCTCTGATGAAACCGCCCACTTTGGAGGCGGAGAAACGCGTCAGGTGACCTGTTACGACTGTGGAACGCAGGTGGACCGCAACCGGAAGCCCCGAACCCGGAAGCCGCGCATCGCGGCATTACAGCGTCCCCTGCCATCCAGGACCTGCACACATGCTTATCTGTCTCCGCTCCTGTCCAGGCACAGTGCTCCAAGACAGCACACGACATCAAGCATTGCCTAAAGGAACCGCCGCAGAGCGGACAGTCATCCAAACAGTGAGTGAACCAAACAAGTTTGTTCTATAGGAGACAGCTGCGGGACTGGCATGTTTTAACATTCAGCCATACTACTGAATATTACATCCACCAGCGTCTTATGGTGAAGTACTAACAGACTTTTTTCAACACTACATAGCCTCTATTCCGCAATGTGCAATCAGAACATATCATGCACTAACCCTAACTGCAACTAACAAACAAGCTTCTGCATGCAAGAAAATTTACTTTCAATAGGGTGGGTACCCAATTATAAGTCCTGAGGCCCTGGACACAGTCATTAGTTTTAATTAGTATACTAATTTGTTTTGTGATTTTATGTCAATTTTTTCTTTGAATGTGTATATGTATTCCTAAAGGCATTACAGCCATTTTATGTCTATTGTGAAAAATCTCTTACCAATAAATTATTTTTATTTGCAAAACCAGCAGCTGTTGACTCACGATCCCCTTTGAGCGCCCACATCTCCCCCTTTCTTCTTTGCTTCTGCCTTATACGGTGGACAGCCAGGTCCACCTTTGTGGGCAGCTAAAAGGGTGAGAGATATATATGTATAGACCATCTAATAGAATTCTTTTGCATATAAAGAATTAATACAATAGTATCTACCTAACTCTTTGGCTAAATACATTCTTAATCAGCGCCCACTGTTGTCTTAGGACTTCCCCCTTGATATTATAGGCATTACTGAAACTTGGTGGGACGAATCTCATGATTGGACAGTCAATCTAGAGGGCTAGACGCTGTTCAGGAGGGGCACATTAAATAAACGGCGTGGAGGGGTATGTCTTTACGTAAAGCAGTTTTTAAAACCCTATATACAGGAAGATATTTAAGAGGGGACTGAAAATACTGTTGAAACGTTATGGGTAGAAATTGCATGCGGGGGTAAAGGAATAAAAAAGTTAGTACTGGGGTTATGCTACAGGCCACCTGGTATTAATGTATCTGATGAGAAATTGCTATTTATTGAAAGAGCAGCAATAATAGGAGACATAGTGATGGGAGATTTTAACTATCCAGAGATAAATTGGAAAAACGATTCATGTGATACTGCAAGGGGTAATATGTTTTTAAACACACTAAAATGACAACTTCTTAGTTCAATTAATAGAGGAACCAACTAGGTACAATTCAATCTTAGACCTGGTATTAACTAACAATGGGGAACTGATATCAAATATGATAGTAGGGTAACCCATGGGAAACAGCGACCACAATATGGTCACATTCAATATCAGTTTTCATAAGCAGTCCTATACTGGCTCAACTAGGACTCTAAACTTTAGCAAAGCTAACTTTGACATGATGAGGGAAGCCTTAAGGGACATTGAATGGGAAATTTTGTTTCAAGAAAAATATACTACGGAGAAATGGGATGTATTAAAATCACTGCTAGTTAAAAATACTCTCAAATTTATTCCCACGAGTAGCAAAAAAAAAGGAATAAAAATCCCAATCCAATGTGATTTAACAAAAAAATAAAGGAGCTAATGGGCAATAAGGCAAGCATTCAAAAAATACAAATCTGACGGGAACGCGGAGTCATTTCAGCACTATAAGGATTGTAACAAAATATGCAAAAAAAGAAGAGCGGCTAAAGTAGAAACTGAAAAACTAGTAGCAAAGGAAAGCAAATCCCAATTTTTTTAAATACATCAACAGCAAGAGATTAAAGAAGGAGGGTATAGGCCATTTAAAAGACAAGTTGGGAGTCTTAATAAAAAAGGATAATGATATAGCGGACAAAGTAAAATTAGTTTTTTTCAATGGTATTTACAAGAGAGGACCAAATACAGGGACTAACACACAATCTCAACAAAGACAATGTCCCACTGCTAAGTGCTTATTTAAGTGAGGAGGTAGTCTGTGACAGATTAAAAAGTTAACGATTAATAAGACATCTGGTCCCGATAGAATTCACCCAAGGGTTCTCATGGAGCTCCACTCTGAACTAGCAAGACCGCTATTTTTGATCTTCAAAGATTCAGTTATATCAGGTATGGTTCCCAAAGACTGGCGTATAGCGGAAGTAGTGTCGATATTCAAAAAGGTAAGTAAAGCTGAACCGGGTAATTATAGACCAGTTAGTCTTACATCTATAGTGGGGAAAGTATACTAAAGGGATAGTATTCAGAAGTTCCTTGAAGCCAATATGGTCATTAATAGGAACCAACATGGATTTGTAAAGGACAGATCATGTCAAACCAACTTACTTGGCTTTTATGAAACAATTAGTGCGAACCTTGATCAGGCTAAGGAGGTGGATGTAATCTTTTCAGACCTTGCCAAAGCTTTCGACAAAGTACCACACATGCGACTTATCTATAAGCTACAAGAAATAGGGCTAGGGAGCACAATATGCATGTGGGTCAGAAATTGGTTAGATAATAGGGAGCAGCGCGTTGTGGTTAATGGATCATTTTCAAATTGGACTGAAGTGCTAAGTGGTGTGCCACAAGGGTCTGTACTTGGGCCACTATTGTTCAATATTTTCATTCATTACCTAACAGTAGGTCTAGAGAGCATGGTGTCAATTTTTGCAGAGGATACCAAATTGCGTAAGGTTATGAATACGGAGGGGGATGCTGAGTCTCTTCAGAACGACTTAGTTAAACTAGAAGCATGGGCAGCAAAATGGAGATTGAGCTTCAATATAGACAATACAGACAAGTGTAAGGTATCAAGAACAAAAATAACACATACATACTAAATGGGGTAATATTAGAGGATTCTTTACTAGAAAAAGACTTAGGTGTTCACATAGATAGCAAACTAAGCAGCAGTACCCAAAGTAGGATTGCAGCAAAGAAGGCTAATAAGATATTAGCATGTATAAAACGGGGAATTGACGCAAGGGACGAGGGTGTTATACTCCCATTATATAAATCACTGAGGCCACATCTTGAATACTGTGTATAATTTTGGGCACCATACTACAAAAAGGATATCCTGGACCTAGAAAAGGGGCAGAGGCGGGCGACCAAACTAATTAAGGGCACGGAGACGCTGGAATACGAGGAAAAGCTTGCAAGGCTAGGCATGTTCACATTGGAAAAGAGGAGACTAAGAGGGAACATGATCAACTTTTACAATTGCATAAAGGGGCAATACACAGAGCTTGCTCGGGACCTGTTTTTTGGTAAGGTCAGCACAGAGGACATGTGGTCACTCTCTTAGGTTAGAAGAGAGGAGATTCCGAACAAAGCGAAGAAAAGGTTTTTTCACAGTAAGGACAATACGTGTTGGAATTTCCTGCCTGAGAGAGTAGTAACGGCGGACTCAGTCAACACCTTTAAGAATGGGTTAGATAAATTCCTCATGGATAAGGGTATCTAGGGTTATGGTGCATAGTTACACACTATAGTTAAAAAAAATGATAATAAGATTTTACTCACCGGTAAATCTATTTCTCGTTGTCCGTAGTGGATGCTGGGGACTCCGTAAGGACCATGGGGAATAGACGGGCTCCGCAGGAGACTGGGCACTCTAAGAAAGAATTAGGACTACTGGTGTGCACTGGCTCCTCCCTCTATGCCCCTCCTCCAGACCTCAGTTAAGGAAACTGTGCCCGGAAGAGCTGACATTACAAGGAAAGGATTTTGGAATCCAGGGTAAGACTCATACCAGCCACACCAATCACACCGTATAACTTGTGATAAACTTACCCAGTTAACAGTATGAACAACAACAGAGCACAAGATAAACCTGATGCAACCATAACATAACCCTTATGTAAGCAATAACTATATACAAGTATTGCAGAAGAAGTCCGCACTTGGGACGGGCGCCCAGCATCCACTACGGACTGCGAGAAATAGATTTACCGGTGAGTAAAATCTTATTTTCTCTAACGTCCTAGTGGATGCTGGGGACTCCGTAAGGACCAAGGGGATTATACCAAAGCTCCCAAACGGGCGGGAGAGTGCGGATGACTCTGCAGCACCGAATGGGCAAACACAAGGTCCTCCTCAGCCAGGGTATCAAACTTGTAGAATTTTGCAAAAGTGTTTGAACCCGACCAAGTAGCTGCTCGGCAAAGCTGCAATGCCGAGACCCCTCGGGCAGCCGCCCAAGAAGAGCCCACTTTCCTCGTGGAATGCGCTTTTACTGATTTTGGATGCGGCAATCCAGCCGCTGAATGAGCCTGCTGAATCGTGTTACAGATCCAGCGAGCAATAGTCTGCTTTGAAGCAGGGACACCCAGCTTGTTGGATGCATACAGGATAAACAGGGAGTCAGTTTTCCTGACTCCAGCCGTTCTGGCTACATAAATCTTCAAAGCCCTGACTACATCAAGTAACTTGGAATCCTTTAAGTCACGAGTAGCCGCAGGCACCACAATAGGTTGGTTCAAATGAAAAGATGACACCACCTTCGGCAGAAATTGCGGACGAGTCCGTAATTCTGCCCTGTCCATATGGAAAACCAGATAGGGGCTTTTACATGACAAAGCCGCCAATTCTGACACACGCCTAGCCGAAGCTAAGGCCAATAGCATGACCACTTTCCACGTGAGATACTTTAGCTCCATGGTCTTAAGTGGCTCAAACCAGTGAGATTTCAGGAAACTCAACACCACGTTAAGATCCCAAGGTGCCACTGGTGGCACAAAAGGGGGCTGAATATGCAGCACTCCCTTTACAAACGTCTGAACCTCAGGAAGTGAAGCCAGTTCCTTTTGAAAGAAAATGGATAGCGCCGAAATCTGGACCCTTATGGATCCTAATTTTAAGCCCATAGTCACTCCTGACTGTAGGAAGTGCAGGAACCGGCCCAGCTGGAATTCCTCCGTAGGGGCCTTCCTGGCCTCACACCAAGCAACATATTTTCGCCATATCCGGTGATAATGTTTTGCTGTCACGTCCTTCCTAGCCTTTATCAGCGTAGGAATAACTTCATCCGGAATGCCTTTTTCCCTTAGGATCCGGCGTTCAACCGCCATGCCGTCAAACGCAGCCGCGGTAAGTCTTGGAACAGACAGGGCCCCTATTGCAACAGATCCTGTCTGAGAGGCAGAGGCCATGGGTCCTCTGTGAGCATTTCTTGCAGTTCCGGGTACCAAGTCCTTCTTGGCCAATCCGGAACAATGAGTATTGTTCTCACTCCTCTTTTTCTTACGATTCTCAGCACCTTGGGTATGAGAGGAAGAGGAGGAAACACATAGACCGACTGGAACACCCACGGTGTTACTAGTGCGTCCACCGCTATCGCCTGAGGGTCTCTTGACCTGGCGCAATACCTTTGTAGCTTTTTGTTGAGGCGGGATGCCATCATGTCCACCTGTGGCAGTTCCCATCGATTTGTAATCTGTGTGAAAACTTCTCGATGAAGTCCCCACTCTCCCGGGTGGAGGTCGTGCCTGCTGAGGAAGTCTGCTTCCCAGTTGTCAACTCCCGGAATGAACACTGCTGACAGTGCTTGCACGCGATTCTCTGCCCAACGAAGAAATCTGGTGGCTTCCGCCATCGCCACCCTGCTTCTTGTGCCGCCTTGGCGGTTTACATGAGCCACTGCGGTGATGTTGTCTGACTGAATCAGCACCGGTTGGTTGCGAAGCAGAGGCTCCGCTTGACTCAGGGCGTTGTATATGGCCCTTAGTTCCAGGATATTGATGTGCAGACAAGCCTCCTGACTTGACCACAGCCCTTGGAAGTTTCTTCCCTGAGTGACTGCCCCCCATCCTCGGAGGCTTGCATCCGTGGTCACCAGGACCCAGTCCTGTTTGCCGAACCTGCGGCCCTCGAGAAGGTGAGCACTCTGCAGCCACCACAGAAGAGACACACTGGCCCTGGGGAATAGGGTGATCAGCCGATGCATCTGAAGATGTGATCCGGACCACTTGTCCAACAGATCCCACTGAAAGGTCCTCGCATGGAACCTGCCGAAGGGAATGGCTTCGTATGACGCCACCATCTTTCCCAGGACTCGCGTGCAGTGATCCACCGACACCTGTTTTGGTTTTAAGAGGTCTCTGACCAGAGTCACGAGCTCCTGAGCCTTCTCCGCCGGGAGAAACACCTTTTTCTGGTCCGTGTCCAGAATCATGCCCAGGAAGGGCAGACGCGTCGTAGGAATCAGCTGCGACTTTGGAATATTCAGAATCCAGCCGTGCTGTTGCAACACTTCCTGAGAGTGTGCTACGCTGATCAGCAACTGCTCTCTGGACCTCGCCTTTATGAGGAGATCGTCCAAGTATGGGATAATTGTGACTCCTTGACTTCGTAGGAGCACCATCATCTCCGCCATTACCTTGGTAAATATTCTCGGCGCCGTGGACAGGCCAAACGGCAACGTCTGGAATTGGTAATGACAGTCCTGTACCACAAATCTGAGGTACTCCTGATGAGGTGGATAAATGGGGACATGCAGGTAAGCATCCTTTATGTCCAGAGACACCATAAAATCCCCCTCTTCCAGGCTTGCAATGACCGCTCTGAGCGATTCCATCTTGAACTTGAACCTTTTCAGGTAAATGTTCAGGGACTTTAAATTCAATATGGGTCTGACCGAACCGTCCGTTTTCAGTACCACAAACATTGTGGAATAGTAACCCCTTCCCTGTTGAAGGAGGGGAACCTTTACCACCACCTGCTGGAGATATAATTTGTGAATTGCCGCTAACTCTACCTCCCTTTCTATGGGGGGAAGCTGGCAGGGCCGATTTGAGGTAACGGTGAGGGGGCATCACTTCGAATTCCAGCTTGTATCCCTGAGACACAATCTGTATAGCCCAGGGATCCACCTGTGAGCGAACCCACTGGTGGCTGAAATGTCGGAGACGCGCCCCCACCGCTCCCGGCTCCACCTGTGGAGCCCCAGCGTCATGCGGTGGATTTAGTGGAAGACGGGGAGGACTTCTGTTCCTGGGAACTAGCTGTATTGTGCAGCTTCTTTCCTCTACCCCTGCCTCTGGCAAGAAAGGACGCACCTCTGACTTTTTTGCCTCTATGCGATCGAAAGGACTGCATTTGGTAATACGGTGCTTTCTTAGGCTGTGAGGGAACATATGGCAAGAAATTTGACTTTCCAGCCGTAGCTGTGGAAACTAGGTCCGAGAGACCGTCCCCAAACAATTCCTCACCCTTATAAGGTAACACCTCCATGTGCTTTTTAGAGTCGGCATCACCTGTCCATTGCAGAGTCCACAGGACCCTCCTGGCAGAAATTGACATTGGATTTATTCTAGAGCCCAGTAGGCAAATGTCCCTCTGGGCATCCCTCATATATAGGACAGCGTCTTTTATATGCCCCAAGATCAGTAAAATAGTATCCTTGTCCAAGGTATCCAGTTCCTCAGACAGAGTATCTGTCCATGCTGCTACAGCACTACACATCCAGGCCGACGCAATTGCCGGCCTCAGTAGAGTTCCTGAATGTGTATAAACAGACTTCAGGATACCTTCCTGCTTCCTATCCGCAGGATCTTTTAGGGTGGCCGTATCCTGTGACGGCAGGGCCACCTTCTTAGATAAGCGTGTCAAAGCTTTGTCTACCCTAGGGGAGGATTCCCAGCGTATCCTGTCCGTTGGCGGGAAAGGGTATGCCATAAGTAACCTTTTGGAAATCAGCACTTTCCTATCAGGAGAATCCCACGCTTTTTCACATAACTCATTTAACTCATGTGAAGGCGGAAAAGTCACCTCTTGCTTTTTCTCCCCAAACATATAAACCCTCTTGTCAGGGACAGGGTTTTCCTCGGATATGTGCAATACATCCTTCATTGCTATAATCATGTAGCGGATGGCTTTAGCCATTTCAGGCTGCAATTTTGCATCATCGCCCTCGACACTGGAGTCAGAATCCGTGTCGATATCGGTGTCAACAATTTGGGATAGTGGGCGCTTCTGAGACCCTGACGGCCTCTGCGCTGTAGGATTAGGCATGGGTTGAGACCCTGACTGACCCAAGGCTTCAGCTTTATCCAACCTTTTATGCAAGGAGTTTACATTATCATTTAACACCTTCCACATATCCATCCAATCAGGTGTCGTCCATCTGCACCTGCTCCGCCTCCACATAGCCTTCCACGTCAAACATGTCGACACAATCGTTCCGACACTCCACACACACAGGGGATGCTCTATATGAGGACAGGATCCCCACAAGGCCTTTTGGAGAGACAGAGAGAGAGTATGCCAGCACACACCCCAGCGCTATATAACCCAGGAATTACACAGTAACTTAGTGTTTACCCAGTAGCTGCTGTATTTGTGATTATTGCGCTAAATGTATGTGCCCCCCCCCCCTCTCTTTTTACCCTCTTTCTACCGTGAGTCTGCAGGGGAGAGCCTGGGGAGCTTCCTCTCAGCGGAGCTGTGGAGAGAAAATGGCGCTGGTGAGTGCTGAGGAAGAAGCCCCGCCCCCTCAGCGGCGGGCTTCTGTCCCACGATTTTGTGTAAAAATAATGGCGGGGGCTCATGCATATATATAGTGCCCAGTTGTATATATGCCCTATTTGCCAGGAGGTACTCAATTGCTGCCCAGGGCGCCCCCCCCCCCCCCCTGCTCCCTACAGTGACCGGAATGTGTGGGTTAGTGTGGGAGCAATGGCACACAGCTGCAGTGCTGTGCGCTACCTCATATGAAGACAGGAGTCTTCTGCCGCCGATTTTGACGTCTTCTTGCTTCACCCACCAGCTTCTTGCTTCTGGCTCTGCGAAGGGGACGGCGGCGCGGCTCCGGGAACGGACGACCAAGGTTAAGTTCCTGTGTTCGATCCCTCTGGAGCTAATGGTGTCCAGTAGCCTAAGAAGCGCAACCTAGCCGCAGTTAGTAGGTTTGCTTCTCTCCCCTCAGTCCCACGTAGCAGAGAGTCTGTTGCCAGCAGAAGCTCTCTGAAAATAAAAAACCTAACTAAAATACTTTCTTATTAGCAAGCTCAGGAGAGCTCACTAAAATGCACCCAGCTCCGTCCGGGCACAGATTCTAACGGAGGTCTGGAGGAGGGGCATAGAGGGAGGAGCCAGTGCACACCAGTAGTCCTAATTCTTTCTTAGAGTGCCCAGTCTCCTGCGGAGCCCGTCTATTCCCCTTGGTCATTACGGAGTCCCCAGCATCCACTAGGACGTTAGAGAAAAGAAGAAAAAAGGGAGGCATAAAACAACGGCTGACAGCTGCAGCAGACAAAATTAGTCCAAAATTAACACAGTATAGGAGACCACAAATAGGTTGAACTTGATAAACAAATTGTCTTTTTTCAACCTTAGATATTATGTTACTGTGTTACTATGTAATCCACTGTCGCTACCTCATATCCCAGTGTTATCCTGTGGATAGTCTGTGGACCCTGCTGGAGAAATAGTGCTTACACACTGGATGTATTTAACAATGTGTCCTTCAAATCAGTTGGAATTGGCCACATCCTTAAAATAAATAAATAAAAATTATATATATATATATATATTTTAGGGAGTGGAGAAAAGGGCGCCTACTAGTGTCTAATAAGATTATATAAAGCATAAAGTATAAAACTGGTGTGAATGAGAGCAAGACGCTACTTATCTGGCATATAAAAGACTTTTCCTTCAGTCATAGGACCAATATAGGTACATGAAAAAAGAAAGAACAAAATAACATAGCGCATATTGTTTTCACGCAATTTTCAATCCACAAATCAAATGAACCAATTGTGTATAAAAACTTTCTGGGTAAAAGCAAATCCCACAATTTAAAATCCACAGCCAGGGATCTTTTTAAAAGTTTTTCACAATATTTACTACAACACATAAAACATAAAAAATGGAAGTAATGCAAGCGTACAGGATCCCCATGATGAAGTCTAATTATTGACGAAACGCGTTGGGACTGATGCACCTGAACTTTCCTTATGGGCAGATAAGCTGTTTTAATATTTATTTTTTGTACGTTTGAATTTTTACCATTTATTTGGATGTTTATGGAAAATCAGATGTATTCTATTCCTGATATGGACAGATAAGCTTGTCATACTTTCTATCCTGTACGCCTGCATTACTTCCATTTTTTATGTTTTATGTGTTGTATTAAATATTGTGAAAAACTTTTAAAAAGATCCCTGGCTGTGGATTTTAAATTGTGGGATTTGCTTTTACCCAGAAAGTTTTTTATACAGAATTGGTTAATTTGATTTGTGGATTGAAAATTGCGTGAAAACAGTACGCGCTATGTTATTTTGTTCTTTCTTTTTTCATGTACCTATATTTGTCCTATGACTGAAGGAAAAGTCTTTTATATGCCAGATAAGTAGAGTACTGCACTCATTCACACCAGTTTTATGCTTTATATAATCTTATTAGACACTAGTAGGCGCCCTTTTCTCCACTTCCTAAAAAATTTCTCTTTATGTGTTTTCCAAGCACATATCTATTGCTTAAGGTTGCAGCCACTCTCACTCTAGAGGAAGTGTCATTTACTGTATGCACTCGACTTTTTATTTACTACGGGTAGTGCACTGTGATACCTGAGCGCCCCCGTTTCTATTTGTTCGTATATATATATATATATATATATATATATATATATATATATATAAACGACCAGTCAGGTGGCACTCCATAACTCTCCAAAAACTTCAAACTGCCGGTGCCTTCCCAATGGGAGAGGAATGAACCTCCCTCAAAAATACCACATCTGTATAGGCGGCACTCTCGGCGAATAAATCAAGACAAAACTCCCAGGATACTGTCTGTCAACGTTTCAATGTAAATAATTAAATTTTCATCAGGACAAATACACATACAAACATACATACCTATATAGCCCCCTCTGATCGTCCATGACGCCGTCCGTCAGCCGCGTCCGCCCGTCACTTCCCGCCCGGTCCAATGACGTCATCCGCAGGCGCCGGCGTCCGGCGTCATGACAACCTAGACGAAGCACACCGATAATAACCAAAAAGTGACCAAGTGCTTAACATAAATAAAGTGCAAACCAGCAAAAAATACATGTTACCATCCTGTAAATGAGTTGGAGGCTGCAAAATACTATAAGAGCTAAGCTGTTACAATACATAGGTTTTAAAATAGACTCATACAGAGTAAAATAGCGATAAAGACTTATTAAAATACATAATAGTAGCAGCTAAGAGAAACAGTGTCCTATGTATAATGGCTAGCACATAAAAATAGCACAACTATATTGCAAATATTTAACCTAGCAACACAGCTTGGTAAAAAAACATTATTGATATAGAAATCTGTGGAGACCATACAAACTCCACACCATAATATACCATTGCAGTCAATAAATTCAAAATCTGACTACATATATGCATCCCATATTTACAGCGAATACAAACAATCATGGAGCCAGCAAGAAAAACTGATGTTAGAAATATACAAACACTACACCCATATCTACACTACCTACAGGTTTATATGAAAAGCTATATAGAATTAAACCCTCTAGATAAAGCAATTGAGGCCCTGATGTTCATTAAGTCCTTTAGGGGACATTGTGTCCAGCAAATGGATCCATTTAGCTTCTCTTTTAAGCAGTAAAAGACCCCTGTCACATCCCCGTCTAAGTGGGGGAATGTGGTCTATAATACGATATCGTAGTTGTGCCAAAGAATGACGGGCTGACACAAAATGCCTAGATATCGGTTGGTCGCTTTTACCAGAGCTGAGTGCCGCTCTGATAACGGATCTATGTGCCGCCATCCGTTCTTTAAAGGCGCATTCCGTTTTGCCCACATAGTGTAGGCCACAGGGGCAACTCAGCAAATACACCACAAATTTTGTTGTACAGGTCACTCGATGTAAAATCTTAAATTTTTTTCCAGTATACGGGTGACAAAAACTATCTCCAGCAATCATGTGGCTGCAAGTTGTGCAGCCCAAACACCTGAAACAACTCAAGCGTGTCGGGTTAAGGAAACCAGTAGATTTGACCTCATGGGTTATTGGAAATTGAATATCCGTTTTTACTACATAATCTCTCACATTTTTACCCCTTTTATAGGCTGGCATAATTTTGGTATGAGCTAGGCTTTTCAAGTGTTTGTCAGACTGCACAACTGGCCACAGGGACTTGGTTAGTTTATTAATCTTATAAGTTTCATAGTTCCAGCAATCAGATTAATAAACTAACGACCAACCGATATCTAGGCATTTTGTGTCAGCCCGTCATTCTTTGGCACAACTACGATATCGTATTATAGACCACATTCCCCCACTTAGACGGGGGGGTGACAGGGGTCTTTTACTGCTTAAAAGAGAAGCTAAATGGATCCATTTGCTGGACACAATGTCCCCTAAAGGACTTAATGAACATCAGGGCCTCAATTGCTTTATCTAGAGGGTTTAATTCTATATAGCTTTTCATATAAACCTGTAGGTAGTGTAGATATGGGTGTAGTGTTTGTATATTTCTAACATCAGTTTCTCTTGCTGGCTCCATGATTGTTTGTATTCGCTGTAAATATGGGATGCATATATGTAGTCAGATTTTGAATTTATTGACTGCAATGGTATATTATGGTGTGGAGTTTGTATGGTCTCCACAGATTTCTATATCAATAATGTTTTTTTACCAAGCTGTGTTGCTAGGTTAAATATTTGCAATATAGTTGTGCTATTTTTATGTGCTAGCCATTATACATAGGACACTGTTTCTCTTAGCTGCTACTATTATGTATTTTAATAAGTCTTTATCGCTATTTTACTCTGTATGAGTCTATTTTGAAACCTATGTATTGTAACAGCTTAGCTCTTATAGTATTTTGCAGCCTCCAACTCATTTACAGGATGGTAACATGTATTTTTTGCTGGTTTGCACTTTATTTATGTTAAGCACTTGGTCACTTTTTGGTTATTATCGGTGTGCTTCGTCTAGGTTGTCATGACGCCGGCGCCTGCGGATGACGTCATTGGACCGGGCGGGAAGTGACGGGCGGACGCGGCTGACGGACGGCGTCATGGACGATCAGAGGGGGCTATATAGGTATGTATGTTTGTATGTGTATTTGTCCTGATGAAAATGTAATTATTTACATTGAAACGTTGACAGACAGTATCCTGGGAGTTTTGTCTTGATTTATTCGCCGAGAGTGCCGCCTATACAGATGTGGTATATATATATATATATATATATATATATATATATATATATATATATATATATATATATATATATATATATATATATATATATATATATATATATATATATATATATATACTTTGTGTGGGCGGCACTCAGACTTGCAAATATCGTTTAAAGTGCAAAAAAAGACCCCACTGGGCCAATTTATTCGTAACGTTTCGGGGTGTAGTTCCCCTTCCTCAGACGGTCTGAGGAAGGGGAACTACACCCCGAAACGTTACGAATAAATTGGCCCAGTGGGGTCTTTTTTTGCACTTTAAACGATATTTGCAAGTCTCTGAGTGCCGCCCACACAAAGGATATATACACAGATGCTGCTCTGCAGGGAAGGCACCGGAGCAAGGTGAACGTAAGTCCGGAGTGCCAGGGACCCTATATACGTGGATAGATAGATAGATAGATAGATAGATAGATAGATAGATAGATAGATAGATAGATAGATAGATAGATAGATAGATAGATAGATAGATAGATAGATAGATAGATAGATAGATAGATAGATATTTAATTTATTTATATTATGGGAAAAAATAAGATTTTAAACCTACCGGTAATTTTTTTCTCTCCTAGTCCGTAGAGGATGCTGGGGACTCCGTAAGGACCATGGGGTATAGACGGGCTCCGCAGGAGACATGGGCACTATAAAGAACTTTAGAATGGGTGTGCACTGGCTCCTCCCTCTATGCCCCTCCTCCAGACCTCAGTTAGAGAAACTGTGCACAGAGGAGACGGACAGTACGAGGAAAGGATTTTTGTTAATCTAAGGGCAAGATTCATACCAGCCCACACCATCCACACCGTATAACCTGGAATATACTAACCTGTTAACAGTATGAAACAAAACAGCATCAGCCCGAGACTGATCAAAACTGTAACTTAACCCTTATGTAAGCAAAAACTATATACAAGTCTTGCAGAATTTTGTCCGCACTGGGACGGGCGCCCAGCATCCTCTACGGACTAGGAGAAAAAGATTTACCGGTAGGTTTAAAATCTTATTTTCTCTTACGTCCTAGAGGATGCTGGGGACTCCGTAAGGACCATAAGGATTATACCA
This sequence comes from Pseudophryne corroboree, assembly GCF_028390025.1. Taxonomy (NCBI): domain Eukaryota; kingdom Metazoa; phylum Chordata; class Amphibia; order Anura; family Myobatrachidae; genus Pseudophryne; species Pseudophryne corroboree. The sequence goes on along the minus strand of NC_086454.1, from coordinate 153,925,192 downwards.
AAGCTCCAGACCGGGCGGGAGAGTGCGGATGACTCTGCAGCACCGATTGAGCAAACATGAGGTCCTCATCAGCCAGGGTATCAAACTTGTAGAATTTGGCAAAAGTGTTTGAACCCGACCAAGTCGCCGCTCTGCAAAGTTGTAATGCCGAGACACCTCGGGCAGCCGCCCAAGAAGAGCCCACCTTCCTAGTGTAATGGGCCTTTACCGAATTAGGTAACGGCAATCCAGCCGTAGAATGAGCCTGCTGAATCGTGTTACAGATCCAGGGAGCAATAGTCTGCTTAGAAGCAGGAGCGCCAACTTTGTTGGCTGCATACAGGACAAACAGAGCCTCTGTTTTCCTAACCCGAGCCGTCCTGGCTACATACATTTTTAAGGCCCTGACTACATCAAGGGACTTGGAATCCTCCACGTCCCCCGTAGTCACAGGTACCACAATAGGTTGGTTCATATGAAACGATGAAGCTACCTTAGGCAAAAATTGAGGACGAGTCCTCAATTCTGCTCTATCCACATGGAAAATTAGATGGGGGCTTTTGTGAGACAAAGCCGCCAATTCAGACACCGGCCTTGCAGATGCCAAGGCCAACAACATGACCACCTTCCAAGTGAGAAATTATAACTCCACCGTTTGAAGAGGTTCAAACCAGTGAGATTTTAAGAACTGTAACACCACGTTAAGGTCCCATGGCGCCACTGGAGGCACAAAAGGAGGCTGCATGTGCAGCACTCCCTTTACAAAAGTCTGGACTTCTGGGAGAGAAGCCAATTCCTTCTGAAAGAAAATTGATAGGGCCGAAAACTCCCTACCTTAATGGAGCCTAATTTCAGGCCCATATCCACTCCTGTCTGTAGAAAGTGGAGAAAACGGCCAGATGGAAATCTTCCGTAGGAGCATTCTTGGCCTCACACCAAGATACATACTTTCTCCAGAGACGGTGATAATGCTTCGCCGTCACCTCCTTCCTAGCCCTCATCAGAGCAGGGATGACTTCTTCCGGAATGCCTTTTCCAGCTAGGATTCTGTGTTCAACCGCCATGCCGTCAAACGTAACCGCGGTAAGTCTTGGAACACGCAGGGCCCCTGTTGCAACAGGTCCTCTCTGGAGAGGAAGAGGCCACTGATCTCCTGTGAGCATTTCGTGAAGATCTGAATACCAGGCCCTTCGAGGCCAATCCGGAATAATGAGTATTGTCCGCACCCTTTTTCATCTTATGATACTCAATATCTTTGAGATGAGTGGAAGAGGAGGAAACACATAGACTGACCGAAACACCAGCGGTGAAACCTGGGCGTCCACCACTACTGCCTGAGGGTCCCTTGACCTGGCACAATACCGCCGAAGCTTCTTGTTGAGGCGTGACGCCATCATGTCTATTTGATATATTTTGTTATCTCTGCAAAAAATAAGAATTTACTTACCGATAATTCTATTTCTCGGAGTCCGTAGTGGATGCTGGGGTTCCTGAAAGGACCATGGGGAATAGCGGCTCCGCAGGAGACAGGGCACAAAAAGTAAAGCTTTACGATCAGGTGGTGTGTACTGGCTCCTCCCCCTATGACCCTCCTCCAAGCCTCAGTTAGGTACTGTGCCCGGACGAGCGTACACAATAAGGAAGGATTTTGAATCCCGGGTAAGACTCATACCAGCCACACCAATCACACTGTACAACCTGTGATCTGAACCCAGTTAACAGTATGATAACAGCGGAGCCTCTGAAAAGATGGCTCACAACAATAATAACCCGATTTTTGTAACTATGTACAAGTATTGCAGACAATCCGCACTTGGGATGGGCGCCCAGCATCCACTACGGACTCCGAGAAATAGAATTATCGGTAAGTAAATTCTTATTTTCTCTATCGTCCTAGTGGATGCTGGGGTTCCTGAAAGGACCATGGGGATAATACCAAAGCTCCCAAACGGGCGGGAGAGTGCGGATGACTCTGCAGCACCGAATGAGAGAACTCCAGGTCCTCCTTAGCCAGGGTATCAAATTTGTAGGATTTTACAAACGTGTTTGCCCCTGACTAAATAACCGCTCGGCAAAGTTGTAAAGCCGAGACCCCTCGGGCAGCCGCCCAAGATGAGCCCACCTTCCTTGTGGAATGGGCATTTACATATTTTGGCTGTGGCAGGCCTGCCACAGAATGTGCAAGCTGAATTGTATTACACATCCAACTAGCAATAGTCTGCTTAGAAGCAAGAGCACCCAGTTTGTTGGGTGCATACAGGATAACAGCAAGTCAGTTTTCCTGACTCCAGCCGTCCTGGAACATATTTTCAGGGCCCTGACAACATCTAGCAACTTGGAGTCCTCCAAGTCCCTAGTAGGTGCAAGGCACCACAATAAGCAGGTTCAGGTGAAACACTGACACCACCTTAGGGAGAGAACTGGGGACGAGTCCGCAGCTCTGCCCTGTCCGAATGGACAAACAGATATGGGCTTTTTTGAGAAAAAACCACCAATTTGACACTCGCCTGGTCCAGGCCAGGGCCAAGAGCATGGTCACTTTTCATGTGAGATGCTTCAAATCCACAGATTTGACTGGTTTTAAACCAATGTGATTTGAGGAATCCCAGAACTACGTTGAGATCCCACAGTGCCACTGGAGGCACAAAAGGGGGTTGTATATGCAATACTCCCTTGACAAACTTCTGGACTTCAGGAACTGAAGCCAATTCTTTCTGGAAGAAAAATCGACAGGGCCGAAATTTGAACCTTAATGGACCCCAATTTGCGGCCCATAGACACTCCTGTTTGCAGGAAATGCAGGAAACGACCGAGTTGAAATTTCTTTGTGGGGCCATCCTGGCCTCACACCACGCAACATATTTTCGCCACATGTGGTGATAATGTTGTGCGGTCACCTCCTTTCTGGCTTTGACCAGGGTAGGAATGACCTCTTCCGGAATGCCTTTTTCCCTTAGGATCCGGCGTTCCACCGCCATGCCGACAAACGCAGCTGCGGTAAGTCTTGGAACAGACATGGTACTTGCTGAAGCAAATCCCTTCTTAGCAGCAGAGGCCATAAGACCTCTGTAAGCATCTCTTGAAGTTCCGGGTACCAAGTCCTTCTTGGCCAATCCGGAGCCATGAGTATAGTTCTTACTCCTCTACGTCTTATAATTCTCAGCACCTTAGGTATGAGAAGCAGAGGAGGGAACACATACACCGACTGGTACACCCACGGTGTTACCAGAACGTCCACAGCTATTGCCTGAGGGTCTCTTGACCTGGCGCAATACCTGTCCCGTTTTTCGTTCAGACGGGACGCCATCATGTCCACCTTTGGTATTTCCCAACGGTTTACAATCATGTGGAAAAAACTTCCCGATGAAGTTTCCACTCTCCCGGGTGGAGGTCGTGCCTGCTGAGGAAGTCTGCTTCCCAGTTTCCATTCCCGGGATGAAACACTGCTGACAGTGCTATCACATGATTTTCCGCCCAGCGAAAAATCCTTGCAGTTTTGCCATTGCCCTCCTGCTTCTTGTGTCGCCCTGTCTGTTTACGTGGGCGACTGCCGTGATGTTTTTCCCACTGGATCAATACCGGCTGACCTTGAAGCAGAGGTCTTGCTAAGCTTAGAGCATTATAAATTTACCCTTAGCTCCAGTATATTTATGTGGAGAAAAGTCTCCAGACTTGATCACACTCCCTGGAAATTTTTTCCTTGTGTGACTGCTCCCCAGCCTCTCGGGCTGGGCTCCGTGGTCACCAGCATCCAATCCTGAATGCCGAATCTGCGGCCCTCTAGAAGATGAGCACTCTATAACCACCACAGGAGAGACACCCTTGTCCTTGGATATAGGGTTATCCGCTGATGCATCTGAAGATGCGATCCGGACCATTTGTCCAGCAGATCCCACTGAAAAGTTCTTGCGTGAAATCTGACGAATGGAATTGCTTCGTAGGAAGCCACCATTTTTACCAGGACCCTTGTGCAATGATGCACTGTTTTTAGGAGGTTCCTGACTAGCTCGGATAACTCCCTGGCTTTCTCTTCCGGGAGAAACACCTTTTTCTGGACTGTGTCCAGAATCATCCCTAGGCACAGCAGACGTGTCGTCGGGATCAGCTGCGATTTTGGGATATTTAGAATCCACCCGTGCTGTTGTAGCAGTATCCGAGATAGTGCTACTCCGACCTCCAACTGTTCCCTGGACTATGCCCTTATCAGGAGATCGTCCAAGTAAGGGATAATTAAGACGCCTTTTCTTCGAAGAAGAATCATCATTTCGGCCATTACCTTGGTAAAGACCCGGGGTGCCGTGGACAATCCAAACGGCAGCGTCTGAAACTGATAGTGACAGTTCTGCACCACGAACCTGAGGTACCCTTAGTGAGAAGGGCAAATTTGGGACATAGAGGATAAGCATCCCTGATGTCCCGGGACACTATATAGTCCCCTTCTTCCTGGTTCGTTATCACTGCTCTGAGTGACTCCATCTTGATTTGAACCTTTGTAAGTGTTCAAAATTTTTTTTAGAATAAGTCTCACCTAGCCTTCTGGCTTCAGTACCACAATATAGTGTGGAATAATACCCCTTTTCTTGTAGTAGGAGGGGTAATTTAATTATCACCTGCTGGGAATACAGCTTGTGAATTTTTTCCCATACTGCCTCCTTGTCGGAGGGAGACCTTGGTAAAGCAGACTTCAGGAGCCTGCGAAGGGGAAACGTCTCGACATTCCAATCTGTACCCCCTGGGATACTACTTGTAGGATCCAGGGGTCCTGTACGGTCTCAGCGCCATGCTGAGAACTTGTCAGAAGCGGTGGAACGCTTCTGTTCCTGGGAATGGGCTGCCTGCTGCAGTCTTCTTCCCTTTCCTCTATCCCTGGGCAGATATGATCTTATAGGGACGAAAGGACTGTGGCTGAAAAGACGGTGTCTTTTTCTGCAGAGATGTGACTTAGGGTAAAAACGGTGGATTTTCCAGCAGTTGCCGTGGCCACCAGGTCCGATGGACCGACCCCAAATAACTCCTCTTCCTTTATACGGCAATACACCTTTGTGCCGTTTGGAATCTGCATCACCTGACCACTGTCGTGTCCATAACATCTTCTGGCAGATATGGACATCGCATTTACTCTTGATGCCAGAGTGCAAATATCCCTCTGTGCATCTCGCATATATAGAAATGCATCCTTTAAATGCTCTATAGTCAATAAAATACTGTCCCTGTCAAGGGTATCAATATTTTTAGTCAGGGAATCCGACCAAGCCACCCCAGCTCTGCACATCCAGGCTGAGGCGATCGCTGGTCGCAGTATAACACCAGTATGTGTGTATATACTTTTTATGATATTTTCCAGCCTCCTGTCAGCTGGTCCTTGAGGACGGCCTTATCTATAGACGGTACCGCCACTTGTTTTGATAAGCGTGTGAGCGCCTTAGCCACCCTAAGGGGTGTTTCCCAACGCGCCCTAACTTCTGGCGGGAAAGGGTATACCGCCCATAATTTTCTATCGGGGGGAACCCACGCATCATCACACACTTTATTTAATTTATCTGATTCAGGAAAAACTACGGTAGTTTTTTCACATCCCACATAATACCCTCTTTTGTGGTACTTGTAGTATCAGAAATATGTAACACCTCCTTCATTGCCTTTAACGTGTGGCCCTAATAAGGAATACGTTTGTTTATTCACCGTCGACACTGGATTCAGTGTCCCTGTCTGTGTCTGTGTCGACCGACTAAAGTAAACGGGCGTTTTAAAACCCCTGACGGTGTTTTTGAGACGTCTGGACCGGTACTAATTGTTTGTCGGCCGTCTCATGTCGTCAACCGACCTTGCAGCGTGTTGACATTATCACGTAATTCCCTAAATAAGCCATCCATTCCGGTGTCGACTCCCTAGAGAGTGACATCACCATTACAGGCAATTGCTCCGCCTCCTCACCAACATCGTCCTCATACATGTCGACACACACGTACCGACACACAGCACACACACAGGGAATGCTCTGATAGAGGACAGGACCCACTAGCCCTTTGGAGAGACAGAGGGAGAGTTTGCCAGCACACACCAAAAACGCTATAATTATATAGGGACAACCTTATATAAGTGTTTTCCCTTATAGCATCTTTTTTATATATTTCTAACGCCAAATTAGTGCCCCCCCTCTCTGTTTTAACCCTGTTTCTGTAGTGCAGTGCAGGGGAGAGCCTGGGAGCCTTCCCTCCAGCCTTTCTGTGAGGGAAAATGGCGCTGTGTGCTGAGGAGATAGGCCCCGCCCCTTTTTCGGCGGCCTCGTCTCCCGCTCTTAACGGATTCTGGCAGGGGTTAAATATCTCCATATAGCCTCCGGAGGCTATATGTGAGGTATTTTTAGCCAAAATAGGTTTTCATTTGCCTCCCAGGGCGCCCCCCTCCCAGCGCCCTGCACCCTCAGTGACTGCCGTGTGAAGTGTGCTGAGAGGAAAATGGCGCACAGCTGCAGTGCTGTGCGCTACCTTTAGAAGACTGAGGAGTCTTCTGCCGCCGATTCTGGACCTCTTCTTACTTCAGCATCTGCAAGGGGGCCGGCGGCAAGGCTCCGGTGACCATCCAGGCTGTACCTGTGATCGTCCCTCTGGAGCTGATGTCCAGTAGCCAAGAAGCCAATCCATCCTGCACGCAGGTGAGTTCACTTCTTCTCCCCTAAGTCCCTCGTTGCAGTGATCCTGTTGCCAGCAGGACTCACTGTAAAATAAAAAACCTAAGCTAAACTTTTCTAAGCAGCTCTTTAGGAGAGCCACCTAGATTGCACCCTTCTCGGCCGGGCACAAAAATCTAACTGAGGCTTGGAGGAGGGTCATAGGGGGAGGAGCCAGTACACACCACCTGATCGTAAAGCTTTACTTTTTGTGCCCTGTCTCCTGCGGAGCCGCTATTCCCCATGGTCCTTTCAGGAACCCCAGCATCCACTAGGACGATAGAGAAACTTCTTGATAAAGTCCCCACTCTCCTGGATGGAGATCGTGTCTGCTGAGGAAGTCTGCTTCCCAGTTGTCCACTCCCGGAATGAAGACTGCTGTCAAAGCGCTTACATGATTTTCCACCCAGCGCAGAATCCTTGTGGCTTCCGCCATTGCCACTCTGCTCCTTGTTCCGCCTTGTCGGTTTACATGAGCCAAGGCCGTGACGTTGTCTGACTGAATCAGAACCGGTAGGTCGCGAATAAGATTCTCTGCTTGACGCAGGCCGTTGTATATGGCCCTCAATTCCAGTACGTTGATGTGTAGACAAGCCTCCTGGCTTAACCATAGTCCCTGAAAGTTTCTTCCTTATGTGACCGCTCCCCATCCTCGGAGGCTCGCGTCAGTGGTCATCAGAACCCAGTCCTGAATGCCGAACCTGCGACCCTCTAGAAGGTGAGCACTCTGCAGCCACCACAGGAGAGACACCCTGGCCCTGGGGGACAGGCTGATTTTCTGATGAATGTGAAGATGGGCCCCGGACCACTTGTCCAGAAGATCCCACTGAAAAGTCCTCGCATGAAACCTGCCGAAGGGGATGGCCTCGTAGGCCGCCACCATTTTCCCCAGCACTCGAGTGCATTGATGGACTGACACCCTCTTCGGTTTCAACAGGTCTCTGACCAAGTTCTGGAGTTCCTGGGCTTTTTCCGTTGGGAGAAAAACCCTCTTTTGTTCCGTGTCCAGAATCATGCCTAAGAACGATAGCCGAGTTGTTGGAACCAACTGTGACTTTGGTAGATTCAGAATCCAGCCGTGTTGCTGCAGCACTCTCAGGGAGAGCGCCATGCTTTTCAGCAACTGATCTCTTGATCTCGCCTTTATCAGGAGATCGTCCAAGAACGGGATAATTGTGACTCCCTGCCTGCGCAGGAGCACCATCATTTCCGCCATTACTTTGGTGAAAATCCTCGGGGCCGTGGAAAGCCCAAACGGCAACGTCTGAAACAGGTAATGACAGTCCTGTACAGCGAATCTCAGGTAAGCCTGATGAGGTGGATATATGGGGACATGAAGGTATGCGTCCTTTATGTCCAGTGACACCATAAATTCCCCCCCCTCCAGGCTGGAGATAACTGCCCGGAGCGATTCCATCTTGAATTTGAACTTTTTCAAGTACAGGTTTAGGGATTTTAAATTTAGAATGGGTCTGACCGAGCCATCCGGTTTCGGGACCACAAATAGGGCTGAATAGTACCCCTTCCCCTGTTGACCTATGGGAACCTCGACAACCACTTGTTGTTGACACAGTTTTTGAATTGCAGCTAAAACTATCTCCCTCTCTGGGGGAGAAGCCGGTAGAGCCGATTTGAAAAACCGATGAGGAGGCATGTCTTCGAAGTCTAGCTTGTAGCCTTGGGATACAATTTCCATAGCCCAAGGATCCACGTCTGACTGAACCCAGACATGGCTGGAGAGTCGAAGACGTGCCCCCACCGGCGCAGACTCCCTCAGTGGAGCCCCAGCGTCATGCGGTGGATTTAGTAGAAGCCGGGGAGGACTTCTGCTCCTGGGAACTAGCCGTAGCAGGCTGCTTTTTCCCTCTTCCCTTACCTCTGGCGAGGATGGAAGAGCCCCGACCTCTTCTGGACTTATGCGACCGAAAGGACTGCATCTGATATTGCGCGTTTTCTTTTGCTTTGGGGAAACATAAGGTAAAAAAGTAGATTTGCCCGCGGTAGCTGTGGAAACCAGGTCCGCGAGACCTTCCCCAAATAAATCCTCACCTTTGTAAGACAAAACTTCCATATGCTTCTTTGAGTCGGCATCACCCGACCATTGGCGGGTCCACAGGGCTCACCTAGCAGAAATCGCCATGGCATTGGCTCTCGAACCTAGCAGACCAACGTCTCTTTGAGCGTCTCTCATATATAAGACTGCGTCTTTAATGTGAACTAAGGTCAATAAAATGGTATCCCTATCCAGGGTATCAATGTCAGTTGACAAGGTATCCGTCCAAGCCGCAACAGCGCAACAAACCCAAGCCGACGCTATTGCTGATCTGAGCAAGGTCCCCGTATGTGTATAAATAGATTTTAAGGTAGTTTCCTGTCTGCGATCAGCAGGATCCTTGAGGGCGGCCGTGTCTGGAGACGGCAGCGCCACCTTTTTGGACAAGCGCGTTAACGCCTTGTCCACCCTGGGTGAGGATTCCCACCGCGACCTGTCCTGCGCAGGGAAAGGATACGCCATAAGAATTCTTTTGGGAATCTGCAGTTTCTTTTCTGGAGTTTCCCAAGCCTTTTCAAATAACGCGTTCAGCTCATGAGATGGAGGAAAGGTTACCTCAGGTTTCTTTTCCTTAAACATGTGTACCCTCATGTCAGGGACAGAGGGGTCATCAATGATATGTAAAACATCCTTTATTGCAATAATCATATAATGAATACTTTTGGCCACCCTTGGGTGTAACCTCGCATCATCGTAGTCGACAGTGGAATCAGAATCCGTGTCTGTATCAGTGTCTGCTACTTGGGACAGGGGACGTTTCTGAGACCCTGAAGGGCCCTGTGACACAGCCAAAGCCATGGATTAACTCACTGTTCTATCCCTGGACTCTGCTTTGTCCAACCTCTGATGTAATAAAGACACATTTGCATTTAAAACATTCAGCATATCCATCCAATCATGTGTCGTCGTCGCCGACGGAGACGCCACAATCATCTGCTCCACCTCCTCCTTAGATGAGCCTTCCGCTTCAGACATGCCGACACACGCGTACCGACACCCCCACACACTCAGGGATATATCTATATGGAGACAGTTCCCCAATAAGGCCCTTTGGAGAGACGGGGAGAGAGTATGCCAGCACACACCCAGCGCCAACTGACACTGGAAACCAAATTCCCAGACAAAATAGCGCTTTTATATAAATATATAAATGTACACTCACTGCGCCAATAAAAAGTGCCCCCCCCTCTTTATTGCCCTCTGTCACCGTGTTCAGCAGGGGAGAGTCCGGGGAGCCAGCTTCTCTGCAGTCTGCTGTGGAGAAAATGGCGCTGGTTAGTGCTGGAGGACCAAGCTCCGCCCCCTCAGTGGCGGGCTTCGGTCCCGCTCAAATTTACTATACTGGCGGGGGATTCTATAATATAGTGCCTCCGCAGCCTCTATAGAAATTATTAGCCAGTCCCAAGAGGTTTATAATTGCTGCCCAAGGTGCCCCCCCTGCGCCCTGCACCCTTCAGTGCCCGCTGTGTGTGTTGTGTGTGGGAGCAATGGCGCGCAGAGAAGATCTGAAGTCTTCAGCCACCTTTGAAGTTTTCTTTCTTCTTATACTCACCCGGCTTCTAGCTTCCGGCTCTGTGAGGACGGCGGCGGCGCGGCTCCGGGATGAACGGCGAGGGTGAGACCTGCGTTCCGACCCTCTGGAGATAATGGTGTCCAGAAGCCTAAGAAGCAGAGCCTATCATTTAAGTAGGTCTGCTTCTCTCTCCTCAGTCCCACGATGCAGGGAGCTTGTTGCCAGCAGTGCTCCCTGAAAATAAAAAAAACCTAACAAAATTATTTTTCAGAGAAACTCAGGAGAGCTCCCCTGTAGTGCACCCAGTCTCCTCTAGGCACAGGATCTGAGGTCTGGAGGAGGGGCATAGAGGGAGGAGCCAGTGCACACCCATTCTAAAGTTCTTTATAGTGCCCATGTCTCCTGCGGAGCCCGTCTATACCCCATGGTCCTTACGGAGTCCCCAGCATCCTCTAGGACATAAGAGAAAAAGAAAAAAAACTCGCCTAGTGTGTACCCGACATAACTCACCCCATCTGAATCCAAATCAAGGTACAGTAGTAGGTAATTACAGTCTACTATAATCTGCTCTCTGCCACCTAATTATTTACAAGGTACAGCAGAACGTGGTATTAAAACATTCAGGGCCCTATTCAGCAAGCAAATTTCTACATAATTTAAGACTCCCTGCTATTAAGAAAAGGATTCAAGGAGAAGACAAAAAATTGATCTTCTCTGTTAATTCTCCATGCCTATAATATTGCACTATAAAGAGCAAGCCATTGCTCTCTACAATACTTAAAGGTTTTCTGCTATTCAGGTAGCAGGAAAATGTAAAAAAATAAAAATAAAAAAAAAGCGTAAAAACTTTGTAAAACACCAACTCAGAATGGTGTTGTATCGGGAAGAATCCAGATTAAAGCCATATGCTGCAGGGATAGAGATCTCGTCCAGGCCGTCCTTGCAGTCATCTGAAACACCACCCACTCAGCCCCTCCTTCGGTATGTCATGCTCGGCAGGAATTGAGGATCCGACGACTGAGACTTGTCCGAGGAAGCAACCACCTGTGGATGAAGAAGATGAGGGGGCTGGATATACTTCCTTCTCATGAGATAAAGGCCAATGGAAGACGGGGTCTGAGCTAGGAGTCAATGAGTAGTCGTTGAAGAAACATGACTGAAGAAAAGAGCTGCGGGTTTGTGACTGCGGTTAGAAAGACGAGGCTGAAGAGAAAGAATTGCGGAATGATGAACTGTGGCTTGAAAGACGTGGCTGGAGTGAACGAGCTGTGGAATGATGAACTGTGGCTTGAAAGACGTGGCTGGAGTGAACGAGCTGTGGAATGATGAACTGTGGCTTGAAAGATGAGGCCGAAGAACTCTGCCTCAAGGAGTTGAAAACTGCGGAGGTTCTGTAGTAACCGGGATTCCTCTGCGGCCTGGAGTCCCGGTGAACACTCTACGAGAGGAAGCGGGCTGGAGGCAATAGGACTACTGCAGCGAAAGATGGTAGCAGGAACCAGGGCACCTGGAACTGCCTTAAGCAACCTGGGTGCACAGAGCTAGAGCACCTTACACAAGTAAGCAACTTGAAGCACTGGCACTATACTCTGGGCTAGCCCCCTTTTGTAATGGAAGCCAGCCCTGGATTGGCTGGATACAGGATGGGCTAATTGGCTTCCTTGGTCTCCAATATGCTGGCCCCCAGCAGAGAGGACACACACACACACACACACACACACACACACACACACACACACACACACACACACACACACCCCATTACAGGGAGTCAGCCAGTATGCAGACTGAACTCCCTGCCTCCCGGAAGCCACACCCCCACCAGAGCCCTCCACCGCAGCAACTCCCCGGACGGTGCCCTAGGTCCCCGGCCCTCGGCCGCCGGACAGACGCACAAGAGGCCTGCGCCGCAGCAGCATCCTGGCACCGCTGCCCCACTACTCGTCGGAGCGGCGAGACCAAGGGACCCGTGGCAGGTGAGAATCCGGACACTGACAGTACCCCCCCTTTTCAGGGTGGACTCCGAAAACCCATGTGTTTTGGCTGGATCCTTGGCATGAAAGGCTCGGACTATGCTTGGAGCATGGACATCCACTGTGGAAACCCAAGACCTCTCCTCTGGACCATAGCCCTTCCAATCGATAAGATATTGGAGAAGACCATACCTTTTACGGGAATCGAGAATCCTGTGAACTTCAAATTCCTCATTTTGAGTGGCTTGAACCTTGGGAGATTTAGGAAGCGCAGAACGAAATCGATTCAGAACTATAGGCTTTAACAGAGAAATATGGAAAGCATTAGGAATCTTCAAATAGGGAGGCAGTTTCACCTTGTACAAAACTGGGTTAAGTACTCTCTCTATAGGATATGGGCCGGTGAACCTTGGTGCAAATTTCTTAGAGGGTACTTTGAGTCTTAAGTTTCGAGTGGCTATCCAGACTTGGGACAGCTTTTCGTTTCAAGTCTGCACAGGTTTTATATCTCTTGGAGGTCTTAAGCAAGGCCTCATGCACCCGTTTCTAAATTTTGGTAAACTGTTTAAGTGCTAACTCTGCGGCAGGAACCTCAAATGTGGGTAGAAGTTAAGTGAAAAGTCAGGAAATCTTGGCTGGTGACCGTAGTTTATGTAAAATGGAGTAGACAGAGTAGCAGAATGATAGAGGTTGTAATGGGCAAATTCCGCAAATGGGAGATAGTCCAGCCAATCGTCTTGAGAAGAGGACATGAATAACCGCAAAAAAGTTTCCAGGTCTTGGTTCACTCTGTTTGGCCATCTGTCTGGGGATGATAGGCTGAGGAGAAGTTCAGTTTCACACCAAGGGCAGAACACAGGGACCTCCAGAACTTAGTCACAAACTGCGGACCCCGATCTGACACAATATCTTGCGGTAAACCATGAAGTTGAAAGATCTCTGCTATGAACAACTTCACCAGCTGGGACGCAGATGGGAGACCCGAAAGAGGAACAAAAAGTGTGCCATCTTGGAGAACCGATCAACTATGACCCAGATGGAATTTCGTCCTCCAGAAACAGGTATATCGGTTATAAAGTCCATAGAGATGCGAGTCCATAGTTTTTGCGGCACAGGTAGTGGGTGAAATACACCTGATGGGGATCCTTTGGGACTTTTATGCTGGGCACACTTTGGACAGGCAGTTATGCACTCTTGTACATCTGTTTTGAGATGAGGCCACCAGTAGGAGCACTGGATGAACTTAAGAGTTTTGTGACCTCCTGCATGGCCCATGAAGGGTGAGGTATGAGCCCATGTAAGGAGTTTCTTTCGAAGGTTCGGAGCAACAGAAGTCTGAGAAAGAGGTGGGATCCAGGATGAACTGACCTCATGAATGATCGGTGGATTCTTCTGAACCTAGAGAACGAGACAGGGCATCGGTTTTCCTAGTAAGTGAACCTGACCGGTAGATGAGTTTAAATCTAAAACGGGTAAAGAAGAGCTTGGCATGGATTTAGGCACCGAGCCGATTGTAAATACAAGAGGTTTTTATGATCCGTGATGACTGAACATCGAATGTTGAGCTCCCTCCAGTAGATACCTCCATTCCTCGAAGGCTAGCTTGATGGTCAGCAGTTCCTGTTCTCCAATAGTGTAGTTTTGCTCAGCAGAGGAAAACTTTTGTGAAAAGAATGCACAAGGATGGACCCTCTTGTCCTCGAAGAGCAGAGACAAAACTGCTCCCGCACCCACAGTGGATGCATCTACTTCGACCAGGAACAGATTATCGAGGTCAGGTTGTCGGAGGACAGGAGCGCTTGTGAAAGCTTCCTTCAAAAGATGAAAAGGCTTTTAATGCCACCGGAGACCACTTGGTAGGATCTGCTCCTTTTCTAGTCAACGTAGTGATGGGCGCTATGATGGATGAATAATTCTGTTTTGTTTTTTTTCAACATATTTTTATTGAAGCAATATATGTGATACATACATAAACATTCACATTAGGTCAAACCTATGTCGGAAGGGTAAATGCGAGAAGGGAACAGATAAGAATACAACCGAGTCCTCAGTCAAGAGACCTATCAATTATAGTAAGAACTATAATATTACACTTGTATGGATCATGTCTCTGGAGGCTTCAGTATCCATTGAATTAAAATCTAGTCCAATCAGCTGACCCAGACATATGCAGGTCATGATAACAAAAAACAAAACAAAAAACAAAACAAAAAAAACTAAAAAAAACAACACCCGTGTCCATACGCCATCTCCCCCCCCCCCCCCCCAGTCGACCACCCAGCCCAGAATGACAATCAGTTTTAAAGCACAATCGGCGGATCCCCCGCAACCGTTCTAGTTAAAAACCATTCTGTATTAGACAAGGAGTTATGGAGCTGCACCCTAACTGCTGTCGACAAGGTCGTTATATAGCTCTCCCATACTTCAAAAAATCTCTGTATCTTAGTATCTTTTTCTAGCAAAATTCCTATCCACTCCATCCTAAAGAGATAAAATAATTTGGCTTTAATTAATGAAAGTGTAGGTGGATCTCTAGCAATCCACACTTGCAGAATAGCCTTCCTGGCCGCTATACTAACTGCCAGCAGCAGCTTTCTACTTCCCTGAGAGAGACGTTGGTCCGGTGAGAAAATACCGAACAGCGCCCATTCTCGACACAATCTCTAATAGTTCACTAGGTTAGCCGTCAAGTAGTTCCTTACATTTATCCAGAACTGTCTAATCATAGGGCAGGTCCACAGGCAGTGATATAGGTCTGCCTGGGGGAGCGCCACATTTCCAACATGCATGCGTGTCAGCTAGTCCTATCAGGCACCTTCTATGCGGCGATAAATAAGTCCTGTGTAAAATATTAAGAGACATTTCCTTATACCTAGAAGAGGGAAACAATTTACAAGCCTTTACATGGGCCGTAAGTAAGTCAGTTGTCTCAATCCCAGGGAGACAGTCCTTCCAGGACCTGATGCCTCCCTGTCCCGTAGAGTAGTCCAGAACGTTCCGAAAATAACCATATGCAATCGATATTGGCTTACTAACCCTAGGGGTTTGTTGCAGCATTTTATCTATCGGATTGTTCCAGTCTATAGGTAAGAAACATCTGATAGTAGCAGAAACATAGTTTTGAGCTAAAAGAAAGGCCACAGGATAGGCCAACAAAACTGGATATCTAGCGGTGGCCTCCTGGAACGTGAGCGGCCTCGAGCTTTGTGTATCTACTAGATGACCTATCTTGGAAACACCCCCCACCCGCCAGATGTTAAATGGATAATGAGCCCGGCTTTCCTGGAAGTCCGGATTAGCCATGAACGGAAGGTATAGTGATTTGTGGGCATTTAGATCAAGTTTATTTCGTATATACGTCCGTAGCTTTTTAATGTTCCACAATAGTGGGTTCCTCCTCAACTCCTCAGACACCTCTTGAGTATGTAGATGTAGAAAGGTGACTAGATGCCCCCTTGTAAAAATTCCCTATCTAAGTCAGTGTTCATGTAGTTGTTGTCATTGTGCAACCAGTCATGTAAGTATCGTAGTTGAGCGGCTTGGGAGTACCAAAGAACATTAGGGAAAATTAATTCCCCCATTCCCTGTGGTTTGCTGTAGCCTAATCAACGCTATACGTGGTTTCCCTCCCTGCCAAATAAATCTTCTAAAAAGAAAATTGATACGTTGAACATCTTTAGGTAGAAGCACATGTGGCATGGCTTGAATAAAGTACATCAGACGGGGGAATGATATCATCTTAATCAAGCTACCTCTCCCCATGTATGATAAAGGCATAGATTTCCAGGTGTCAAGTTTTGCTTAAATTTTTTGGATAGCCAAGATAAAATTTAGGGTGTATATTCGCTCCGGTTTTCTCGATATCTGAATCCCCAGATAGGTTAATTGAGCTGAGCTCCATTTTAGTGGTAAGCCCCCAACCCCGTCCCTTAAAAACGTTCCACTCCCTAGTCTTAGTGCCACCGACTTTGACCAATTAACATTGAAACCAGAAACAGGTCCATACGCCTGCAGTAAATTAAATATATGAGTCAAGGAAGTCCCTGGATCTGAAACGTAGAGCAGTAGATCATCGGCAAATGCTGTAAGTTTTAGTTCCCTACGACCCATCTGAATTCCATGAAACTGAGTGTCAGTTAATAGTAAACGATGGAGGGGATCTATGGCCAAGTTGAATAACAGGGGAGACGAGGGGCAACCCTGCCGTGTGCCACAATGCATAACCACCGGATCACTGGTATAGCCATTCAGTAAGAGGGTAGTGGAAGGAGAATCGTATAAATAACGAATAATATTAATAAAGTCTTGGTGGAATAGTCTACGTTCTAAAACCCTGAATAGATGGGTCCAAAGTACCGTATCAAAGGCCTTAGTAGTGTCCAGACTGAGGAGTATATTCTTGGACTGGGGCGACTGAGCAGAGGCTATAACTGCAGCAATAGCAGCCCGAATTCCCTTTACCGAATGCGTATTGCGAACAAAGCCAAGCTGATGAGTAGTTAAAGCGTGGGGGAGAATCGTCTGTAGTCGATCTGCCAAAATCTTGGTAAATAAGATTTTACTCACCGGTAAATCTATTTCTCGTAGTCCGTAGTGGATGCCGGGAACTCCGTAAGGACCATGGGGAATAGACGGGCTCCGCAGGAGACTGGGCACTCTAAAAGAAAGATTAGGTACTATCTGGTGTGCACTGGCTCCTCCCACTATGACCCTCCTCCAGACCTCAGTTAGGATACTGTGCCCGGAAGAGCTGACACAATAAGGAAGGATTTTGAATCCCGGGTAAGACTCATACGAGCCACACCAATCACACCGTATAACTTGTGATACTATACCCAGTTAACAGTATAAAATATAACTGAGCCTCTCAACAGATGGCTCAACAATAACCCTTAGTTAGTCAATAACTACATACAAGTATTGCAGACAATCCGCACTTGGGATGGGCGCCCAGCATCCACTACGAACTACGAGAAATAGAATTACCGGTGAGTAAAATCTTATTTTCTCTGACGTCCTAGTGGATGCTGGGAACTCCGTAAGGACCATGGGGATTATACCAAAGCTCCCAAACGGGCGGGAGAGTGCGGATGACTCTGCAGCACCGAATGAGAGAACTCAAGGTCCTCCTCAGCCAGGATATCAATTTTGTAGAATTTAGCAAACGTGTTTGCCCCTGACCAAGTTGCAGCTCGGCAAAATTGTAAAGCCGAGACCCCTCGGGCAGCCGCCCAAGATGAGCCCACTTTCCTCGTGGAATGGGCTTTTACTGATTTAGGATGCGGCAATCCAGCCGCAGAATGCTCCAGCTGAATTGTGCTACAAATTCAGCGAGCAATAGTCTGCTTAGAAGCAGGAGCACCTATTTTGTTGGGTGCCTACAGGATAAAAAGCGAGTCAGTTTTCCTGACTCCAGCCGTCCTGGAAATATAAATTTTTAAGGCCCTGACTACGTCCAGTAACTTGGAATCTTCCAAGTCCCTAGTAGCCGCAGGCACTACAATAGGTTGGTTCAAGTGAAAAGCTGATACCACCTTAGGGAGAAACTGGGGACGAGTCCTCAATTCTGCCCTATCCATATGGAAAATCAAATAAGGGCTTTTACATGACAAAGCCGCCAATTCTGACACACGCCTGGCCGAAGCCAAGGCCAATAACATGACCACTTTCCACGTGAGATATTTCAAATCCACAGTTTTAAGTGGCTCAAACCAATGTGATTTTAAGAAACTCAACACCACGTTGAGATCCCAAGGTGCCACAGGAGGCTGAATATGTAGCACTCCCTTTACAAATGTCTGAACTCCAGGCAGTAAAGCCAGTTCTTTCTGGAAGAAAATCGACAGAGCCGAAATCTGGACCTTAATGGAACCCAATTTTAGGCCCATAGTCACCCCTGACTGTAGGAAGTGCAGAAAACGACCCAGCTGAAATTCCTCTGTTGGGGCCTTCCTGGCCTCACACCACGCAACATATTTTCGCCAAATACGGTGATAATGGTTTGCGGTTACTTCTTTCCTGGCTTTTATCAGCGTAGGAATGACTTCTTCCGGAATGCCCTTTTCCTTTAGGATCCGGAATTCAACCGCCATGCCGTCAAACGCAGCCACGGTAAGTCTTGGAACAGACAGGGCCCCTGCTGTAGCAGATCCTGTCTGAGCGGTAGAGGCCATGGGTCCTCTGATATCATTTCTTGAAGTTCTGGGTACCAAGCTCTTCTTGGCCCATCCGGAACCACGAGTATCGTTCTTACTCCTCGTTTTCTTATTATTCTCAGTACCTTTGGTATGAGAGGCAGAGGAGGGAATACATAAACCGACTGGTACACCCACGGTGTCACTAGAGCGTCCACAGCTATTGCCTGAGGGTCCCTTGACCTGGCGCAATATCTAGTTTTTTGTTTAGGCGGGACGCCATCATGTCCACCTGTGGCCTTTCCCAACGGTTTACCAACAGTTGGAAGACTTCTGGATGAAGTCCCCACTCTCCCGGGTGTAGGTCGTGTCTGCTGAGGAAGTCTGCTTCCCAGTTGTCCACTCCCGGAATTAACACTGCTGACAGTGCTAAGACGTGATTTTCCGCCCATCGGAGAATCCTTGTGGCTTCTGCCATCGCCATCTTGCTTCTTGTGCCGCCCTGTCGGTTTACATGGGCGACTGCCGTGATGTTGTCTGATTGGATCAGTACCGGCTGGTTTTGAAGCAGAGGCCTTGCCAGACTTAGGGCATTGTAAATGGCCCTCAGTTCCAAAATATTTATGTGTAGGGATGACTCCTGACTTGACCAAAGTCCTTGGAAATTTCTTCCCTGTGTGACTGCCCCCCAGCCTCGAAGGCTGGCATCCGTGGTTACCAGGACCCAGTCCTGTATGCCGAATCTGCGGCCCTCTTGAAGATGAGCACTCTGCAGCCACCACAGTAGAGATACCCTGGTCCTTGGAGACAGGGTTATCAGCCGATGCATCTGAAGATGCGATCCCGACCACTTGTCCAAGAGGTCCCACTGAAAGGTTCTTGCATGGAACCTGCCGAATGGAATTTTGCTTCGTAAGAAGCTACCATTTTTCCCAGGACTCGTGTGCAGTGATGCACCGATACCTGTTTTGGTTTCAGGAGGTCTCTGACTAGAGATGACAGCTCCTTGGCTTTCTCCTGCGGGTGAAACACTTTTTTCTGTTCTGTGTCCAGAACCATCCCCAGGAACAGTAGGCGTGTGGTAGGAACCAGCTGTGACTTTGGAATGTATAGAATCCATCCGTGCTGTTGTAGCACTTCCCGAGATAGTGCTACTCCGACCAACAACTGCTCCTTGGACCTCGCCTTTATAAGGAGATCGTCCAAGTACGGGATAATTAAAACTCCCTTTTTTCGAAGGAGTATCATCATTTCTGCCATTACCTTGGTAAAGACCCTCGGTGCCGTGGACAGTCCAAACGGCAGTGTTTGGAATTGGTAATGGCAATCCTGTACCACAAATCTGAGGTACTCCTGGTGAGGATGGTAAATGGGGACATGTAGGTAAGCATCCTTGATGTCCAGGGATACCATGTAATCCCCCTCCTCCAGGCTTGCAATAACCGCCCTGAGCGATTCCATCTTGAACTTGAATTTTTTTATGTATGTGTTCAAGGATTTCAAATTTAAAATGGGTCTCACCGAACCGTCCGGTTTCGGTACTACAAACAGTGTGGAATAGTAACCCCGTCCTTGTTGAAGTAGGGGCACCTTGACTATCACCTGCTGGGAATACAGCTTGTGAATTGCCTCTAGCACAGCCTCCCTGCCTGAGGGAGTTGTCGGCAAGGCAGATTTGAGGAAACGGCGGGGGGGAGACGCCTCGAATTCCAACTTGTACCCCTGAGATACTACTTGAAGGATCCAGGGATCCACCTGTGAGCGAGCCCACTGATCGCTGAAATTTTTGAGGCGGCCCCCCACCGTACCTGGCTACGCCTGTGGAGCCCCCGCATCATGCGGTGGACTCAGAGGAAGCGGGGGAAGAATTTTGATTCTGGGAACTGGCTGACTGGTGCAGCTTTTTCCCTCTTCCCTCGTCTCTGTGCAGAAAGGAAGCGCCTTTGACCCGCTTGCTTTTCTGAAGCCGAAAGGACTGTACCTGATAATACAGTGCTTTCTTAGGCTGTGAGGAAACGTGAGGTAAAAAATTTTCTTCCCAGCTGTTGCTGTGGATACGAGGTCCCAGAGACCATCCCCAAACAATTCCTCACCCTTATAAGGCTCTATGTGCCTTTTAAAGTCAGCATCACCTGTCCAGTGTCGGGTCTCTAATACCCTCCTGACAGAATGGACATTGCATTAATTCTGGATGCCAGCCGGCAAAATATCCCTCTGTGCATCCCTCATATATAAGACGACGTCTTATGTTCGCAAAATAGTATCCCTGTTTGACAGGGTTACAGACCACGCTGCAGCAGCACTATCTGCAGGTCTCAGTCTAGTACCTGAGTGTGTAAATACAGACTTCAGGATAGCCTCCTGCTTTTTATCAGCAGGTACCTTCAAAGTGGCCGTATCCTAAGACGGCAGTGCCACCTTTTTTGACAAACGTGTGAGCGCCTTATCCACCCTAGGGGATATCTCCCAGCGTAACTTATCCTCTGGCGGGAAAGGGTACGCCATCAGTAACTTTTTAGAAATAACCAGTTTCTTATCGGGGGAACCCACGCTTTTTCACACTTCATTCACTCATTTGATGGGGGAACAAAACACTGCCTGCTTTTTCTCCCCAAACATAAAACCCTTTTTTAGTGGTACTTGGGTTAATGTCAGAAATGTGTAACACATTTTTTATTGCCGGGATCATGTAACGGATGTTCCTAGTGGATTGTCTCAACCTCGTCGACACTGGAGTCAGACTCCGTGTCGACATCTGTGTCTGCCATCTGAGGGAGCGGGCGTTTTTGAGCCCCTGATGGCCTTTGAGACGCCTGGGCAGGCGCGGGCTGAGAAGCCGGCTGTCCCACAGCTGTTACGTCATTCAGCCTTTTATGTAAGGAGTTGACACTGTCGGTTTATACCTTCCACCTATCCATCCACTCTGGTGTCGGCCCCACAGGGGGCGACATCACATTTATCGGCATCTGCTCTGCCATCACATAAGCCTCCTCATCAAACGTGTCGACACAGCCGTACCGACACACCGCACACACACACACAGGGAATGCTCTGACTGAGGACAGGACCCCACACAGCCCTTTGGGGAGACAGAGAGAGAGTATGCCAGCACACACCAGAGCGCTATATAATTTTGGGATTAAAACTATACTGAGTGAATTTTTCCCAATAGCTGCTTGTATATACAATATTGCGCCTAAATTTTGTGCCCCCCCCCCTCTCTTTTTAACCCTTTGAGCCTGAAAACTACAGGGGAGAGCCTGGGGAGCTGTCTTTCAGCTGCACTGTGAAGAGAAAATGGCGCCAGTGTGCTGAGGGAGAAGCCCCGCCCCTTTTTCAACTGACTTTCTCCCACTTTTTCTGGAATACTGGCAGGGGTAATTTTACATCTATATAGCCTCTAGGACTATATATGATGTAGATTTGCCAGCCAAGGTGTCATATTGCCCTCAGGGCGCCCCCCCCAGCGCCCTGCACCCTCAGTGACCGGAGTGTGAAGTGTGCATGAGGAGCAATGGCGCACAGCTGCAGTGCTGTGCGCTACCTTGGTGAAGACCGAAGTCTTCTGCCGCCTATTTTCCGGACCTCTTCTTGCTTCTGGCTCTGTAAGGGGGACGGCGGCGCGGCTCCGGGAACGAACACCAAGGCCAGTTCCATGCGGTCGATCCCTCTGGAGCTAATGGTGTCCAGTAGCCTAAGAAGCCCAAGCTAGCTGCAAGCAGGTAGGTTCGCTTCTTCTCCCCTTAGTCCCTCGATGCAGTGAGCCTGTTGCCAGCAGGTCTCACTGTAAAATAAAAAACCTAAAATAAACTTTCTTTCTAGGAGCTCAGGAGAGCCCCTAGTGTGCATCCAGCTCGGCCGGGCACAGAAATCTAACTGAGGTCTGGAGGAGGGTCATAGTGGGAGGAGCCAGTGCACACCAGATAGTACCTAATCTTTCTTTTAGAGTGCCCAGTCTCCTGCGGAGCCCGTCTATTCCCCATGGTCCTTACGGAGTTCCCAGCATCCACTAGGACGTCAGAGAAAATAGTTTTATGTCGGTGTTTAATAACGTAATGGGCCTGTATGAAGTCACCAGTTGAGGGTCCTGGGCGGGTTTAGGGATTAAAACAGTATGGGCTGTTGTGAAATGGTGAAAAGGGGCACGGTGATGCAAAAGGCCGTTAAACAATTCTAGCAGAGTCGGAATTATGTGAGGCTGAAGGATTTTATAAAATTCATTGGAGAGGCCATCCGGGCCTGGAGATTTGTGCAGGTGGAGTTTGGACATTGCAGAGACAAGTTCCTCCTCAGTAATTGCACTCACCAGTAAATCCGACTGTGCACTCGTCATGGGACGTAAAACTGTGTCAGGTAAAAGTGTGGCATGGGTAGGTTCACTGAAAGGGAGATCAGAATATAGGTCGGCAAAATAAGACTCAAAATGTTTCACTATAGCAGGGGAAGTGGTAAGGAGGTGCCCCGTATCACGATGTGCAATAGCCATTATGAATTTACGAGTCATTTTCTTCTTAGCCATATTTGCCAATAGTCGACCAGATTTATTACCTCATTGATAATACTTATGAGAAGAAAATACCACGTTGCGTTTTGCTTGCGCCAGCAAGTGGTCATTCAATAGTTGCTTGGCCTGCAAATAGAGCCGCAAAGACTCCTCAGTCTGCAGGGTAAGATGATGCTGCAACGCAGCACTCAACTCCGATTGTAAAGCAGTATAATTCGCCAAAGTTTTCTTTTTCAATCTATGAACATATTCAATAATTTGACCCCGAAGAACAGCCTTTGCCGCACCCCAGAAAGTATTTGGGCGATCCCAGTGTTCTAAGTTATCGTCTAAGAAGTTGGCACAATTGGTTATCAAAAATTTCCGAAAATCGTCACAATTATAAAGATAACTCGGAAATCTCCAATTCCTGGAGCCCCCCGATTGAAGAGTTCTCTGCAGCGTCAATGTCACAGGAGCATGATCCGATATTAAAATGTTATGGATATCAGCATGCGCGACCCGTGTAACTAGAGAATCTGCAACTAAAATTTAATCAATCCTGGACCAGGATCGATGAACCCCAGAAAAGAAAGCAAATGATTTGTCGGAGGGGTTTAGAAGACGCCAAATGTCAGTAAGCTGGAGGCAGACTTTTAAAGTTTGAAGGTGTGTCCAAAAAGGAGACCGTTAAGTGCGTGGGACAGGACATTTATCAATAGTAGGATCATCAACAGTGTTCCAGTCGCCCCCCAGGACAAGCTGAAAATTGTCGCGTTGCAACAGCTGAGAACTTAATTGTTAGAGGAAGGCAGCGGTCTCGACATTGGGTGCGTAGACATTTACCAGTGTATACTTGTTACCCCAAACTTCCACATCTAAAATTAAATAACGCCCCTTTGGGTCAATGACAGAGTTCAAAACAGTTTACTGTAAATTTTTACTAAATAGGATCGCAACCCCCCTAGTTTTCCTTGTATTATCTGCGGAGATACAGTCATCTAACCAAGGTGCCCGAAGAGCAGAGGAGGCGCCCAACATCCAGTGAGTCTCTTGGAGAAATATAATTTGAGGATTAAACCGCTTCAAATGCGTGATAATAAGATTTTACTCACCGGTAAATCTATTTCTCGTAGTCCGTAGTGGATGCTGGGGACTCCGTAAGGACCATGGGGAATAGACAGGCTCCGCAGGAGACTGGGCACTCTAAGAAAGATTTAGTACTACTGGTGTGCGCTGGCTCCTCCCTCTATGCCCCTCCTCCAGACCTCAGTTAAGGAAACTGTGCCCGGAAGAGCTGACATTACAAGGAAAGGATTTTGGAATCCAGGGTAAGACTCATACCAGCCACACCAATCACACCGTATAACTTGTGATAAACTTACCCAGTTAACAGTATGAACAAACAACAGAGCATCAACCAATGGATGCCAACATAACATAACCCTTTATTTAGCAATAACTATATACACGTATTGCAGAAAGTCCGCACTTGGGACGGGCGCCCAGCATCCACTACGGACTACGAGAAATAGATTTACCGGTATGTAAAATCGGATTTTCTCTGACGTCCTAGTGGATGCTGGGGACTCCGTAAGGACCATGGGGATTATACCAAAGCTCCCAAACGGGCGGGAGAGTGCGGATGACTCTGCAGCACCGAATGGGCAAACACAAGGTCCTCCTCAGCCAGGTTATCAAACTTGTAGAATTTTGCAAATGTGTTTGAACCTGACCAAGTAGCAGCTCGGCAAAGTTGTAATGCCGAGACCCCTCGGGCAGCCGCCCAAGAAGAGCCCACCTTCCTTGTGGAATGGGCCTTTACTGATTTTGGATGCGGCAATCCAGCCGCAGAATTAGCCTGCTGAATCGTGTTACAGATCCAGCGAGCAATAGTTTGCTTTGAAGCAGGAGCACCCAGCTTGTTGGATGCATACAGGATAAACAGCGAGTCAGTCTTCCTGACTCCCGCCGGTCTGGTTACATAAACCTTCAAAGCCCTGACTACATCTAGTAACTTGGAATCCTCCAAGTCACTAGTAGCCGCAGGCACCACAATAGGTTGGTTCAAATGAAAAGATGACACCACTTTTGGCAGAAATTGCGGACGAGTCCGTAATTCTGCCCTGTCCATATGGAAAACCAGATAGGGGCTTTTATGTGACAAAGCCGCCAATTCTGATACACGCCTAGCCGAAGCTAAGGCCAATAGCATGACCACCTTCCACGTGAGATATTTTAACTCCACGGTTTTAAGTGGCTCAAACCAGTGCAATTTCAGGAAACTCAACACCATGTTAAGATCCCAAAGTGCCACTGGAGGCACAAAAGGGGGCTGAATATGCAGAACTCCCTTTACAAACGTCTGAACTTCAGGAAGAGAAGCCAGTTCCTTTTGAAAGAAAATGGATAGGGCCGAAATCTGGACCTTTATGGACCCCAATTTTAGGCCCATAGTCACTCCCGACTGTAGGAAGTGAAGGAAACGGCCCAGCTGGAATTCCTCTGTAGGGGCCTTCCTGGCCTCACACCAAGCAACATATTTGCGCCATATACGGTGATAATGCTTTGCTGTCACGTCCTTCCTAGCCTTTATCAGCGTAGGAATAACTTCATCCGGAATGCCTTTTTACGCTAGTATCCGGCGTTCAACCGCCATGTCGTCAAACGCAGCCGCGGTAAGTCTTGGAACAGACAGGGCCCCTGTTGCAACAGATCCTGTCTGAGAGGCAGAGGCCATGGGTCCTCTGCGAGCATTTCTTGCAGTTCCGGATACAAATTCCTTTTTGGCCAATCCGGAACAATAAGTATTGTTCTCACTCCTCTTTTCCTTACGAATGTCAGCACCTTGGGTATGAGAGGAAGAGAAGGAAACCCATAAACCGACTGGAACACCCACGGTGTCCCTAGTGCGTCTACAGCTATCGCCTGAGAGTCTCTTGACCTGGCGCAATATCTCTGTAGCGTTTTGTTGAGGCGGGATGCCATCATGCCCACCTGTGGCAGTTCCCACTGCCTTGCAATCTGCGTGAAGACTTCTTGATGAAGTCCCCACTCTCCCGGGTGGAGGTCGTGCCTGCTGAGGAAGTCTGCTTCCCAGTTGTCCACTCCCGGAATGAACACTGTTGACAGTGCTCTTACGTGATTCTCCGCACAGCGAAGAATTCTGGTGGCCTCCGCCATCACCACTCTGCTCCTTGTGCCGCCTTGGCGGTTTACATGAGCCACTGCTGTGATGTTATCTGACTGAAACAGCACCGTTCTTTCGCGAAGCAAGTTCTCCGCTTGACTTAGGGCGATGCATATGGCCCTTAATTCCAGGATATTTATGTGAAGGCAAGTCTCCTGACTTGACCTCCGCCCTTGGAAATTATTTTCCTTGTGTGACTGCCCCCCACCCTCGGAGGCTTGTATCCGTGGTCACCAGGACCCAGTCCTGAATGCCGAATCTGCGACCTTCGAGAAGGTGAGCACTCTGCAGCCACCACAGAAGAGACACCCTGGCCCTGGGGGATAGGGTGATTAACCGATGCATCTGAAGATGTGATCCGGACCACTTGTCCAACAGATCCCATTGAAAGGTCCTCGCATGGAACCTGCCGAAGGGAATGGCCTCGTATGATGCCACCATCCTTCCCAAGACACGAGTGCAGTGACGCACTGACACCTGTTTTGGTTTGAATAGATTCCTGACCAGAGCTCCTGAGCTTTCTCTATCGGGAGATAAACCCTTTTCTGATCTGTGTCTAGGATCATGCCTAGAAGAGGCAGATGAGCTGTAGGAACCAACTGCGACTCTGGAGTACATAGAATCCAGCCGTGTTGCCGTTACACTTCCAGAGAAAGTGATACGCTGTTCCGCAACTGCTCTCTCAATCTCTCTCTTATGAGGAGATCGACCAAGAACGTGATAATAGTGACACCTTGCTTCCGCAGGAGCACCATCATTTCCGCCATTACTTTGGTGAATATTCTCAGGGCCGTGGAGAGACCCACCGGCCACGTCAGAAATTGTTAATGACAATTCCGTACCGCAATTCTGAGGTACGCCTGATGAGGTGGATAAATGGGGACACGAAGGTATGCATCCCTTTTGCCCCGAGACACCATAAAATCTCCCCCCTTTTAGGCTTGCAATGACCGCTCTTAGCGATTTCATCTTGCACTAGAACCTTTCCAGGTATATGTTCAGGGATTTTAAATTCAATATGGGTCTGACCGAACCGTCCGGTTTCGGGACTACAACATGGTCGAATAATAACCCCCTCCTTGTTGAAGGAAGGGAACCTTGACCACCACCTGTTGAAGATACAACTTGTGAATTTCAGTTAACCCTGTTTCCCTCTCGCAGGGGGAAGCCGGCAGGGCCGACAGTGAGGAGGCATCTTCTCCAAGTCCAGCTTGTATCCCGGAGACACAATATCTATTGCCCAGGATCTAAAAGGGAGTGAACCCACTTGTGGCTGAACTTACGAAAGTGTGCCCCCACCGGGCCTAGCTCCGCCTGTGGAACTCCAGCGACATGCGGTGGATTTTTGTAGAGGCCGGGGAGGACTTTTGTTCCAGGGAACTTGCTGTGTTGTGCAGCTTCTTTCCTCTGCCCCCGCCTCTGGCAAGAAAGGACGCACCTCGGACTTTCTTGTTTCTTTGTTCGGAAGGCTGCATTTGATAATGACGTGCTTTCCTGGGCTGTGCAAGAATATAAGGCAAAATATCAGAATTACCAGCTATAGCTGTGGAGACCAGGTCCGAGAACCCTTCTCCACACAATCCTCAGCCTTCTATATGCCTCTTTATGTCGGCATCCTTTTGTCCATTGCATATTCTACAGGACACGTCAAGCAGAAATCGACATAGCTTTGACACTAGGACCCAGTATACACGTCTCTTTGGGCATGTTTTATTATATATATATATATATATATATATATATATATATATACATATACATATACATACATACACAATGGGAAATAAGAGGCGGCACTCAGCAGACTTGTGAAGCAAAATCAACGTAGTGTATTCAGTACGGCCAACGTTTCGGGGACCACCTCCCCGTCTTCAGGACGAGTGTACAGTGTCAAACAAACATATTTATAACAAAAGACTTACCCCCCTTGATCAATTTCCCCGCTTGGGTCCTCCACGGCCGCGTCTCCCGCGCTTCCAGCCCGGCGTCCACAGCGCACCACCTGATCCAAACCACGTGATGCGGAAGTGACGTCACGGCGCCTAGGACGGTCCGCGTTACCATGGCAACCCTGTAAATAATAACATACAAGCACAAGTGCGGTTGTCAGCCACGGTCATGTACTATTTCTTAATGCATCAGGTCCTGTGAGGACATTACTATATACACAAAGTGACTTGTAAGATGACGGGTATTAAACCCATCAAATAGCAGCGTGATCCTTATACATCATAAGATCCCTAAACCGGGAATTACATATACCTAAACGAATAATACATAAAAAAATAATACATAAAAATTTTTTTTACATGACCGATCTAGACTAACAACCCCTACATCTCGCACATAATAGTCTAACAAAAGGGTTAATCACATACGTGCATCCTAACAGTGCAACCTACAGTAAAAGGAATAAAAGACAGAAAGCTAAAAATATTCATTTTCTGGCAGCCTGAGTTGTTCATACCGGCTGTCATCGACTACCTCAATATTAGATGTCTAACATTAGTGATAACCTTACCCCGTGTTATTTTAGGATACAAATGGACCACTCATATCTCACTAAAATACTTGACAAGATCGTAAACAATTCATGAGAAATTCATAAAAAATTAATCAGACCTAGGCTTTCATTAAGCCCCCCTGGTTTTAATGTATTCAGCCTGTGAATCCACATAGATTCCAACTGTAGGAGCTGCTTGCCCCTGTTACCTCCCCGCTGTGATGTTGGAACATGATCTATTATTCTATGTTTAAACGTCGCCATCCCGTGCTTAAATTCCAAAAAGTGGCGCGCCACCGGCTGCTCCCCACTACCTGATGCCAGGGCGTTCCTAATGGCTTGTCTGTGTTGCGCCATCCTTATTTTAAATTGGCACTCGGTCTTACCAATGTAGTAGCGCCCACAGGGGCACATAATGGCATATACTACAAATTTGGAGCTACACGTTAGTGGCCATTTTATTGGAAATTTTTTGCCACTAAAGGGGTGGGAGATACTGTCCCCTGGGGACATATGTGAACAAGTTGTACATCCTGTACATTTAAAACATCCATTTTTTCGTGTTAAAAAATTAGTGGGGGTAGTTTTTAACTTGGACAAATCTGTCTTCACCACTATATCCCTAATACTTCTCCCTCTCGTGTAACTTGGCATTAGGCGTTTGTCATGGAATATTTTCAATTCTGGGTCAGTAGACACCAGGGGCCACAAGGTCTTAACTTTCTTATTGACCACATCACTTTTCACATTGTATTCATTAACCCATGGGATAACCCCAGTTTTTTCTTTTTGGTTATGGGCCTGCAAAAGTGTTTCTCTATTTTGTTCCTGTGCTTTTTTTCTCGCACCCTTCAGTAGGTTTCTAGGGTAGCCTCTCTGTTGGAACCTCTGTTCCATCTCATCCAGTTGTTTAAATCTTTCGGACTCCTCATTGTTAACTCTACATACTCGCAAAAATTGCGAGTATGGGAGACCTTTAATTGTGGCAGGGGGATGGAAGCTATCATACCTTAAGATCATATTACGATCTGTGGGTTTTTTATATAACCCTGTGACTATCTTCCCTCCCTGAATCCTGATCCTGATGTCCAAGAAACAAATCTCAGACTCATGACATGCCAGCGTCAATTTGATGGGACAGATTGTGGAGTTATGGGCCGACACCAAGTCGACCAGATCCTGAGCATCCCCTCTCCAAAAGAGGAGCAGGTCGTCAATATACCTATAATAGATGAATAAACGCTCCGCCACTCGAGGATCTGCAAAAAATAATGATCTTTCCACATCCCACATATACGCATTTGCGAACGAGGGTGCCACCGGTGACCCCATGGCACACCCCGTCCGCTGTCTGAAATACATATCATCAAAGATGAAAAAGTTATGAGTAAGCGTAAACTCTAACAGGATAATGAAAAAATCAATATCTGGCCCCTCATATTTCACATTTCCAGTAATCAGTTGCCTCACTGCCTGCAACCCCTGTGCATGGGGTATGCAGGTGTAGAGGCTTGTGACATCGGCCGTTGCCAAAATGACCTCTGCTGGTATAGTATCAGTGGCCAGAAACTTTCTTAACAGCATATTAGAGTCCTTCAGATGTGTGAATGTCCCCTGGATGCAGGGTTGAAGGAAGGCATCCAAATAAATCGCCACTGGCTCACACAGGGACCCCCTGGCAGAGATGATGGGTCGTCCAGGAGGCCTCTGTGTGTCCTTGTGGATCTTGGGAATTGTGTAGAATAGTGGTGTGACAGGGAACTCTGGACAGAGTTTCTTAACCAGGTCTGCTGAAACCACGCCCTCATCTTGTGCTTGTTGCAAAATGTCCAGCAGTTCTAATCTATATTCCTGGGATGGGTCTTTTGCAAGTTTACAGTAAGTCTCCTCATCGTCAAGGAGCCTGTGGCATTCGATTTTATAGTCTGTCACATTCTGCACCACAATGGCACCCCCCTTGTCAGCCTTCCGCACATAAATTTTTTTATGTATTATTCGTTTAGGTATATGTAATTCCCGGTTTAGGGATCTTATGATGTATAAGGATCACGCTGCTATTTGATGGGTTTAATACCCGTCATCTTACAAGTCACTTTGTGTATATAGTAATGTCCTCACAGGACCTGATGCATTAAGAAATAGTACATGACCGTGGCTGACAACCGCACTTGTGCTTGTATGTTATTATTTACAGGGTTGCCATGGTAACGCGGACCGTCCTAGGCGCCGTGACGTCACTTCCGCATCACGTGGTTTGGATCAGGTGGTGCGCTGTGGACGCCGGGCTGGAAGCGCGGGAGACGCGGCCGTGGAGGACCCAAGCGGGGAAATTGATCAAGGGGGGTAAGTCTTTTGTTATAAATATGTTTGTTTGACACTGTACACTCGTCCTGAAGACGGGGAGGTGGTCCCCGAAACGTTGGCCGTACTGAATACACTACGTTGATTTTGCTTCACAAGTCTGCTGAGTGCCGCCTCTTATTTCCCATTGTGTATGTATAAGGGCCATCACCCTGAGGAGGGCACCGGAGCAAGGTACACCCTGTGGGGGAGGCCGTGAGTGCCGGAGTTTTGTGTATCTGGATTTAGGTTCTTGTGTGCTGTGCAAGCACAAAGTTCCTCTCAAGGCACCTGGAATGTTTTGATCCTATGTTTTGACCACCCCTTGGATCCAGGTTCCCTGGTTTTTTGCACTGTCACTTTTGGTGAGTGTGGACTTTGCACATTTATGCACTTGCACTTTATCACAGAAACATGGCAGCCCTGACACATGAGGGTGGAGACTTTACCTCTTTCCTTCTACATTGTGATATATATGAGACCCTAAGCTTCTCTGATGTGGAGGCTGAAAAAATATTGCATAAAGAACCTGCGTTCTTAGAAGTAATTACACCTTCCGATGATGACATCCAACGTGATTTATTCCGGTTACGTAAGAGGGAGTTGGACTATTTATATCATAGTCGCACGTTGTCAGACTATTATAGAGCTAAACAACTGCCTAGAGGCTTTAGAGTCCACAATATACCCACTATTGGGAGATATAGCATGGACTTTTGTAAAAAGTGGATTTCGGTGCTTAACAAATGTTCAATGGATTTAATCCTATTGGTCATTGATGAATCTTCTAAAGAATTAGCTAAAACTCGCGAGAACATCACCAAGTTTGAGACAGAACATGCTGAATTACTGTCCTCAGAGCAATCAAAGTCATGGATACTCAAAATTAATGACCAAGTTGAACAATATAAGAATAACCTCCTTAAATTTAAAAAGGAAAAACTACAAAAAGTGCAAATGGATTATGCACACCACAGAGTATACACTTGGTTAAACAACACAAATACCAGTGATACTAGGAGGAAGTTTGCACGTAATCCACGATTCAGAAGCAGAGGAAGACAGCAACATACCTCGGCAAGTGAGTCAGATGAAGCTGGGACACCGTCGGCAAGTTCATCACGTGAGGAGACCCCTTTAGGGGTGAACACCCGGGCTGTGGTGGCAGCACGGGGAGGAAAAGCAAAAGCAAACCCACGCGACGAGGAGGACAGAACCAGCGGCAAAAGCAAAGCCAAAACTGCGAAGGGGAAGAAACGTTAATCTTCAACCTGTCATCAACCCCCCCCTCACCCCTGCCGAGGTAAGAGTTCTGAACAAAGGGTTGGCGTATGTCCCCACTAATTTTGGGAATGATTTTAGATGGAAAGTGGACACTTTTAAACTGCACCGCACTTTAAAGCTCAAGGAGCACTTTAGTAAGGACACTTCCCCCAGGGCGCAGAACGCCATGCCTCCAAGAATACAGAAATTAGGGCCCAGATCTAAATTTGATCCTGTTACACAGAATCCGTCATTAAAGACATTTCACAGGATGGTAGAAGCCGCAGGGAGCTCAGTATGCCCTGATAAGCATCACAACTTAAAACAGGATGAGCGAGATGCATTGAAAGCCCTAGGAAAAAGAAAAGATATTATTGTGCGGAAGGCTGACAAGGGGGGTGCCATTGTGGTGCAGAATGTGACAGACTATAAAATCGAATGCCACAGGCTCCTTGACGATGAGGAGACTTACTGTAAACTTGCAAAAGACCCATCCCAGGAATATAGATTAGAACTGCTGGACATTTTGCAACAAGCACAAGATGAGGGCGTGGTTTCAGCAGACCTGGTTAAGAAACTCTGTCCAGAGTTCCCTGTCACACCACTATTCTACACAATTCCCAAGATCCACAAGGACACACAGAGGCCTCCTGGACGACCCATCATCTCTGCCAGGGGGTCCATGTGTGAGCCAGTGGCGATTTATTTGGATGCCTTCCTTCAACCCTGCATCCAGGGGACATTCACACATCTGAAGGACTCTAATATGCTGTTAAGAAAGTTTCTGGCCACTGATACTATACCAGCAGAGGTCATTTTGGCAACGGCCGATGTCACAAGCCTCTACACCTGCATACCCCATGCACAGGGGTTGCAGGCAGTGAGGCAACTGATTACTGGAAATGTGAAATATGAGGGGCCAGATATTGATTTTTTCATTATCCTGTTAGAGTTTACGCTTACTCATAACTTTTTCATCTTTGATGATATGTATTTCAGACAGCGGACGGGGTGTGCCATGGGGTCACCGGTGGCACCCTCGTTCGCAAATGCGTATATGTGGGATGTGGAAAGATCATTATTTTTTGCAGATCCTCGAGTGGCGGAGCGTTTATTCATCTA